>NW_028186352.1:1244961-1291137 GCF_003343005.1 Rhea americana | reverse complement strand
TGACTCCCCCCTCCCCCGCCCCGACCCCCTAACGCGCCGCTCCGGGTTGTGGCGCCAAGGAGGGAGGAGCGTCCCGCAAGGCGCGGCGCGGCGCGGAGGGGCGGGGCGGGGCGTGTCACGTGGGGGCGGGGCGCCGGTCACGTGACGCGGGCGGCCCGGAAAGATCCGAGGAGGAGCTGTGCCGCCGCCATTTTCCTGCGGCGCCCAGTGTGTGTCCCCCTGTCCCCGGGCGAGCGGAAGGCGCGAGGGGGAGGGGACGGCGGCTGGGGGAGGGGGGTGGGAGGAGGAGGAGGAGGAGGAGGAGGGGTCCCTCCTCGGGTGACAGGTCCGTCCCTGAGGGCGGAGCGGGGGCCGCCTGCGGCGCGGCGGGGTGAGGCAGCCGTGCAAGCTCCATCCCCCGGCTAGTCCTGCCGTCCTGTCCCGTCGCGGCCCCCGAGGAGGCAGCGGAGCCGCGCTCGCCGCCAGCGTCCACYATGTCCGGCCAAAGCCTCACCGACCGCATCACGGCGGCGCAGCACAGCGTGACCGGCTCGGCTGTCTCGAAGACCGTCTGCAAGGCCACGACCCACGAGGTCATGGGGCCCAAGAAGAAGCACCTGGACTGTGAGTACCTGCGTGGGTGCGTGGCGGGGAGGGGCGGCGGAGGCCGAGGCGCTCCCCCCGCCGAGGAGAGGGGCCGCCCGGCCGCTGCCGGGGTGCTGGAGGAGCACCGAGGAGCTGCCTCGCCTCCCCGCGGCCTCCCGGCGACGCGGAGCGCCCTGAGGCGAGGAGCCGCGTGTGCTTCAGCCTCGGGCGCTTCTCGTYTGGGGGGCAGCATTGGGGGGGGGGCAAGAGGCACTGGGGAGAGGCTGCTTAGTGGAGCCCCTCTCCAGAAGGGGCCTTGTCCAGCGCTTCCCTGCGCATCGGGTGTTGAGCGGCGTGAGCCTCTGAGCGAAGGCACTTGCCCCGTGTCCAGTCTTCGGAGAGGAAGAACCGCGGAGGCCGAGCGGAGGGGAATGGTCTGGGATTTCCTTATTAACTGAGCTCATCTGTCTTGGCTGCTAGGACAGCACTCCTCCGTTCTGTACAGGAGATGCTGAAGGTTCAGGAAGGAATAGCTGATTAGTAACCTTAATTCTCTACAGATAGTCTGCTAGAAAAGAAAAATGCTTCTTCATTGCTCTTGTAACTCTTCCACGTAGAAGAACATGTGAAATGWGTGCCTGAGGGACTAATCTCTCTTTCTAAGTATGTTAGTCTTATCCTTTCTAGTCTGTTTCCTTCCAATGGAAAAATGGGCATAGGAGGACTCCTTTAGACCTTCAGTATCTTAGGTTAACCTCCTGTATAGGGATCATCCACTTTTCAGCATCTATTAAAAATAGATCCAAGATGAGAAAGCTTTAAAAGGACTTCTCACAACCCCATTCTATCCAGGTGACTATGAAGAGAATGATAAGCACTCAAGTTCATGGTACTTTGTCTTCCACTAGGGTRTAAGTCACAGGACTAAGGATGTGCCTGTCTTGAATACCTGATTAGCTCACGTCTATTTATAATGATCCTTAATGAACTCCCCATTRACTTTTTCCCACCTATAAAGAAAGATAAAGGAGGGAGAACTGTAGATATGCCTTTTGTATGCGTGCTTTCTCCTTACCTCCCACCCACATCTGTGAGGAAAGGGCTTGGGTCTTCACATGTCTCCTTTTTTTTTTCTTATAAGTCCCTGTATGTCAAAATAACAAGACCAGATGATAGTACTTGGATTGCATGTACTGTAGTTATTCATTCTTTCCACCAAAACATGTCTGTCTTAMAGGTTTAAGAAATTCTTGATCTGTGAGTAACTGAAAGTGATATGATCCATTTTTTAGGCTAACCATACAACAGCTGCTTCAGTTTCTTCCTGATATTTCTTCTTTCATTTAATCTCTTACCTGAACAGTGAGTAGTAAATGATTATCTTTGATTTTCTTTTTGTGTCAGCCCTGGGTGTCAGAAGACTGAGGAGGACTTTAGATTGTAAATAACTTTAGTTTCATGTAGGGGAGGGCGGAAACTTGTTGTATGGCTTATGTATGAGGTGGTGCTACTAGATCTCAAACAACAGAAGGGATGCTTTCTGGAGAATCCTTTTTAAGACTCTTCCCATCTCTCGTTCCTCTTTCATGTGGAATAGCACAAAAATTACAGTTTGAGTAATAGGGCTTTTAGCATCTGAATTATTTCACCATATAAACCTTAGGGAAGGGAAGATCAAACTGACCAGGCACCTGCTCTTCTAACTCACATGTGTATATATAATGATATATTTATGACGTGGTTGCTAGGGGACATACTAACTGAGACTTATAGGATGTTATCATAGAAAGATGCTTAATACGCTTTGAACTTACTTTGAAAGCTTTTGGGTAGTTGCTGTATGAGAAAGCTATTTCTGTGTTTCCCTTTGTCTGCATTTAAGCCCATTCTCTACTGCAAGTGGGAGTCTTCTACTGTTATGGACTGTAAAAAGTCCCAGTTCAATGCCTTTTTCTCACAGAATTCATTTTTATTATTGGTCACTTTTTTTAATCAGTAAAAAGAGATCTAGGATAGATCAAGTTTTGTATGCTGTCCCTGCTAAGTTTGTTGGGAGTGTCTGTTCCTGACATCAGGAAATGACACACACTTTCATATTTTGAAAGTTTTCTTTGTTCATGCTGTTTATGGTTGTAAGTTTAAAAATAAATGCTTTTTTTTCTCCTTCAGAAGTTGTGACTCAAACCCCACCTCTGAGTAACTTGCACATATTTTCCTTTTGCAAACAATTTAAACCCTCTAACTAGTAGATAAGCCCTAAAAATTGACTTCTAACCATGAATTACTATTAATACACAAGTCTTTCATAGGCAACATGCTKCTTGAATATTTTTTCTAGTGTGTTTATGTTGATCATGACTGTTAAATATTACTTCATTCTGAAAAGCTGTGTTCTGGACAAGTAGATGAGCCAGATTTTGTGAGATTGTCCCACAATCAAGCCTTAGTTTCATAGGCTTTTCTGTGACAATGGCTTAATTTCTTGTTCATGTAGTATACATATTGCTGATACAGATCTCAGAATCTGTGACTGTCTTTTTACTGATATAAAGGCTTAAGCATCATGAACATATTAAGTAGCTCAGCCTCACATTATCTCAACTCATATGGTTAGAGGGCATCCAAAATAAGTATTCATGAGCATTCCTGTTTTAATTTATCTTACTCTTATCTATTTATGGAGTTCTAGAATTTAAGAGATCCCAATCCTGTATGTGTATATTCCCTCTGTATGCTCCTTAATTATCAAAGAATTTAGAAATAAAAAATCTTGATTTAGAATGAGAAAAAATATAATCTACTCTAAATTACATCCCTTCTCATCAATTATGAAGCTTTGTTGCTTGTTAAATTTAAGGGAGAAAGAATTAGAATTCTGTTTTACAAGTAGACTTGGCCTATGATAGGTGGCGGTCGCCTTGTGGTCATATCTTTACATTAGGCTATACTCTTTTCTCCTCTTCTGGAGTTCCAGTTTTATAGTTGGGACGAGGCTTCTGTTTGGTAGTCTAGGTACTGTTTTTGTAATCATGGTGATTTAGATTACTTGATTTTGCAGTAATCAGACATGATTAATGGTCTTGAAACTACGCAAAGCATCGTTCATGAAATTTCTTTTACAGAAAACCTAGTTTCACTAGGACTTTTTCCCATTTTTCACATCTCTGAGCAGTGACAGCTCAGAACTGCTTTGAAAAAAGTTTTGTATACTGAAGTTTTTACAACACTTTCTTTAATGTTTAATTTTTGTTACCTGAATTCAGTACTGTATAGCAGTGCAAAGAGCAAGCACTGGAGAATGTACGTAATGCTGGAAAACTTGTTATCAGATTTCACTTTTCACATAATTCTAGGTGGACAAACCACTGCTTGTGTGTGTAAGTAATATCAGAAAAAGCAGAAGGTAAATGAATAATGAGAAGGAGGAAGTTTCAGTAGGTCAGGTCAGTGGAGCTGAGTAGCATAAAAATCTTTGTGTACACGTGCATGCATGTGTTAAAAAGCTTTGATGTAAAACTTTTTTAGGGTTGGATTTCTTGAAGGAGTCTGGTATAGTAACCTTATCTAAGCTAGTGCCAAATGGAGTTRCGCTCTTTAAAGGAGAATGTGGATGGGTGGCTTGAGAGGAAGTTGCAATCCTGTAATTATCCATACTTACCAGGAAACCTCTCAATAGTTATGCTAGAGTGTAACTTCCTTCACTACTTATTGTGAGGAAAATCCGTATTTTTAAAGAAGGTAGTAAACCTGCCTTGTGCTGTGTAGATGTTTGTGAGAAACTAGTGTAAACTGAACTGCAGTTCATTTTTTCATTTAATAGTTCATGTCAGCTTTTTCAATTTTGTTTGTAGGCAAGATTAGTGCAAAAAAAAAAAATAATAATTAGACTTACTTTATGATATCCCTGTTGGGGACAGCTTCTGTTTTCAAGCAAGAGGGTAAACAGAGGAGTTYTTGGAGACTTGTCTTGAAGACAAAGACTTCTAATGCTTTTCCCTGTGTCCTATAACAGATTTGTAGTAAAGCTGGGGAATTCAGTGCCTCAAGTGCTAGTCTGACTTCTAATACTGAAACAAAACTGGGTTATTTCAATGATTCAGTAAGTTAACTCCTAGTGTCTTCAAGTGCTGCTGTGTTCTCCAGTAGATATAGATTGTCTTTGTTCCTTCTGTAGTATCGCAGTACTTTATCAACTTCGTGTTTTCTATTTGGCAAGTTTACCTGAAGTTTCTCTTGGTTTTTACTTCCCAGTTTATAGTTGATTTCTGGAGGCAACTCGTGGTCATATGTGCTTAGAACTGGCCTGTGTATCTKTAATTATTTCAAATATAGATAATTCCATTATTAAGATTTTCTTAAAGTACTCATCTTTTTTTCTGTATTCTCTCATGCTTCCTTTAGAATTTCTTTGTTAGCTAACTTTTCAAAACTTTATACTAGAATATTTTTCGAATATTCACTTGTACCTTTTAGTAGAGTACAAAAACTATCATACTCCTAGACTGCCAGAGGGCCAATTTTCTATCACAGCTGCTCATTTGCAGAAAGAATAGCCATTTAGTTCTGCAGCTGTTGTTTTATTTTCTTTAGCCTGCAGCAGTATTCTACTTCAGATGAAGTAAGAGGCAGGAACTAAGAAGGATAAGCTATAGGACACCTGCAATCAGCTTACTGTGAATCTTCATACTGCCATTGTTTTGCATCAGCTGCGGTTATTCAGCGGTCATATAACTTTGAGCTGTCGCTCTTACTATGATTTTTAATGGGGCAGCCATCTTTCACATCTCTTATAAAAGTGATGCTTAGTAAAGTGTAGTGGTTATCACATCTGCTTTACATGCTGAAGATGCTGGGTTCAAGCCCCAGTGGAACCAACACCAGGAAATCTTTGGGAGGTTGGACTAGATGATCTCCAGAGGTCCCTTCCAACCTTASTGATTCTCTSTGTATGTGTGTAGATGYTTTCAAAGGCATTCTTTTGCAGGCCAGACTGTGACCTAATGATCTATTTCAATCTTTAAGCTTCTAATTTTAAGGTCAGTTTTCAKTCTGTAGATGTGAGAGTTTTAAATTGTTCTTAGTCACTTAGTTCACAAAGTAACATTAGTTTGCGTAATAATACAAAAGATGTGATTTACCCAGTGTGGAGTTCAAAATTTCCCTTTTCTGTTTTGTGTACAGAGCCCTATGTAAAGTATTTGATAAGTAGACTATATTAGCAGGTGATGCTGATGGCATGTTGGGGAAGTTCACTTATAAAGTGTTGACATCTTGCTCTCCGTAGAAAGTACTGCATGCATTTTCTGAAGCAGGAATATGATTTGCATTTACTATTTCTAAGAAGGCTTGCCAGCCTCATAAYAAATTTGTTTCTCAATATCTTTAAAGTGTTTTCACCATTTGAAAGAGCAGTCGGTGCTTGAGTATTAAAAGGCCAAGATACTACTAGTCTGATACGTGCATTTGTATCTTGTGTAAAACCTGCAGGAGCTGTTTCTTAAATGCTTGAGAAGCAATCAAATACATATTATAAAAGACTTTGTTTAAAGTCTTGATGTCCTGTAGCRTACCGATCATTTCCAAATAGTTCCTAATATACATTTAAACCAATAATTTCAAATATGCTTTCTTACTTGAGAGTCTCTCGGCTAACTCTTTTTTTAGATGCAGCAGTGAAAACTTTGCTTTGTGCCAAATAATTGTTTATATATTCATCAGTATGAGAGCTTGACTCTTCAGATCTCCTAACAGCTAAAGTCTTAACCTTTCAAGGTAGTTGTAATTTGACTGTTACCTTGCACAGGTTGAGGTAGGAGAGAAATATTATTACAGACTGTATCTGCACTGGGTTAGAAATAAGTAAGAAATAACTAACCAGAAAGCTACAAGAAAGCAGAAAGAAATGATTGATGTTAATTACAAAATTGTTGAGTTTGGTGGTTTTTTTGCTCTGTCAGTTCTGTCCACTTTGAAGTATGATTCTGAGTCTGTTAGGTGTGAATTTGTTAATAACTGTTGTACTCTTAAATTCAAATGGRGCAGAAATACTGTTGCACTTGCATTTCACCTTTGGCTTCCTATTAGAGATATACCAATCAGCRTATAGTTCTTAAACCTCAAAATATTGTTAGCAAATTTGATGTTAACTTGTGGTACTCAAATCTATTAATGGCAMATCCAAGTTATGAGTGGTATATGGCCAATCAGATACTGAGGGTTGAGGAATGAGGAAATTGAAGTAAAACTGTGTTGTACTGTTTATCTGTGAAAATGACTTAAAGCTATGAAAAGACTAATTACTGAAATGCTCAATTGTGACTAAATCTCCCTATGATGTTTTGATAAAGAAGTTTTGTTAATGTGGTGCTTATCTGGATCATTTACAATATTAAACATGAGTAAATTAGTTTTTTTTAAAGTTTGATTTGAAAACAGAAGGTGCAAAATGACAAGATCATACCAAAAGTAACTTGAGATTTCAATTCTTAGCATGGAGCTAGAGGGAACAAGCCTGAAGTGGCACAAAAGCAGGATTAGGAACTTTGGCTGTCATCCATCGCAAAATCCTGTGGTTTTATTTGGATTCATGTCTTAACCTACCCAAGGTCTATAAAATAATTTAAAAATTATAGTAAGGTACATTTTGTGCTAATTCTGAGCACCCCTGCATAATTTTCTTCCATATCTGTTTTGATTTCATGAAGATCTCTCCACATCAGCTGCTCCTTTTCCCCTTTCCACTCATTCTCTTAAAAAAGACACTTCTGAAATCTTCACTTAATRTGTTTTTTTATTACTTCCTCCCAARCAGAGTCTTTGCAATGTAATTCTCATACGTTCTTAAAAGCCTTCATTCTAGTGGCAGTGAATCTTTTACCTATGAAGGAAGTGATAAGTTTTCACTGGTTGAAACTGCACCCTGGTATTCTATGTATTTACTCTAAATAAGATACTTGCAGTAGCATGTAGCCTTACTATTCCAGCTGCCAACTGTTCACTGCAATATGAACATGTGTCTGTTGTTTGTAACTTCTGTCAATTTTAATAGTTAATTTAATACAATTGAATGGAAAAGTATCAATACTCGARTATAATTTTTGTCACTTATTTCCTCTTGAAACACTTAATGTATAAAATGCTTTCTTCCTTCTCTGCCCCCCATTTAGCTTCTAAAAACAGGTTTTTATCAAGTCAGTTAAAAAGCAGCAATGAAATGTGTATCATTCCTCAGTTAGTTTAGCTCAAGAGAAAAAAAATCACTGGTATTCTGGTGCATAGTACCAGTTCCTAAAGTTACGGTGCTAAATTGTAATTCAGGATCCAGAATGAATGAAACTACACTCAGGTTTCAAACATAAGTAAATATATGTTTTAAATACTTAGTAGATTTACGGCACCTTTAACCTGGCAGTAAATCCACTTATAGAAACTCTAATGTTACTATAACCAAAAAGTTATAGACAATCTGCCAAATTAGAAGACTCAATGTTGTAGCGCTCAGACAAAAATGTATCTTCATGTTCTTTKACATCCTTAAGGGCTGCTTGTACCTTGCTTTTGAGGTGGATAAAGAGCAACTAATATGATGTGCGAATACTTCTGTACTTGTCCTTTGTATTTCAGGTGTGTGCTTTTTGTTTTAGGTGTAGGTTTGTTATGTATTATGCCCCCACCCTCCAAAAAAAAAAAAAAAAAAAAAGCTTATGTTCAGGAATCATGTCAGCGATTCAGCTGAACTTGTTGGAAGTGGTACTTAATTAATTTGATTGGTATCTGTATTTTTGCTGATAAGTGGGTCAGTATTTAATTGGAAATCGGGTCACACTTTAGTCTGAATTTGATTTACTCTCTTCTTCCACTTAGTACTGCCGCAATAGTTGCAGCCCTGATTGCAACCTACTTCAAACTTCATGAACTTTCCTGATCCACAGGTCTTTGTGCCTCCTTCGCCTGACTTTGTTTTTGGTGTGAAATGTTAAAAGTTGTTTCAACTCTTGTGGTTAAGCCACCATACTGTGAATAGCAATGTAATTTGATTGGGTTTAATAGTCTGTTTCTCTATTTGCCGGAAACCATTGATGCTCATAATTTAGCAAACACACTGTTATGACATGCTTAAGAAAAACCCCTTTCATTTAAAAATCAGTCTCTGTTAGGAATACTTACTCCACTTTGTTTAGCAGCTATATAGAGCTGTAGTTAACAAAACAGTTCTTCATTAATTTTTGAATTTATGTAAGGCTAGCTTAGCTTAATCTAATTTATAAAATGCAGTTGTTCTTTTCTTTGTCTTACCAGGGGTATTTGCATTTAATATTTGCATAATCTATTATCTCAGTTGGTAAATACCTGGATTTCATCCCTAAAATTTTGCTTACAAGTACTTTTTATTCATTATGAGCTACAAGTACTACTGCTCAAATCATAATATTGCGGTCAAACAAGACAAAATACTGTTCCAAAAAATACGCTTGCACTCTTCTTCGTTCTCTTGAGACAAAGTAAGTTTCTCTACTATAAAGAAATATATAAGAATTCTTAGGTATATTTTAATTTTAGATTAATTCTCAGGATGACAGTGCACGTGACTTCRCTTTCACTGATAAAGACATGCTCTAATCTCATTAACTATCTTCCATTCAGATTAGTGAATTGGAATTCATTTTTTGTAATTTTTTCTGCAGTATATTACTAATCTATTTTAAATTCAACAGCAGTTACTTCTCTCTGGAGTCTTTGCCTTTTAGTTGTAGATGTCACTGTGTAACATTGCAGAATTAAACCTAAAGTATCAAAAATCTATTTCAAGTGGATTCTAATCATGAGAATGAAAGAGAAGGCAATGGAAACAAAGTATGAGCACTTTTGCCCTATGTGTAGGCAAGAGTATGAAATGAGTAACTGAATGAAATGAGAAACTTTCAAGAGTATGAAATGCATAATAAACTGTTGCTTTTGATTGGCTCTCTTGATGGAAAAGCCCAAGATGCACAACACCTAGCTGCAAAGCATTTGAAAAACAGGGAAAAGCACATTATACTGTGTTTGGGGAGAAAACTGATGGTCTGAATATGGACTTCTGTTTAAAGTTTTTTAATTAGTTAATAGGGATCTAGCTCAAACATTCTTCCTGATCCAGTTAGAATTCTTTGCTGCAACAGTAGCAGCATTAAGTCTATCGAACAATTAGATTAAAATTCAACATAATTTTCTAGCAGCTTACTGACCTATTAAAAGTATGGAATATGTAAAGTTTGTTTTAATGCTCTAATTTGGAGTATGAGTGGATAAAATCCAGAGAAGCTCTCCTGTTAGTTCTTAGATACCGTGGAACATTGTGGTCCCTTGAACTTCCTGTGTTTGGAATTGCAGTGTTATGAGTTTGAAACTCTGACATTTCCAGATTTATTTTTGGTTTACAGACATTTATTTTATGAGGAGACTTTCTTCTGGATTGGTTCTCTCTAAATAGAATAGACCAGATCTGAGGAGATGCTTTCTTCCTTTCGTTAAAACTGTTAATGAGGAGCAATTGTAGACAGGAATGTGTGCAGCCCTTTGGGATGTAGTAAGACTGACACAAGATACTATAGTGCTTGTTTCTGCTCTCGTCTTTTGTTTACTGTAGAGGGTCTTTGTGACAGGGACATGTCTTAGTGCACAGCAAATACAGAAATTCCAGTCCAGAGGCCATGTGATGTGGAAGAGATCTTGCTGTTTACAGCTTCAGCTACTCATCTAGTTTCGATCTTAAAGGGTTTAAAGCTCCATGTTTGCTCCTTGTAAAAGTTTATGAAACTTGGCAACACCATTACTAAAGAAATGCTGATGAAAGATTCTTTTAAAATTGAGAGATGAGAAGAACTGATTTAGATATGATATTTATGTTATCATAACAGGGTAGGTTTCCCTTAACTTTTTTTAAAATTAGTAAAGCTTCATATATGATGCTAAAAAATGAAACCTTGTTTTCATCCTCTATGCCCAGTGAAGACTGCTTCTGCTTCACCCTAGCTTAAATCACAATACATTTTAAAACTGCTATTCTAAACAGCTTTGAGATGAGCTAGAAAGGATAGTTTTAATTTTTTAGCTGTTGTGCCCTTGTTAAAAAGGGTGCTGTTTAAATGTGCAGTGAAACTACTTGGATGAGCCCAGATGAGTTTTGTTTGCTCAGGGAGCTCCAAATATCTCATGGGAGATGRTAGTCTAAATTGAAGAGGGAAGTAAGGGCTAAATTAGGCAGGCATTTTCAACATTTCTAATTATAGCTTGGAGGATTTTAGCTGTTCTGTATTGACTGCCTTTCTCCATGGCAGAGCTGTGTGCTTGCAGTGCATGAGTGTCAGTTTAAACATTTTATGAAGATACCTATGTTTTGATGGGGGGAGTGATTAYTTCTTTTCTTTGATCTCCTCTGTTTTATCTAGTTTGTTACTGTTCGTGTCAAAACCTGGTCTTTGCCAAAAGTAAARATATGAACAGTACTGTCAATGAGAAACATCAGAGAAACGTAGTTCACTTCCTTTAGGTGCAAAATGTAGAATAGGTGCTATGAAGTTGGCGGGGCTTGTGTTAAAATGACTGCAAGAAGTACTTGAGATCTGAGTGTCTTTGAATTTTAGCTAGTAAAAAATAAATTGGTAGTAGTGACACTTTACCAGAACTAGAACGTAGCATAAGTCRCCAAATACGTTAGCACAGAAGGAACAGCTTAAAGTTTAACGTCAAACTTCTTTCTCTTATTCCTGCTGGGAATATTGAAAATAATTCCCTCTTAGGAATAGACAGAAGTTAGGTATAGATGGCTGATGTGTAGGTGTCCCTTCACGTGAAGAAACTCCTTATGGGATTTAGGGAAAAGAGCAGAGAATGGATGGAAAGCAACCTATTTCATAATTTATGTCTAGAATTCATTTTAGACTTTATTATCCTCTTAGTTGTCACACTGCATTGCAAAGTTGGCTACTTCTCTTTCAGTTTTTCAGTCTCACATGTAGTCTATAAAATGCATATTTGGACTGTTTTGTTGAATATTGGAGAGTACAAACCAGCCTGTTTGATCTGAGGTGCTAAACCAAAGTACCTGTCTGTGTAAACTTGTGCTAGCTTGTGTGATTTCCTACCAGGTACTTTGTAGGAGAAGGTTGGTGTTCAATTTTCATTAAATGGTAAATATTGGAAGTTTGTGTATCTACTCATTTGCATATGCAAATGAAGCCATTTGCCATGGCTTTTTTATTTTAAGAAAAAGATTGTGACATCATTTAAATTACTTTCTTCCTTGGTCTGTCAGCTGAGATTTGGTAATGAAAGCTTTGCAGCAAGTTCTGAACAAGTGTTTTTATTTTTCTTGTGCAAACCTGTGTTGTGAGTGGAGAGATTCACATGRTAAAATCTTGAGGGTTACTGGTTTATGATTGACCTGCTTCTTYTATAGAATCTACAGGATTTTTTTTCCTATTACTTATTAGCAATGCCACTAATCAGCAACATTGGGTTTTTTTTAATTATCTTATTTTTTTTCCCCTTTACTCCCTTTTTCCCCTTTTCCGTTGTTTGGCTAATTCTGTCATGACTTGCAAACTCTTAACAGCTACAGTTTTCATTGACTAGTTAACTTCTGTTTAGTCATCCCAACAGCAAGKAATGATCTGTCAGGGAGCTGTGGAAGCATGCTGCAGGTGCTTCCTAAGAGAGCTGCAAAATAATAGAAGTTTTCACACAAAATACGAAATATTGCTCATCTGCATGATGTGTGTAAGGCTTACTCGTGTCTGACTCCGGGCTGAAGCCTACAGTCTGAGGAGTTCTGCTCCAATGGGTGATAATCTTACTATTAAAAAGTAGCACTCTCTTGTAATAAATACTACAAGTAGTAATAATTTGATATGCRCTATACTGGAATGAACCCAAATTGCTTAAAGCAACTTTTGTRTTTCTATGACATTCAGCGAGCATGACTTGTTAATCATGCCATTTTACAGTATGGYTTAATTTCTTTGGTGTTAGGTGCACAGATTTCACTTTTTATAGGACACATGTATAGGAACTATATATATAGATAGATCGATCTTATAGTTCATATATAGGAACTTAGTATCTGCAGAATAAGTTCATTTGCAATATACAAGCCMTGGTCCTCTCTTCAGATTTTTACTCTCTCAGTAGTATGAGTTAATACAAACTTCTTGCAACAAAATTCTGCAGGGGCAAAAGGACCTAGCATAAATACTATTCCACTGAAAAGAAACGTGTCCTACCATGTATTTAAATATTTTTACAATTACAATGTACAACTTAAATTACATTGAATTTATTTTGCTATATAATTTYCAGTTTGCTGAGGCCATCAGTGTAGGACTACTCTGTATGCTGTAGGCTTTACAGAATCTGGGAGGTTCCACAGTAGATGATGTGCTTCGGCTCAAGTGCTTTCCAGAAACTGAAAAACCTTTGATGTAGAAAAGTTCATGGTCTGACCAAAACACTTTGCTGTAGGGAGGTGGATATATGTGTCTTCATCTGTAGTTTCTTTCAGTGCTGATGGAGGCAGGCTAATACAGCGGCATRACTCCTTTCACTCAAATGTGCCTTTCATTGCAACTTGCAGGAGTTCAGGTGAAATATGCTGTTGTTATTCTGAATCAGATACTATTTAGAAGAAAATGGAACCCTGAAATTCTGGTTTTAACATGGGAAGAGACTAACAGATATCCCAAACAACTTCACTAGAATGAGTAAGAYTTTTGAGCTTGAGGCATGGCATAAGTACTGAAGTAGCAAAACATCAGGTCTCACGACTCTTATTTTTTATCTTCATTTTGTCTGTTAAACTAAAAGATGCAGCCATGCTGTTCAAGAAGAGAAATATGAATTATCTATATGATTAGATCTTAAAAAAAGGAGAACTTTCTAGCCTGAAAATCTGTTTAATGAGGCATCATAGAAGGAAATCAGATTTGCATGCACATCCAGTGTTTTCTATTTTATCATGTTATGGAATGATGGTGCACCATTATGACAAGGGTTTTTTTTTGTGCTGAATCTTTTAGAATGAAGTGATGTGAATGTTAAATATCCAGAAGGCATCTATACTGTAACAGTGTGAAGACTTTATATATGTAGAAAATGCAAATATTTGAGTTTAGAAACTATGCTAGGGGTATTTGCTGGCACAATATGCTATGCATTGTCAGGCATGTTTTCCATTTTTTTTTTCTGTAATGCAGAATTAAGGAAGCCAAGGTGTTGCAAGGTGGCAGAGGAGGTACTTTAAATTTGAAAACTGTGTCCAAAAGAAGCTAATCTGGATTCCASATGGACCAGGTGGACTGCAGGACTAGATGGTCTGAAGAAAATCCATTTAACTTTATCCCAGATAGTGTCATCAACAGCTGTGGAACTTAGTGCTTCAAGTTGAGGCCAAATGTTCTGAACAGGATTCAGGCASACTAGATAATGAAGTAAAATTTAGTCATGTTAAAGACCTCTCTCCCTGAAGAGATACAACCTGCCTTGCTTCAAAACTACTATGGAGTTGTACTCAGTGAGGACTTTGTTCTGCAGCGTGTCTGCTGTTGACAAAACAGTTTCTCTGTTCCAATCGGTTATGCTACGGTCATGTTACTGTACCACTGAGAACAAGCCCTCGGGTAAGGGCATAGTGATTACTTCATGCTTTGCATGAAGTTGAGGAGGCATTGAAACGCGCTCTGGAAGGTTTGCTTGTTTCTAACAATTTCCATCACCAAAACTTGTTATTATATGAAGGTATGATAGGTTAAGGTTCTTTGCCACAGGAAGAAAGGGCTGTAACTGCCTACTGTAACCAAAAACTTAGAGTACACAGAAACAGGTGCTTTGGGCACCATCTTTGTCAGAGATAGACCATGGTGTGTGTGCTCTCTCGGCACGTAAGTGTAAAACCATAGGATGAGCTCCACGTATACAGACTATTTGCTTGAAGTAGTTCCCTGTTTTCATAGGAGATAAAAGAAGTGTTAAAGGTGTATAATTTTCAAAGTAATTAGTCTTTATCAAAGCAGAAATGCTTCCACGTAATGTAATTCCCTGTGCTTCCCTCCAACAACTGCATATAACTACCAACCCTGTATTATATAGGATACTTAAATATTTGTGTATCAAATTAGATGACTATCATTCGTAATCAAAGCCTGCCCAGTCAAAATAGCTCTTCTGACATCTGTCCTAATCTATTTCCAAAGAGTGCTGTTTGTGCAGAACCCACAGAGTATGTGCTTGCTTTCTAGCACATTAGAGCTTAAGAAGTGGATGCATCCCCCAATGCTTGCACTTAATGTTCTGAAATTGCTGACTTAATCTTGAACAAATAACTGTTCCTAATTTTACTTTTAATTGCGTTGTTCTAGAAACTAGCGTATTATCACTAAAAAGGAATATCTTCTCTCCCCCCTGTTTAAGTACACCACTGGGTTAAATACCCAGTTTGAAAGCACTGCATGTGCAAGGTGGTCATGCTAGTGTTTTTCATCTTGTAGTCGAAAATAACCTTTACAGTATGACTCATAGGCTTGTTATTAAGCTTGTTAGGATGAGATGAAGGGTCTAAGCTTACAGATATTTTTCAATGGGAGTAACATGCCAATGTGTGGGGAGTGACTAGTATTTATTTTGAAATAGCTTTCATGGTAAAATACTCTTAAAAGGTACTGTAGGAATTGAACATGGAGCAAAACCATCCTGTAGTTTAAGCAGGCCTTAAATATTTCTCAGCTTTAGGCTGGTGAGGCATTAGTTAACCTGAGGCTTGTTTAGAGAAAGAACTTAAACTCTTGCTTTGTAAGAGTAATACAGTATTGATMGGATCTTGAACTTTTTGCAAAGGTAACACTTTAGCAGAAGAAAAATGTTTGGYTATCTGAAAAGCTTTCATTGGAAATATTGCTTATGTTAGAGATTACTTAAGCAGGTAAGGGTTTTTTATTTTTGTGTTTTTGTTGACAACAAAGTTTGGTAGAAAACTGTGCATTATAGTCACCTATCACTCATGCGGATAGGTTCCCCCCCACACCTCAAAAATAAGTGTCATGTTTTTATACTAAAAAACAAGGTTGAATTTGATATTTTCTCTTTAGAGTTTTGTCGAGGTAGAATGTCATGTTGTCAATCACTTGCAAAGGAGCAAAACTGAGTGAAGAGTGTATATTCAGTTTGCCAAGTTGGACCATAATGTGTACAGATGTACAGATGCTTAATTTTGTCAAATTTTATATACGTATCTCAGATAAATAATACTGCACTTGAGAGAGATTCTAATCTAATTTTTGAGAGGTCTTCAGAATCGACCATTTTCTTCATATAATTTGAGTGTGTAGAGGGAGGGCAATATTACCACTTTAAAGTATGAAATGATTCAAAGTTAGACACACTCATCCTCAGCTGAAACGGTTTGAATGAGCTACAGACTCTCTGCTTTAGATATGTTTTAGGCTGATAGAAACCATCAAAATTAGTTGGGAATCATTGTTTCATATTCATGACCACTATAACTGTGGTGACAGACTCCTTTTACTGTGACTTTTGTAGCTTGTATTCGTTGAGCATGACTTCACTACATGTAAGAAGCTCACTATRTTTATAAAAGAATTGTCTGTGTGATAGAATTGTAATAAAGCAGTGTATTTTCGTACTGAAAAGAGCTTATAAGTCGCTCTATAAATTGGCATGCTAGTAAAGTTGTGCTGAAAAAAAACAATAATGGCAAAAATCCTTAGAGGAGGTGTAACTCACTCTGTCAAAACAGTTCTTTTCCAGAAATGCATGGAATCACTAATGGTTATTCATTTAAGAACTTTTAATTTTAAAGAAAGTGGGGGAGGTGAATTGTAGCTGAAATGACTCAAACATTAACAGGCCGTTTTGATTTAAGCTTCACAACAGTTAATTGTGACCAGATATTTATTAGTTATTCTTGCAAGAGGAAAGGGATATATTTTTTAGTAGGGAATGATGTTAAGGAATGTTTAATTTAGACAATCCTTCTCACTTCTGCATTTGATCATTTCCTACTCCATAGTGTGTTTTTGCCAGTTGTGAGGCCCTTCTGTGAGCTGTTTTGGTCTTGCAAGACTATGGAAAAAGTATCCAGTTCTTTCGTACTTGTATCAGTTTTCCTCTTTCCTGACAAATTAATATGGTTTGGAAAGCAATACACCAATGCTGGCATAAGGTAAGCAATGAAAGTGGGTGGTTGTTAGCAGATCGGGACAGGGATGAGACAGCCTGATTTTGTGTCGGTGAGCTGGCTCATGAAACCGTTGCGTGTGTATGAAGTCTGAGAGCAGGCATGAAAACTGCAAAGCTGAGCACCTTTCCAAACTTCATTGATTTCTGTGGCTGGATAGTGATTGGGRTGTGATAGATAGGCTGATCCTAGATTGTGAGGGGCTGTGAAAATAAAGTAGCTAGCGTTTGAAGCAATAAAAAGGGGAAATTAGTTGAGGGGAAAAAGAGAGAAGGGATAATCTAAGCTGTGGTTACCTGAGTAATTCTTCCAGCGGCAGAAGCAGTTACTGCCTCTAGTGGCTCATTCTTGCTTCCCCACTCATGATTCTCCTATTTCACCTGTTCATGTGATGTCCTAGCTTGGTTTTATGAACTTGTGTTGGTCTAAACACATACTAAAGTATGCAATGTATTAACTAAACTGGATCTTGATTCAAGTGTAAGCTATGGTTTGTATTAAACTTGCAGATCAGAAATCTGAGGGGAGTGAAGAAATGAGTTGGTTTGTAGCCAAGACCTAGGTGTCTGTTCAATCCAGAGCTTATTGGTCTTTTTCTTGTTTAAAAAGGAGAGGTAGAATTATAAATGTGATCAAAAYTAGTTGTTGCTGTTAACGGTACTGCAAGTAGATGGCATTATGAGAAACTTACTCCTCAGATGGATTCAAGACTCAACAACCTGTTGGTTTAGTCAAAGCTCAGCAGAGCTTAGAAAACCTCGTTAGTCTCATTGGACCAGTTTCAAGCAGCAGGCTGGAGCAGATGATTTTCAGAGGTTCTGCCCACTCTAAATTATTCTATGATTCTGTGATCCTAAGTATGTGTAATTACTTTCTTCATTGTGCTATTATATTTTGCTGGTTATTTTGCTGGTTAAACTTGAAAGGATACCAGTAACTTCTCTTGTCTGAAGACATAATGGGATGTTGTAGGGATGAATGAAACGACTTTTTTTTTTTTTCCTTCTCAAGGAGAAATGTATCTGATTAGACTAGCAGATAAGAGAAATGATAGTTGGATAGTAGTGTTGTTATATTCAGCCTCTAAACTATTACAACTTTTTGCCATGCTGGTGTGCTTACTCTTGTGTAACTGTGTCTGTAACTGTTTCTTGGGAAATAAGACAAACATGCTTTAAATTAGAGAATTATATCTATGATGTGTGGTTGAAGCTGTGGCAAAGTTTAGCCGTATTTTGATGTTAGCTTTGATAGTGCAGTGGCGGTATTCAGTAAGTTTAAAAGCAGAAAGTAGTATGGGRAACTATTCAGCTCCCTTTTAGGAAATTGGATATGAACACAATAGCTTAGCTGACGTTTGAAATTGTGGGGAAGGTTGAATAATTGTTACAAATCTYGGATCAGATTAGTAATTTGAAAGGTATTAAGAGGAACCATTTAAAAAAGTCAAGTTCTGTCTGGGGCTTACGTGTTTTGTGACCTATTCTTCATTTATCTTAAAACTTACTTTTATCCAGTTTCAGTGATGCTTTTGCTGATGGATGTAGTTCAAAACTAGTCTTGCTCAGAGAAGAGCTCGTTGGAGTAGCTATTTGGCTGAACCCATTTCTACTCTAGGTTTAGCCTGGGATTAACTTTTTCAGAAACTCTGTTTTACAGTTCTCAAGTATAAGTAGTAAAGATTAGTCAGAGTTGCCACAGGAGTACATTAGACTATCAGAGATACCTGAGGCAATACCGCTRTGTTCACAGGGTTATTGATAGAGACTGCAAGTGATCTTGAAGGATTGCAGTTAGAAAATGGTACAGTTATAGGTAAGAGAAAGAACGTGTTAGTTATCTTTCAATCAGATGAAAAGATAAGGTGGAACTTGTTGAAATGAAAATATAAGTTTTTGGCTGTAGAACAAGTTACTCTGTCATATTAAAGATGTCTTATGCCTTTTTATTCTCCTTGTCTAACGTAAGATAAAATCATATTCTTYGTTAAACATGGAAAGCTTTGAACAGAGAGGGTTGTCTTGGTTTTCTTCAACTCTTCCACAAATTAAGTATTTCTTTGAACTCCCTCTTGTAAATCAGTTTGGTACAAGTAGATTTGCTGAGAATAGAAAGAAAACTAGTTTCAGAACAAATGCTGTTTGTGGCATATTTTGTCTTAAACTACTAATGCAGATATTTTCTGGTAACTGCAAAATTAATTGAGTATTCGCTCAGTTCTAGAATACATATTGGTTATATAACATCCTTCTGGAAGATAAAATGTCACTTACCGGCTCAGATTGAAATATTTACCATTATTCTCTTTTCCTCTTTAGCTCACTTAAGTATGCTGCTCAGAGTTGCTTTGTTTTGGCACAGACTTTGCTTGCAAATGCAGTTACCAAATGTGTATCTTTGAGGAGGAAATCAGTCTCAAAATTGTCTGTGTTGCATGCTTGAATTCAGTTTCAAATCTATTTTGATTATTGTTTTTAGATKAATTGTTTGATTCCCTAATGAAAGCTACGTATTTGCATACAGAAACTTTTCTAATCCTTTCTCTCACATTTAAATAAGGATGTGTTCTACAGAAGACTTGGGAAATTGTTTAGAAATTTTACACACGCGTGCACACACACACACACACACACACACACACACCTATGTTTAAGAAATAAATTGGAATGTGTAGAACAAGATTTTAAAATAGCAGGGTTCACACTTGGCAAAATTGTTGTTCTGTCAAAATAGATCTTAAATCTAGATTTAAGATCTGTACTAGACCTTAGATGCCTAGTTAAGCATTTATTACTATTTGAATATTTCTGGTTTCCTGTGGTGCTTTTCTAAATGTCCAGAATCCTGTAATGGCATGGTTAAATCTTTTAGTGTTTGAGTATTGATTAAATAGTTTGTGTCAAATGTGATGTAAATATTTTCAGGGATTTTGCTAGAATTTATAACTCATTTAAATAGAACTGGGACATACTTGTGAAGTCATTTTAAGTTGAATTGTTCATTTTTATCTAAATCTTTTGGAAACTTTTTTAACGGGATAAAATTAAACTCCTGAGAAATATCTAAGCACGTGTTACCTTCATGAAAGGCTTGTCAAGGTGAGTGAACAAATAACCTGCATAATCCAAATTGTTATTGTCATCAACAGCTAGTTGAAAACCCGTATTCCTTGATGCTTTGCATTAGACATGGGACATCAAAGGGCTATCTAGACTTGCCTCCTATGCAAGATAGGAAGCTGATCTGTTATTGACATTGGAAGGATTCAGTGATGTGGGTTTTTTGAGAGGTTTACTAAAAGATTGTAACTAGAAAAAAAATTATCTAGTATAAGGAGGTTAGGTTAAAATTAGGTTAAAAAGAATGTTATGTTAAAAATCATATAAACCACTGTGTTAAAAAGGAATGTTTAGATCAGGAAGTGACAACATAAAAATCGACCATGAAGAAACTTGCTGCTACTGGAAAGTGTACATAAACTTAGTTTCTTCCTCAGTCAAGCTTTGCTGTCAAATGTTATGTGAATCTTGAAGAGGTACACTGAATCCTCTGTGCATTTTCCTTCAGTAACATCTGTTTTCACTGTTGTATGAACATCCTTCTGGAAAGGAARGATCTAGCAGATATGCATGCCTTGCCAAAACTTGCAACAGGAATATTTAAAATCAATAGGAGAGTATCGGTTGTCAGATGTGTTTTTTCTTTTCTTTCTTTCTTTTTCTTTTCCTTTTCTTTTTTCTTTTTTTTTTTTTTTTTCTAAACCCCTAACATTTGTTTAGAATTAGAAGTGAATTAAACTTTAAACACCAATAGTGCATGCTTTAACTGTATTAACACAAAAAATAGAGGAATTTTTTATTTCCTGGTGGCCAACTTCCTAACAGCATAAATCTGCTCGCTTCTGATTATTACCCAATTTGGGACAAATTTACAAACTTCTAATCTTCTGAAATATTTCACAATTTTGAAAATGTTGAGAGTAAAAGCTATTGCTGTTCTCTGTGCCATCATGTGGGAAACAGATTCATGTTGCTGCTTTTGAAATTGTAATTTATATTTTCTACCCCTTTGTAGTGCCCTACCTATAAAACTGTGTAATAGACTCTGTATAAAGCATTTGCATCTCATTTGAACACTAACCAGATGAGGGAACACTTCACGTTTCTCACTTTGTTCCAGTGATCATATACTCAGATAAAGTGAGAAATATGAACACAGAGAATAAGACCCTGTCACACTGGAAGGTGTTATGCTTTGGAAGTGAGAAGATACTAACTGAAATCTAGACAGCTAGAGAAGAGAATTCAATTTAAGTCATATAATGCTGTAGGTGCATGCTCTGCTATTTCACTTGTTAAATAGAAACACCAAGATTTTTTCCCCTCCCATATGTGACTTTTTTTTTTTTTTTTTTTAAGGATAATGAAATGCAAATGTCTTAGCTTTGAATGCTCTGTCTGCTAGAGAAATTTTTTCCCATACAAGGGGTGGGGGAGAAAGAATAACTTTTTTGATTCCAGAGCTTAACTAAACTCCATTAGTACAATCTTAGATGAAAGGCAGAAATATCGATTAAATAAGAGCTCTTGGGTAGAATTATTTTRAGTATAGACATTGTGTGTTCTACTATTAATGATTAGCCACAAACCTTTCCTCATGCAACTGGAATGCAAGATATCGGTGTGTTAACTGTTTGGTTTGAAAGCTAATCCATATGTTAAATACATTGTATTTATTGAACTCCTGTATGTTGACGTGATTTCGTAAGAATAATTACTGAACTTGTTCAAGAAATGTTTTACACTTCCTTTGTGTTTTTTTTCTTAAAAAAAAGCTTTTTAGCTGTAAATTTACAAATGAACTTGATCTGATGCATATGTGGCTTATAGTTTTGGATCYATCAATACATATTTAAATTCTAATATATCTTTGCTTTCATCCTGCTAAGAAAGAGGAAGTGTAAGGCAAATGAAAACTTCCTGATAACTTCAGAGTTTGGATAATTTCACTTTTCGTCCTCCTAGCATGTTGGAACTTCTGGCAGTTTGGTTTTCAAAATATTTGGATTCTAACTATTTTAAGAAGACTAGGATATTAAGAATTTTTATTGAAAGCCTTCATTTGCGAATTTATAAATACTTTTGTGGGGTTTTTTTTGCATATAATTTGAAAATAGTCGTATCTTTCATAGCATTTTCCTTGTCTGGTCACTGACGTTATCTGAGACAAAGCTACATGTACTGTGTTGGGGGGAGTGTAGTCTGTTCAGAATGAACCTTAAACTTTGACAATACCTTGTGGTAGGGCAAAGAATCTAACATGCACGTCTGTCCAAAGGTTATGGTAAAAGAAATTAGCTCTTTGTTTATTTTAATAGAGTGCATAACTTCATTTCAATAGTAAAATTTCAAAAAAAAAAAAAAAAAAAGATTGTATGTAGGACTTCTTATTTGGCATAGCTGTGTAAGTGTGTGTTTGTGGAAGATCACAGAATAAATAGGAACAAATTTGACAATTTGACATTCCTATTGGACTTAAAGCTGAATATATCCATATTCTGACTGTTTAGATAAGGTCAAGCTGTTGACATGGTGTACTTGATCATCACTAGAGTGTCTTTTACAGTAGTATTTTGCATGTTGATTTTTATGTTGATTTGGGAGAGATCAAGTGTTCGTATAATGTGGTGAAGGATTATTTCTGTGTGTATGCCTTGTATTGCTGGTATTTGTTCATTTCTGAATTTGAAATATGCATTAAGGGAAAYTTTGCCCCTTTATTGTTTCAGTGTCCATTTCCACATGAATCTTGCAGTAAGCTGCAATGTTGCATTTTGACACCACTTTGCAGCAGTGGGTGGTTGTCAAACACRGATCGAATCCTGTGAGGTCCATGAGAAGCTACTTGGGAGGGGAGAGACACAGATTTTTATAACAGTAGTACCTCCAATCGGACAAAATAGAAAATATACCACCAAGCAAAATCAACTGCTTCTTAACATACTGGGCGATTTCAGTGTGGAAATTGGATCTATTAAGCAAGAGCAATAGTAAACTGAACTGTTTGTCTTGGGGGGGGGGGGAACAAACCTCTGGAGACCACCTAGTCCAACCCCCCTCCTCAGGTAGGGTCACCTAGAGCACATTGCCCAGGACTATGTCCAAGTGGCTTTCTGAACCTCTCCAAGGATGGAGACTCCAGAACCTCTCTGGTTGTTCCCAGTGCTCAGTCRTACTCACAGAGGGGGACGACTTCTATTTTTGTCTTACGTAATTGTGTCAGCAAACAAACATGAATTTGGATTTAGTGAGCCATATGTGTGAAAAATAAGCACTTGACTTGAACAAAACAGTTYGGTACTTTCAGGCTTATTTTTGTATGCTGTTTGACCAAAACTTAATACATGCAGGACTGAAAGATTTTTCTTTGTATCTGAGGTTATATACAAACATGGAATTAATTAGCTGGGGTGTCATTTAACTTACTCTCCCACTTTGATTTTTATTGGAGAATAGACTGTGTTTCAGTACTGGCAGTGAGCGCTTATTGATGTTGAATGATCAATATTCCAATCACCTGCTTACTGGGTGGATACTGCTTAGTCTGTAGCATTCTAAGATTCTGTTCTCCCAGCATGTTAGAGGAGATAACCTATTATTTGTTCATTTTGGATAACATCTTTACTCTGATAAAAGATGAAAAACAACCATTATCCAGATGGGGATCTATAAGTTACTTGACATATTTTGGAGCACTTAGTGGTGTGGGACACACTTTGGCCTGGAAGAACTGATCGAGGAAATGTTTTCAGGTTGATACTGATGAACAGAAATATTGTTCCAGATGAGAGGTAGAGCTAAACCACTGGAAATGATCAGATGCTATACATACATAAAGTACAAAACTCTGGCTTTCTTTTCAGTCTACTTTTCCAGATACTGCGAATGATATAAACTAAAAGGTTTGCTTTCGAATTTTTTTTTCCGATCCAGACTTGCTTGTAAATTTACTGGGATTTAATRTTGGTAAGATTCTGCAAGGAAACATTCTTTAAAGCTATTTCAAGTTGCTTACTTTTCTTTGTTGGGAAACAAACAATAGTAGTTTTTCATAYCTTTGTTTTACAAGGATGCTTAGTGCAGAATGAGGGTCTGCTTGAGGAATTAGGTCACAGGCACGTGTTGAGCACACACGTTCTTTATAATTTGTGGGTGAGGCCTCTGTAATTATTTAGCCTACTACCTTGGGTTTGCCATGGCTCAAGAARTGTGTGATCACTCACCGTGGATTGGCTAATACAGTTACATCCTAAGTGTGGAGTAGATGCTATGCTTGAACGTCTTGATAGTAGCTGGTCTGTGTATATCTTATCTTATTATTTCTTTGATATGAATCTCTAATCCTGCTATGCTTTTCCTCTTCATACTTCTCTGACCTAATGACTATTGATTGTGTAATACTTAAAAACAATATATCATGTAGAGTTCTTTCTAGTAATGAAGTCTGAACATGTAGGTGTCTTGGTTGGGAGCACAGAATATATATATTTTTCACCTACAATATTTTACAGTACAATACTTAACAATTTGTGCTACTTCAGCAAATTTAAAGAATCACTTCAGTATGGGTGCAATTACACACATTCAGTGTTACAGGAAAATAWCACACTAAAATCATTCTTGCTTTTTAGTTGTCTTTGTTTTTAGAGCTTTTTCCAAGTGATTACATGAAAATCATTCTGACTGCTGCATGAAAATATGATACAGTATCTTCTATTTAAAAAACAAACTAGAAGTATTTTTTAAGAAAATCTTGTGATTTTGAAACCTCTACTGAAATTCAGTGTAGTATTTTAGTGTAGTTAAGCAAACTGGAATTCTTCAAAATCAAAGTCTTCTAAACTACTTAAGAAGTTCTAAGGCTTTGAAACATCAAAAAAGTTTTCTGTYGGCTTACTCTTCTTGACTTTAGCTGACCTTGTAATTCAGTTCACGTTTTGCTTGTCTTCATTTTTCTTACTCTCTTTCCATCTACAGCATATGAAATCATAGACTAATTTAAGTTGGAAGGCACCTCAGAAGATCGTTTTAATTAATYCCCCTGCTCAAACCAGGGAGAACTTAAAAGATCAGGTTAGTTATGGCCATGTCTACTTGTTGTAAATATTTCTATGGATGGGGATTTTGGACTCTCGGGGCCCCGCTTCCAGTGTCTGGCCACTTTCAGTGTGAAAGTGGGTAGGTTTTTCTTCGTTTTTATCTTAATCTGGTCAGAATTTCCAGTGCTGCACCCTGTCTGCCACCTCTCATCCTTTTGCTTTGGCCCTCCAAGAAATATCTGACTTTCTACCTAGCAGGTAGTTGAAGATAGCATTTAAATCCCTCCCCTCTGCTTTTAGTTTTCTCTTCTGCAGGCTGAACAAACCCAGCTCCTTCAGCTTCTTCTTGTTYGTCATGTGCTCTGGGCCCTCATCACCTTCATGGCCTTCCTCTGGACTCTCATCTGTGGACATGACCATTCATTCACTGAGGTCTAAGCTGCTCCTGTACAGCTGTCCCATCTAGCTGCAAGCTGTGCCTAAAATTTTTGCTGCTAAYTGCTGCTTTTGTTGAAGCTATAATTGATTTTGTATCTCTCTGCTGAGTGTCTTATGCTAGGGAAGTTGCAGACCTTGTTTTTAGATTTGAAGGTGGTTTGTACTTCCTAGCCAAAAAGTAGTGTCCTATGAGGCTTTTTTGGAATTGATGCAGAAGGTCAAGTGCAAGGAAGAGTAACTTTTCTTTTTGTGGCATTGATGAGGGSGACAGTAATCATCCCTCTTCCTTCTCCCTGCAACAGGAAGATCATAGGTGAAACAGCCCTGAAAGCAGTCATGCTTTCACCAAGACCCCCCCCCCCCCCCCCCCCGACTTTTCTTTTACTAAAGTTAAAGGAATTCCCTCTAGGACCTTGCCCTTAGATATTGTTAGTTATATACCTGCCCATGTTATCGCTCATACGTACCCAGTAATTGGCAGTCTTGAGATACATTGCTTTGGGCACTTAAGTTTCAAAACTGGTGTTTTGATAGGTGAGTGTGAGACACGTTGTGTAATGTGTAGGATATGAAAACAATTATGTTTGTCATCTTACTGTTGCATCCTTAATAGAGGGTGTCTGTGGGGCAGGACACATAAACAAAGTCTGTTTGTGACGGTCTTCCTGAACTGACTGTGCAGCAGTATGGGATGCAGGACTCCTGGCTTCTCTTCTGCTATGCCTGTATTATGCTTCTCATGCCCTCGTTAGTGTTCARTTGCTGATTTTATTCAGATTTAGCTGTACATATTTCTTTGCCTAATTAGCAGTACTTGCAAATTACARCAAATACTTCCAAAGAATCTTTTAGATGGATGTAATGTTTTGAAGTCTGTATCATGTAGGCGCTGTGGGGTATCAGGGCATATTAGGTTAATTAGCATTGTGTTGATGAAAAAAACCCATCATTCRTTTAAAACTTCTGTGCATTTGTTCAACCTCCATTTTATACAGTAACAAACTTCTTGTTTTGCTAAACTTCTTTCATAGCAACAAAGGTATCAGTGACTCTTTGCCTCATTTGTATTTACAAGTTCATTTCCTTCCATTGAAGGTAAGACTTATCTATATACCTCTGTTCTTGCCTATGTTCTAGCAGTTGTCTCCTGTTTCTCCCTCCTTAAGTACCTTCCGCCTCATTCCCCACCCCACAAGTGCGTTCATACACTTTGCACGTAAACAATCAYCAGTTCTGTGAAGGACTTTTACTGTGTTACAGAGCCTGTTTTCTTCTACACRTTGCAACAGATAGCAAAGCATGATTTTAAAGTCCAATGCTTTAGAAAATAAGTTGTCCGTTGTGCGGTATCAACTACAGTATATGGTTTTTTTTGGGGATTTTAGTTAGTGATTTTTCTCAAGGCATGTCTCTCATTTTTTTCTAGTTGGAAAATGTTGCATTTAAGAATGGAAGTTCTCGGTTTCTAATATGCATTGCAACACTTAAGCTGAAATGTATGAATTGACATCCTATGATGTATGCCTTTAATACGCATTTCTGCCAGATAGCCTTGCACAAAATTGTTTGTTATTACTTAAGTGGGAAGACTTGAAGATCAAGAAGCTGTACAGTTAAGTTCTAATGATCCAGCTCGGAGCGTGTCTCTTGCTGAGTAATATCCTAGCATTGTCTTAACAACCAGAAATCATCATCCAATGATAGATAACTGCAACTTAAAATTGAGGTCATGAATGCCTGTAGTCATCACCATTTTCCTTGTAGATCAAGGAATGGCTAATCTTTCCATCTCATCGCATTTTAAATGTGGAAATCATTTCCCRTTCACTTCCTTTAGCAATTAAACTTGTAAATACCATCATTTTCAGTTCTGTCCGTACTAGTTTTGTGTTTGGTAGCCTTGCATTATCTGCTGCTGTTGCTGCAGGAAGAGTCYTGTCTTTCTTGGAATTCTTCGTGATGAGTGGTTGTTCGTAGCAGGATATAAAGCTTTATCTTCAAAGATTAAACATTTGGTTTAAGATTAAACAGATAAGAAGTTTTCAGTTGCAGTCTTAGCACACTATAGACTAGGCAGGCRAAGGGCTTTTGCAGATCTTCATTGAGCTATGGCTTTTGGTAGAGTTACTAGCTTGAGTTAAAATTACTGTTTTATTTTGGGAATAGTAAAATGACATCAATACTTGCATTCAGCCAAGTTCAAGCTTCTTTTTAAATGCAGGCAACTTGTATTATACCACTTTTTGGATGTTAGTATCTGCTKCTGTTGTGCTTGCTACTGTAGCATAACGTGTTTCCTTTGTCAGCATTTGAAAATAAGATATTAGACTGGATGTCTTATAAGCGTGCTTCTTCATGGTTGTGATGTAGCAAATCTAGTAGGAAGGTAGAAAGGGTCTAGAGATCATAGCTTTTTTGCCAACTGTCTGAAGAGTCTGCAGACGTTGTGTGCCGAAAGTCCACATTGAACAATAATTGGATGGTTTCCTTGTAGCTTGTATTCACTTTTCTTATTACTTGGAACCAATGGCTAGAAAGGCTTACTGGTTCATTAGAAGGCCAGAAAGCTGGAATTTCATATATTAACATTAATTCTAGTCACAATCTTCCAACAAGACTTAATTAGGTAATAGCATATAAGAATTCTTTAAGCATTTAATGCTCATATCTGAAAGCTGGGAGTTGGAGTTAGTATAAGATAGTGCAAATCATTCTGTTCCAGGACCTTTTTAAGGCAACTGCAAAAACAATTAGGAATTGGAATTTTGGCAGCAAGGAAAATGGAATTTGTATCACAAGGTTCTAGTAGACCATCACTGCCATRCTTTTCGATAATTTAATTTCTTTTACTGGAAAGTCCTCCAGCTCTGATAGAAGATATTACTTTATAAATGAGCATCACATTTTTTTTTCGGTGTCATTGATTTTTTTTCCTTCACAGAACTCGCAATTATTAAAAAAAAAAAAATCTCTTTCAGATTTAATCCAGTGCACAAATGAGATGAATGTGAACATCCCCCAACTGGCAGACAGTTTGTTTGAAAGAACTACCAACAGTAGCTGGGTAGTGGTCTTCAAATCTCTCATCACAACCCATCATCTAATGGTGTATGGAAATGAGGTAATACTGAAATTATATACTTGAGAATARTTACAACACTTCATGCTTCTAAATGTGAAATGCTTCTAAATGCTTCTACAAATTATCTCTGTAAGAAAATCGTTATTTTTGTCTTTTTGCCTAGCTCTGCATGTGAATGGGGTTTACTGTATGTTTGCTTAGTTTGTTCTCACTCTAAAGTCCATAATGGTCAGATCAAAACTGGATGTTATCCTGAATGCAGAATTGTATGCTTGGAGGTATCCTTTTCTGTGGCATTATTTTATTATTATGAAGGAAAAAAATGTGAGAACTTGAATGGGATTCTGAAACCTGAAAATGAAAAACAAATTTTAGATTTATGTTCTGGCTAATCCAGACTATTTCCTTCCAAATAACTCAACTTGTAACTGATTTTCTGTCTTCCTTCCTCTRTTCCAACCACCAAACTTCTTGCAATGAGGGAAAATCTGCTCGCGTCTGAGCTGTTTGAGTATGATGAGCTTCCAAGTAATGACACATACTCTAGAATGATTTTAAAAGATTTTCTTAAAAGGCGATAGGCTTATGTTCTGTTCCACAACTTGAATTCCTGTGAGACCTTAGKTTTTGAAATATTATGCCATGTATAGTGACTATTTGGATTTTGTGTGTTTAAATAAGCTATACCTTTCTGGCTCTCTTAGCAATCCATTTTTACTGAGAACAATGTAATATATGTTCTAGATTTAAATATTTCCACTTGAGATTAATTTCAACATTTCTATATGTGTTTAACATTATTTTTCATTTTTTGAATGGATGTAAACTTGGTAACTGTCCATAGCAGATACTTGGCATAAAGGAAGGCTAAGAAAAATCCAATTCTGTGTGTGGATCTTCAAGAGAATTGTCTAATGGAGAATGTAGGAAAGCAGAAGTGCTGAATATTTGCAAGGAGTTGCCTTTCTTTTCTTATGATGCCGTTTAGACTTTGAGGGAGAAGCATGTGCAGTATTTGCCTCCACTCAAAAATTATCTCTTTTCAGTCTGTAAAGAATGAAATATTTCAACCTCCTATCCACTGGGGGGGGGGGGGAGGGGGAGGAAAAAAAAAAAAAAATGGAAGGACCCATCTTTCCTGTCCTAAACTTGGCAGGCAATACAAACCTTGTGCATCTGAAAGATGTCATGAAGTAAACTGTACCACAGGGCTGTATTTTTAACATTGGATGAAAAATGAGCTGAAGCTGCTGGGATTCAGATGAGCAGTTCTTTTCCTTCCTCTTAGAGAAGAAGGGTATTTTTCCAAGATTCAAACTGTATGTGTTCCTTTGCGCTTTTCTTGGAATGTCTATTTTAAAACTAAAGTTTGGTCTTGATAGTCCTAGTTAGTTGAACCCTGAGCTGTTTCCCATTGTAAAAGGATCTGATCACCTACTTCAGTGGAGAACCGGTTATTTTAGGAGTAGATAGCTAGTCTTTCTCTTTGCAGGCTTGCAAAGCAAGTTTATTCTTCAGCTTGAAACAAAGTTGGTCCTGGTGTAATCTCTTGTACACAGGATACTTTATATAGGCCTTTTTTCTTTATAATTTTGAAAAATAACTGTTACTTGATAGACTAAACTTCTGATTTTATGAGCTGATTCAAACTTAGATGTTATCCAAAGGTAGATTTTTGTTTTTGTTTCCAGTGGACTTTGGCAGAATAGGAGTTCAGTTTTGCAGAGTATTTAATTTGCAATTCTGGCGCTCAAAATGAAACCAGATTTTGAAATCTGAACTTGCAAAATGTAGTGTTCTTGGACACTTGCTTGCTTACATGTGAGAAGCTGACTTTGAAAACAAGACTGGACTGGTGTTCAAAACACTGTTTCACAGAGGTAGTAGTCCTTAGTAGGTAAGAAAATACACTCTCTTTTAAAAGGAACACGGACCACATATTTGCATAATAGTAAAGAGCAGCTTTCAAATCCTAAGCAAAAGTGTGAAAAGCTCAGCAGAACAAGTGTTTCACAACTGCTGCAGACTTCTTACAGAGAGAATTAAGCTATATACACCAAAGTTGTCTTTGTGCAAAACTTGRGGTTAAAAGGAAGGAAAATATTTTTCAATGGGTAAGACTAAATTTGGGGGTTACATAGGTGCAGTAACCTCTGTTTTAGCTGCCACATGCTCTGGAGAGCTTACAGATTTTTGAAGTGCCTTGTAAATTTAACTTTCAGATTAATGCAGTCTTTCTTTTCTTTCAGTCATTCTTCAGACAGTCAGTGTTCCTTGCACTGCTTGTTTTTCATGAAAAACATTTGTCATTGTTGGAAATAAAAGCGATTTCCATATGTCTAGAAATCCTTCGGTTGAACTACTGATTGAACTACTGTTTAACTATAGGGAGTCTGCTAAACACTGAATGCTTATTTAAAAAGAAAAAATGAAAACATTATTAAATAGTCAAGATGTCTCCATTGTAGATGATGAAACAAAAAATAGAAATGACTTATGTAGCTAAAAATATTTACTGCCTGCCCAGAGGGTATTTTGTTCTTATATGGTTAAAGAGGGACGGTTTTAGAAAATTACAAGTAGGACCAAAATCCTATATTTTAGTTTGTATTCGGTTCAGAGTTGTTAYGGGTCATGTAACTGCCTGCCTCCAGAGGGTTTGGGATTTTATTTTTCAAGTTTTTTTTTTTTTTAAGTCAGTTTTGCAGGTGATTGCAGAATACTTTGGTCTTCTAGAAATATAATAGATCTCTTCTTGGAAGCTAAATAAGCCACAAGAGGGCAGACTTTTCGTTTTGGCATTAAGTATGATCATTAGAGCAGTTGACTTTCTTAAGGTACAGTCTATTTGTACACTTTGCTGTACTTGTTGTGGTTTGGACTGATACTGGTACACTCTATAGTAATTGAAGGTATTTCACAGGATCAGTGCCTGAAATACTTCYCACGTGAAAAATAAAACTACCAAACAAATTTTGCTTTGCCAAATTTGTTTGAAGAAGCAAGTGGATGTTTTTATTTTTGTAGCAGCTCCCTATCCAATGGTGTGTAAGACAATTATTTTTCATGCTAACTTTAGTTAGCTAGTGATCTGAAGTGATCTTTACTAGATCAGAATAGCATCGGTCATTCAGCGAAATATAATTCTGAGTTCAAAATAAAATAAGATTTGTATCAGAGACAGGTTTTGTGCAAGCTTTATGCTTTCTAAAAAAAAGTTTTTTCAAATAATCATAATATGGAAGAATGAAATGAAAGAATACACTGCAGGTAACAAAGAAATATTAATTCATGATTTGTCTTCAGAGCATAGATAACTTAAAACCTCCAGGGATGAACTGGAAACTGCATTACTGTTTTTTRGCCTATCCACTCAGGTCAAATGGAAATAGGACTTAACGTTTTAGATTTCAACTAATTATTTTTAGATAAGTAAGCTGTGTAACTCATGTGAGATGTACTGAGCGTGATATTGTAYTGGTAATGCTTTACATGGACCTTCGTATCACCTTGTATTTTTAAAWTTTTTGCCGTATATTAGAGGTAAGTACTTCTAGGATTACATGATGATTAAAAAACAAAGATTCCATGGCAAATGATACCAACTGTGGGCACTTCGTTTGGGGGTGGGAGTGTTGGAATGTGTTTTGTTTGCTTTATTTTTTTAAGAAGCTTTTAGTACCATATTCTGGCTTAATATAAACAAAGTCTGTCAGAAGTCTTTATTTTGCATTCATCAAATACCTGTGTGACATTGATTTGCTCAGATTTTTACACTAAAAATAACCAGCATAACATGCAAATTCAGCAGAGTCTTTTTAATAGTTTCCAGATTTGGAATGAGTCTTAATATATRAAAGTTACATTTCATAAGCTGGATAATAAGAATTTCAAGTGCTGTTATGTCAATTCCAGTTCACCAGTTACACATTAAAAAGATTCACGTTTTTTCTTCTATCTAGCGTTTTATCCAGTATCTGGCGTCCAGAAACACATTGTTTAATTTGAGCAATTTCCTAGACAAAAGTGGATTRCAAGGTAAGGTATCTTTTTTCATTACAAATCAGTAATATACTGGGGAAGGGTAAATACAATTAACTAACTATGGACCATGTAATTAAAGTAATTTTTCTTTGTGTACTTTACTCAGAGTTGTATTTCTTCATTTACGATGCTTTTATGGCATGACAAAAGTTATCTACTGGAGAAATTTGTTGCCTCTTTTATAAAGGCCTACTAGAAATGCTTCCAGCTTATTAGTTACACAGATATGACTTACTATTCCTGTTATTTCTGAAGTGATTTGTCCACTTGGAGAAATATTTTGATTAGTAAGTTAAATTTCAAAATGCACCAAACAAATATCAGCTAAGTTATGTCAGYGAGACAAGAACTGTTGTTGACAAGAACTTCTTTCAAAATTGTCCACAGACCATTCTGCCCATCTTTGAGTCTAATTCTTCAGGTAAATTTCTCTTAGGTTCAGATTTTTCAACTGAAATACCCTTCSAAATTGTTACACAGCAGCTAAGTGCAATTGTGATCATATATATAGCTGTCTTTTTCTGAAGTTATTTCTTGTTTTCTTTACTTCCGATGTAGCTGGTCCTGATTTTTGCCACCACTGTACCGAAGCATGTGCACTGAGCGTTTGCCTGGGGACAGCAGCCTTTTCTGTGATAACAGTGTACCAAATTGCCTCACTGAGCCTTATCTTTCATATTCTGAGTATAGATTAGGAACGGATCTTTGTCTTAATTTAAATATTTTTCTTGAAAGATAGAAGACCTGAATAGTAATTTTGGCCTGCATGCATAGGAAATATTTTTGATAACTCAGTCTATTGCTGCTGTCCTAATGTAGTCAGATTGCCATCAGGTTTTCATGTTCGCATCGATGACGTTATTCTTTTGTGGTGGCAAATGAGAGCATATGTTCTGGAGTTGATTCAGACTGCTTCAGATATGAAATTTTTTTGTAATAATGTCTATCCTAGTATATTAAAAAAAAAACTTACATAAATGCTTTGTTTTGCCTTTGGAAGTAATTTCCTTAGGAAGTGAAGTAGATTTTTACATAGTTCTTTCAGATCTTCTGGATACTTGCTGTATTGTATGTTTGACATGGTATCATGTATGTTCTGACAGTGACCAAATTCTTAACACAGATGAGTTATTTAAAAAAAATCAAGCAAAAACATATTCCAACTGTCTTTAATAACTTGGATTTAATTTAAAATAAGGTTTTGTTCTTTAATTGACTAAATAATGAGCTTTTGAACTACTTTCTGTTTTTAGGGTATGACATGTCAACATTTATCAGGCGGTATAGTAGGTATCTGAATGAAAAGGCAGTTTCCTATAGACAGGTGGCTTTTGACTTCACAAAAGTAAAAAGAGGGTAAGAACTGCATTCTATTTACTTATCTTGAAGTCTGTCTTATGTCTTTTCCTCTGAAACGAGCTCCCGTAAGACGAGTTAGTCGTTTGAGAACAGGTAAGTATTTTGTGTTTAAGAAAAAAAATAGTGCAGACCACTTACAGTGGATGATGAAATTAATCAGGTCATCTCATTTGTCAGGAACATGTACTGGTCTAGTCACGATTGAAGTGGGGTTTTTTTGGTTTTGTTTTTTGTGTTTTTTTTGGTTTTGTTTTTTTTTTTGTTCTTTGTGCATTACTCCTGCTCATATCCAGTATTTTTTGAAGTTTGTTTTGCATTTGAGCATCCTTTATCATCCATGCACAGGTTAATTCATGTTGATGCTAAAACTTAATTCTTAGCTCCCCCACAAGGGAATTTCAACTTAAAGCTGTTTAATGAATTAATTGCAGTAGTGGCATCCATAATAATATCTTGTATTAGTGTTGCAAAGGCATTTTAAGTTGGCCTGAGAGAACCCACAAATCCCTTCTGACTCTGCCGATACTCAAAAGTCCCTTTTGTCTTGAACTTCAGTGGTAGAGTAAAAGAAGAGCAAGTGGTCTCGTTTCACTTGTCCTGATGGGTGGAGTCCTAACAACTTTTTCCACATAGAGGTATGTTTGTAGTCAGGTGAACACACTTGAGACCACCACAGCTGTTACAGGTAGATGTTGGAGCTGACTGAGGTGAGTTATCTTAGCCCCCAGTGCGTGGCTGGAGGCTCTTTGAGCAGGCAGGATTAACTGTTCTGGTGGTGGCAATCTGTCTGTTACCAAATAGCAGGTTTTATCATGTGTTGCACGTCTGCCTTGTAGCATTAGGTCTGCTGCAGCCCCTGTGTGCTGTCAGGAGGGAGTTCACTGCACCAGCAGAAAGCTGAACRCAGCCTGCACCCTGTTGCCTTCCAGCTTGGAGAACAGCCACAGCCTTTTCCGTGCAGATCAACTATGAGCTTTCCATTTCCAGGAAACGCTTGATTTGCTGTGCTCATGGTCATATAAGGCAGTCTGTGTCCTACAGAAAGCAGTTTTAGTCATCTCAGTGATTAAAAAAAAAAAAGTCTCTTACAGGATCATTGCATTTTTCTGGATATTTCAATATCCCCCCCCCCCACACACACACACCCAAATACAGAGCCAAGTAATATTATTAGCCTATTCAATCTGAACAATTAAAAACAAGCAAATACTGGGAGTCTGCAGTTAAAAGGAAGGGTTACATAGTGTCTATAAGCTTTTGTTTTGTTTTTTTGAGAAAGTATTGTCACATTTGTTTGCTTTTAGTTGCTTTTGATTTAAAAGAAAATAATCCAGACAGTCATGAAATAATAATGAGAACAGCATAGGTGTAAAATTCCTAAAAAAAATCTTGGTGCCTATCTGAAAGGGTTTTGTTAGGTATTTTATGTATTTGCTTAAAGTAAGCCTTTTTCTTCACCTCATCATCATAGCTCAAAGCTGAAGTATCACCTTACCATCAGTCTTAGCTCTGTTTTGCTTTTGAGTGCTATCACTTTTTTCCTCTCAGAAAAAAAAATCATTTCAGAATGATGTTTTTGTCAAATAAAAGTTGTTACTCTTGTATTCTGCAATTATTACAATTGTGTTGGCCAGATAGCTTTTTTAAGCCTCAAAAGGCCTGTTTCCTGTGGCCATGATTTAAGTGTTTTCTCCAATGAACTATTTTGTTTTCTGCATTCTGTTTCTCACAAAAAATTTTCTTCAAAATCCGGTTAATTTTCTTCTGTTTTGCACAACAGGGCTGATGGAGTGATGAGAACAATGAACACAGAAAAACTCCTAAAAACTGTACCAATTATACAAAATCAAATGGATGCACTACTTGATTTCAATGTAAGTTTAGCAGTGTGTACACATCAAGCATACTATCAACTTTGTATAAATTTGAACAAGCTTAGAAAAAAATATTTAAACATCTTCAAAACTTTATTCCATTTTCATCCGTTTATGTCCGTGTTATCTAATTAACTTAAAGTGCAAAAAAATGCATTTTTTTATGGAAATAAGCCAAACATCTGACAGAAATATGATGCTCACTAGAGGGAATGCTTCATGCTGAGTGTTAATTGTTTACAGTCTGTGACAATTGTTCTAATTGTGTTGATTATTTATATCCCACTATCTTTTAGTTATATTAGTTAATATTAACATTGGTTAACATTGGTTCGTCCTCTGCTGAGAGATCCTCTGTTGGTTTGCTCTGCTGCTACTTTCTATTAATAGTCTGAAATGATTGGAAAGCATGCCTTGGGATAGAGCATTCTGCTAAGAGTTTTCTGGTAAAGGATCAGTTCAGTTGAATTAACTTTTTTCTAATCTTCCTAGGTCAATAGCAATGAACTTACAAATGGTGTAATTAATGCTGCCTTCATGCTCCTCTTCAAAGATGCCATTAGACTGTTTGCAGCTTATAACGAAGGAATTATTAACCTGTTGGGTAAATATAACTGCTTTCTGTAATGCTGAAGTTTGAGGAGGGGAGTGTTCAGTAAACTACTGTGAATAGCTACTCTCTTTCCAGAAATTGAATTAATTATATTGTAAAACATCAAAATATTACTGTATTTTCCAAGGCAGATTTGTTTTAGGCTTTTTGTCCAATTGCATTTTATACAGGAATAAGTAAATTCTAAAAACGAAGTGAGTTCAAGATTTTACTCCCTTTTTTTGTACTATTTTATGTCTGTTCTTTCTGAATTGGAATTAGGTATGATCACTTATGGATTTGCAATTGCAGCATTTGCAAATGCTTGGCTACCAAAAGTTTAATGTTGTAATGTTTAATTTCTAAAACTTGTATAATGGGGGAAGTTACAAATTCAGGCTTCAGGGGCTTTCATTTGCACACACTGGAAGCATAGGGAAATCTACAGCTGCAAATAATAAAACTAAATTAAAAATGTCCTGTGGATTTGTTTGCCTTAGTTATATTCTGTGATTGGTACAGCTGTCTGCTTACTGTTATTACCCAGTGCTTTCAGTGTRGAAAGTGAAATCCAGGATTAGTCAGTGAAGGACAGTCAGGCTTCTAATCCCAAGCCACTGTCTAGTTGTTTTGCCTCAGTAATAAGACCTTCTCTTCAGTTGCTTTGACTCCTGTTTTGAGCAAAGCTTTATGTCCAAATAGTCTTTCAGCATTCAGTGTTCTGTAACCTATTGCTCTTTATTGTAGATCAGACTGTAATGACAGCATCAGTCTTGCAGAAGTTATCCAGATACCTTGCCTGATATGTGGCTGCTGGAATAGAGTAGGCTTGTGAGTGTTAGACTGTAAATTTTTTTCAAGAGAATGAATTCAAGTCTCTTGGGGTAATCTGTCTCTGCTAGGGTGCTTACTCTTATGTGACATCTAGTACCTGGCAGGTAGGGTGTAACTCTGTGGGTATCAGTAGCTCATGATTGACAGACTGGAATTTCCACAGTTAACAGGACAAAAATCTGAACATGTGTTCTGTTTGTCTGTCTCATATCTGTCTCAAAGTTTGTCTCTTTTACTTGGAAATACACGTAGGTTGCAATGCAGGATGCTTAAATTCTTATTTAATGTGAATATTTTTATTGTTTATAGAAAAATACTTTGATATGAAAAAGAAYCAGTGCAAAGAAGGCCTTGATATATATAAAAAGTTCCTCACTAGAATGACGCGGATCTCAGAGTTCCTCAAAGTTGCAGAGGTAAACCTTAGCCAAACTTTGCCCCTCATCTGAAACAGCATATTAAGTGCTTATTTTCTGATAAAGCAGGTACTGTTTCCTTTCAGGCCATCTGATTTCATTCCATCAAGGGTAATTTTTACTAATCTGTATCCCAGTGATTCATTCTTTTGGGGATTGTGTAGAAAACAAAATATCTACTCAGTTTATCTGATGCTTAAGAAGGACATATACATAGGCATTTTATTATTTCCCTTGTTACATAATAATTGTGGGCAATTCTTGAAAAAGAACCTTACTATAAACAAGAAGAGTAAATATGTAGTGGTTGTCTCTTTATGGTTCTAGTTGTAGTCTAGTTTGAAATCCCTTATCTTGCAATGTTAATTCTTAGGTGAAATAACAGCTTAACAAATAAGTAACTGAATATATTGCAGTATTTGGTTTTGAAGCTGTCCCCTGGCTAGCTCCTATAGGTATGTTTGTTCAAGGATTTGCCAGCATAGAAAAATCCATTACTTCACAAAATATTTTTTAAAATATSTAGCTTGTGTATTTGTTTCTGAAGCATTGTTGAAATAATATTCCAGAGTTACATAATTTCTCAGTTGAGATGTGCTTCTGTACTTATTCTGCTTAAGTTACTCATGACTTTATTGCAAAATGTTAAATTAGTAAAGCTTGGTTCACCRTCTGTTCTTTGAGTGGATAGTGTTTATCTTTCTATTGAGAAAATGTACATTCACACTGCAGTGTTTTGTATTTGATACGCTCTTCAGGAAAGAGCAATAACTGTTAAGTAAAACTGTTTCAAAAAGCTTTAAAGGTGCTTTCTATTAGCAAATAAATGCTGTATATCAGTAGTTCTGGTAACTTATCCCGTAAATTGTATGATAGACGAAGTTCTCTGGATCACAATTCTGAAGCACATGGTACTTTTTGTTGTTAAGGCAATTAGTGTTTAGTATCTGTTAAAATACCTCTATACCAAGCCTACTTCAAACATTTATGCCTTTAATAGAAGAATTTATTATAACCAACCATTTTAGAGTTCACATGGTGGAGATCTAAAATGTACACACAAAGGCTTGTGCTTTTGCATGATTTCATCTTAATGTTGTTTGCTTTTTGAGCATCTCTGCCTTTAACAAATGCAAACAGGTTCTAAAGTTCGTTTGTTTTCTTACAGCAAGTTGGAATTGACAGAGGAGACATACCAGATCTTTCCCAGGTAGATAAACCTATTATGCATTTGTCAGTACATGGCTATTTGGGGGTTGCATAATCAGAAAGACTTGGCACTATGGCATATGCTTAAGCACTCTTGCRAATGTTGTCACCATCTTGTTTCAAAGTTTGTAATTAAATCCAATCCCTTTCAGAGTCAGGCTTTCATATGCAATGATCTTATTGGAAAGTATTACAGATCATTTTTGTCATACTCTAACTGATTCTCAGTCAAGTTAATTTACATCATGCTTGAAGACAATTTGTATCTGTGAGTTCACATAATGAAGCTTTTATGTGATGTTATGGAGCTATGATTTTTAGCAAATTTGCTCTCTTTGGCTGCATGCCTATTTAAATCACTTGTGAAGRTCACTGTGCAGAGTATGCATGTAGAAATTACTTTAGACACAATTTCCTTTTTAGTATATTGAAAATATTGACTACTTCTGATCTTTTGATTGTTTGTATGCTCTTTTCTAGCTGTTTCTTTTTAACATCTCCTGACATATTTCAATACTTATTCTGTGTCATAATGGCTCATTATCAGTAAGATAGTGATGATCAGGTACATCACCCGATATTTCAAATAATTGAATATATACTGGATGCCAAAACATGATGTCAGTGTTCTGAGCTGCTGTGCCAGTTATCCTTCAGTTGCAGTCTCTTGAAGTCTGGACTTTGTCTTAGATTCTTCATATCTATTTCCTATGTTTTTTTTTCTCAGGCACCAAGTAGCCTTCTTGATGCTCTGGAACAACATTTAGCTTCTCTTGAAGGAAAGAAAATCAAAGATTCCACAGCTGCAAGCAGGTGCCTATGCCCTTGTTCTTTTAAACAATTATTGAATCAAATGCTAAATCCATTATTTTGGGATTCCATCGTAAACTAAGATTTGTGTAGGTTCTATTGCAATAAAGATTGTATTGCATTAGCAATGCTGGAGTAGCCAGTTACTGTATCTCTTCACGAGTACTTAAGACAACTTTTTTCAGGTCAACCGAACTAGAATCTAGAGTTGCAAACACTTGCTTTAGAACAGTAGTTAAAYTTTTAAGATCTAATCTTGAACTTTTGAAGAGAAACTGACTGCCTGAGAATCTTCATTTTTTAGTGGTAATTAGATTTGTATAAAGTACACAACATGTATGCATGTTCTTAAATTCTAATATCTCATCTCTAGTTCTTCAGAAGAGGGAAAATGCTTCCATAAATCCTTAAATTGAGAATTGATGTTTAAAGTARTGGGGGAATGAAGTGATAAAAGTATGTGGTGAAAGGCATTTGCTGATTTTGAACATTTGTTAAAATATAAAGTGAAATATAGAGAAATCCTCTCTGCAACTGACTGTTATGTTAAAAGGCTTAATACTAGGGGGCAGAAGACTTGCAAAGTTAAATAGCATTTCTTTATCACATGTTTAAACAATAAGGGAGTAATATTGTTATGCTGTTATGATAGTGACAATTTTAGGATTTAGCAACACTTAACTAGTTTTCTGAATACTTGATTTTTTTTTTTGGTAAGGTTATTTTAACTTGTTTTGAAAATTAAGATTTTATATATGTTTTTGCACTTTCTTGCAAACTTCTACTCTAGGGTATACTTGTTGCATTTATAGTCTCTTAAACCTGTTAAATTAGCAGCATGAATTAGAGCATAGATTATCAAAGATTCCTGTGCATCTASAATTATATTTAAATAGTTTCATAGGTTAACAGGGAAAGAGAGCTTCAAATGTGAGGTTTTTGTGATGCAGCTTGGAGGGGAAATACTTAAGGGCAGGGGAGCAGGGACCTGAAATCCAGTAATASAAGAGAGGAGATAGCCTGTCTTCTTTGAATTTTTATTTCGCAGTTCATACAGTGTATTGTTTACCACTTTGTTGTACAATGCAAGATAAACTCTATAGCTAGTATTCTAAAGAGYTCAGAAGGAAACTGGGCAGGAGGGTGGATACAGGTAAACTATTTCTTATGTTCCTGTCACGTGTCACCAATTAACAACCAGCTTTTTTCTTGTCAAATTACTTTAGGGCTACTACCCTTTCCAATGCAGTCTCTTCCCTTGCAAGCACCGGCCTGTCCCTTACAAAAGTTGATGAAAGGGAAAAACAAGCTGCGTTAGAAGAAGAACAGGCTCGTTTAAAAGCTTTAAAGGTAGGCATACTGGGTTTTTAATTGAAAATATTGTTTCTGTGCTCTTACTAATAGTTCAGGAAAACTCCTAGGGGAAGCAGCAGAAGAGCCTGGAGTATTCATACTGAATGTGTGGTATTGGCAAAGGACTGGAAGTAGGATCCTACATTCATACATCATACAACTTTTAAATGTCTGAAACAGTTTCTGGAGGATACATGGCATCACTGACTTCTGTACCTTACCTTTTATATGCAAGTGACACTTTACTTGGAATAAGTAAAAATGAATTCTTCCATTTTGTTTTACTTAACTTCAACATCGAGAGAAGACTGAGGGGGGATCTTATCACTGTCTGTAAGTATCTGAAGGGAGGGTGTCAAGGGGACGGGGACAAACTCTTTTCAGTTGTCCCGTGTGACAGGACAAGAGGCAATGGGCAGAAATTGAAGCACAGGAAGTTCCGCCTGACCGTGAGGGGGAATTTTTTCCCTGTGAGAGTGACRGAGCACTGGCATGGGTTGCCCAGAGAGGTTGTGGAGTCTCCTTCTCTGGAGATCTTCAAGGCCCACCTGGATGCAACTCTGTCTGCCATGCTCTAGGTGMCCCTGCTAGAGCAGGGAGGTTGGACTAGATGATCTCCAGAGGTCCCTTCCAACCTTACTGATTCTATGATACATAAATGTTGCTGGCTTTCTTAGCCCAACTCAYTTTCCCAACAGGAACAACGTCTAAAAGAACTTGCAAAGAAATCTCATACCTCGTTAACAACTGCAGCTTCTCCTGTATCAACTGCAGCAGGAAGCATAATGACTACACCAGCCATTGATATTTTTTCTACTCCGAGCTCTTCGAACAGGTATGTTTTAATAGTGATTTAGCCGATGCTTCCTCTAAATGTCTGCTGTGGAGCTTGCTTTGGAAAAGGTTGTTTCTGTGTAGAGGTCGTTTATTGGAAGTGATACTTTTTTGTGAAGTTGATGGGAGAGACTGTCTCACTGTAATAAATAACAATGTAGAAAGTGTGTTTTCGTCCTCCCTTTACAGTTTAGTTTCTGGTAAGAATCAACTGACAGCCCTTGTAGCTGTTCTTAGTATGTGAGCCATCAGTTGGAACTGGAAAATAATACCTACCTTGTCCCCAGAGAACCTTTCAAGGTAATTTGGGAGAAGTCAAATGTTTGGTATGGGAGGGCTTAAAGGTAATGTTGAACTTTGTTTCATTTCTAGGTATTTAAAAGCAGAGTGATACAAATCTTCTTGGTAGATTTTTTTTTTTTTTTTTAAGAAAGGGAAAAGCCTGAAACAAGATTTGAACGAATACAGGCAAGTTTTGCAGTGTAAGTTGCATCTGGAACATCTGTCTGGAAGGACTTGCAAGGATAGGGCAAGAGTACTCCACAGTAATCCTGATCTTTGACTGGCAGGAACTGTTGATTGGAGTGTGTGAGCTTCCTTCTGTAAAACCCCAGTCAAATAATAGAGTACAGTGTTTCTGTCAGTATGGAAGGAAATGGCTTTCCAGAAGCATATTTTGGTTTTGATTTCATCTTAAATCTGCTGAAAGAATGCTTACTTGTCCCCTTAGAGCTTACATAAGAATCTACTTGCCTCCTCATACTTTCTGCTGTTCTTTAAAGTAGTCTGCACTTTGGTAGCCTCCTTTCTCTGTTAGAAAATGATTGTAGGAAATTACTTGACACCAAGGATATAGAAAATAAATAATTTGTAGAAAATTTGTGTCAGACGATAGAGAATCTGGCAGTGTTAGTAACTGAAAGACTTTCTAAAAATTTGGTTTGTAATGCTGCTTGTTAGAGGCACAAATATTTGAAATGTTCCGATAACTCCATTGAACTTGTAACCTTGAGTTAGGTGATCTTGCTCTAATCGTGCTTAAGAGGTCTGAAATACAGGATTCTGATGAAGCTTCTTTAAACAGCCAGAAATGCTACATTGTGGAGACATAGGCAGCAGCTGAAAAGCTTTTTAAGCTTTTAAAATTACTTTATCTGCTTTAGTAGGATTCTACAGTGTACTCTTTTCACAAAAAACTTTGCAAATCAAAAATCTCGCTTCTCTATTTTGAAGTAACAGAATGATTTTTTTTWAAAAAACAAAATGCCAGTTTGTCTTCATGTTTAAAACTAGTTGCTGGCAGTATGGCTATTGGGATCAAACGAACGGATAACAGCAGAAGCTCCTCTGAACCTGAAGTGCATTTGAGTAATTAATTCGGTTTCTTGACGTTGATGGAACGTGTCCTACCATAGATTGAGCAAGCTTTACCCATTGTCATGAGCCCAATATTCACATTAGAGGGCTGTGCCTGTACCATGRTGCTTTTTAGCAGTGGTTGCAAAATGATTTCAATCCCTGTTGAAATGGGGTATTAAAACGTGGATGATACAAGTGATGGGATCCTCAAACAGATTGCACGAGGATCTAGAATGTCCCTTTTAGAGTTGTTCCTCAGACCATTAGGCTCTTGTCACTGTTATTTTGAAAGGTGCTTGGATACCACAGTGATTCAGCTTCTGTCCATAATGATGATCACAGAATCGCACAGAATCAGTAAGATTRGAAGGGACCTCTAGAGATCAACAAGTCTATTATCATATAATAAATACAAAAAGTAATCATTCATTACAGTGTTATACTGTGTTATGTAGATTAAAATCTTGCATGTCATTGCTTCAAATACCAACTAAATATCCATATTATGTACCTAGAATTGTGTGGCAGATGCATGTACAAGCTTGGATTTATTCAATGTGCTAATGAAGTTCTGGGCAGATGGCAGTACTTCCATTTTTTTTTCTTTGCTAAGGAGCATTTGAAGTATGAGGTTAACACTTTGCAAGCCATTTAATTGTTTGTTTGACTCTTGACATCATTGCAGCAGTTACTTCACTTTTCATATGTCACTTTTTATTTTTGTGTGATGTTCTTGAACTTCAGTTTACTTTTTAGTAGTTCCCAAAGATGCATTTAAACATTGTCATCCACTTGACTCAGTCAATCTCAGTATACTAGTTAGCATAGTGTCTGAAGGCATCTTACCTTCCTGCTTTTTTTTTTTTTTTTTTAATAGATGGTGAATGTGAGGCAGTTTCTCAGCAGTGGTTGAAAGTGGAAAGATGTATGAATTTAGATGTAACATTTTGGTGGTAGAACTCATTAAAGATCCATCACTCTAGTTTTAACATACTTTAGTGGTTTCATAAAATTGCTTTTCAAGCTGTTGAAGATCACTGAACTTAAGATGCTCTAGCCCTGGGGTTAGAGTGAGAGGAAGGTGAGATGGCTGATTATGTTTGAGTCTTAGACTGCTTTGGCAGAAGTCACTTAGCATGACAGAGAACTTAGCCTGATAAATTAATTCCTTTTCTACAAAGCTAAAAATGTAAAGTTCAGCAAACTTTCTTTAATTTAGCTTAGTCATATTCATTAAATGTGTAGCAAAGCTTTCATAGTGGTTGCCAGTCATTAGCATTTTCTTTGTATTGAAAATTATTTCATGAAGTTCAAACAGTTATCTTAATTTGTCTTTATAGCACATCAAAGCTGCCAAATGATCTGCTTGATTTGCAGCCAACTTTTCATCCATCTGTGCATCCTATATCTGCTGCTCCACAAGTAGGAAGTACCTGGGGAGGTAAGGATTGTAAATTGGATGTGGGTGCTAGCTATTACGGCTGTACTCCCCTGAATGTTTCCCCTAGTGTAGGGGCTATTTCTTTGTTAARAACAGAAAATTTATTGGAAACCTTAGCTTGTCTTTGCTGAATTCAATATATGAGTGGATCAGGGGAATGGAGAAAAACAAATCCAGGTACAGATTAAAATAGTGCAGACACCTGAAGTGGTTACGAAGAGTTTTGGTCTGAGAATAATTGGTAAAAATGTATTTAGTTGTTGACTGAGTCAACCTCAGAAGTGAGTCATATAGAGAAAYTTAGCTGTGAGAAGTTATAGTTCTGTGATGTCTGTCAGCCCATGTGACATACTGAAYTTGAGTACAGAATTTTTAAATGCACAGACTTGACTTGTTTTAGACCAAAAAAGTAAACAGTGTTGCAGGTAGTAATAGACGAGCTGATAAAGGAGGCAATTACTTGGCAAGTACAAATAGAATTTTTTTTAAAAAAAATCAAGAATTACATATTGAAAACAAAGGCAACTCTTTGAAATATAGCAGAAGATTTTGGATAAAGTATGTTAATTAACTACAGAAATAAATTAGAAAACAGATATGCTGGATCTGTAAGTGAAGAGATGAAGTTTTTTTTTAAAAAAATCTCTTATCCGACTTTTTTTCCCAGAGTAGCTAGATTACCATTTTGCTTTGTTGTAAGGATAAACTGTGTGTTAGGTGAWCTTACTGATACAGGCAAAACTGTAAAGGAGGGAGGTGAGGCAAGAGTGTTCTGAAAAGTCATTAACAAGATTATTCATTCAAGCACTGTTAAAGCATTAGTCATTTACTCAAAGCTTCYGCTTATTCTTTGCTGCTTTGCAATGTTCTGGAATACTGTGGGTATAGGTGACATACTGGTTGCTTGCACTGTTGATTATACTGGTGAAGGATTAATGATGTCTTTAAGACGTTTCTTTTTATTTTTCTACATTAATGGCACTTAGCCACACAGTTCCAAAGTTAACTATTTTACTATTTTCAGACTGTTTTCTGTAAATCAGAAGTTTGCTAAAACACTTTTTTTTGTGACGTAAAAATTGAGTTACTGGCAATCGAAGTCACATAGGCATAGGAATAAGACTGTTTTCTGAAACTTCCCTTCACTGTTTTGTTTTATGAGCTATATTGTGCTTTTCTAAACATCTTTCTGGTTAGCTAAGATCRTCATAATAAGCAATGTATGTATTCTGCTTTCCTAGTTATTTTTGTGTCCTTGTACTTTGTGTACCTTTTCATATTTTTTTGTAGGGAAGCTGCACAGAATTTTCAGTGATGGGGCAGTATTAATATAAGTCATAGCTTCAAAAAATGAATAAAAGTAGCTTACCTCATCCTTTAATTTTGCTTCTCAAAGCATCTCTTTGAGAAGGATGTAGTGGAGAGTTATGCATACAAATTTCAATGTTTAAGAGGCTTAGCGTTTAGAAATGGAGAAAGATGTTTTAGCTTATCTTGTCTGCTTTCTGGAATATCTTCTGTTTTGGACCGTTTTAATCATCTGATGGGAGGAGGGGGGTGACTAGAAGGGAAAATAACCTTCACAAAGATCATGTCGCAATCTAGCATTTCTTTATTGACAACCTGAAATTCAGTCAAAGT
>NW_028186352.1:1227227-1244931 GCF_003343005.1 Rhea americana | reverse complement strand
AAAAAAAAAACACTTCAGTTGCTGATGTATCTGCTTACTAGTGACACACTATTAAGATTTACTTCTAAGATAAAACTTCTAAGATTTAACTAGTCATGAAGGTTTCAGACTGTCTCCTGAAGTTTTAGGTTAAAATTCTAGGAGTACTTTTTGTATTACCTTTCATCCTCCCCAGAAAAATCTATTCAGTTTTACAAACRTGAACACTCATTTCACATAGGTGAGGTAGATAAGAAGTGCTTTCCACATTTTGCAGATGGGGAGATCTGAGCAATTAACTGACTTGTCAGAAGTCATGCGGCAAGTCAGTGGCAGAGCCAAGAATGGAACCTGAACTATTTCCAGTCCTGTGCTCTAACCACTGCGCAGCATCCCTCCCTTAGGTAATTTTCTGACATGATGATTTTGTATTTGGTGTATATGGTGACTTTTTAAGGGTGTCAAACTGGGTACGTATAGACTTGCAATGGAATGTAAGCCTACAATGAGTTACTATTTAATAATTTTATGTAGCAAGCCTTAGGAGTGTAATAGCAGGATGTACTGTTAGAAGGGCATTATATTTGGGTTGCTTCCTTTAGATTTCTGCTTCAAAAAACCTTAGTGCTCAAGAGTTTAGACTCCCAGAGAATGTGTTGAGTTATATAGTTGCCTATTTTTGATTTACTTTTATTTCCCAAACTGTAAGAGTTGCGGAGAAAAATGCTTTGTCATTCTCCTGGATAAAATGCTTCTAATTGGATAAGTTAAAGGTAGGAGTTTGCAAAATTCAAATGACTGTTTTAAACACACCTGAATCATTAATGGCTCATTATAACCTGAAGGTGCTGAGCGATTCCCGCTGATGTACAGATGATATGCATTTTCAAGGATAAGCTTTGACTTTAGAAAAATTGAGGGATTGCTGGTAGGAGAGACAGTATTTTCTTAATCTGTGTATGCAAGGATATAAATTACCCAAGCCCAATTCATTTTTAAATTTTCTTTGTCATGAGCTTGGGAAATTTGAGACCCAGACAAAATTAAACATGTTAGCTAGAACCAGTATGTCAGGAGACATACTCTTCTCTGTGGAGAATCTGAAAATGCTTTAGAATATCATGATGCTCGTGTAAGTTATGCTCTTAGAGTTGTAGTGCACGGTGCTGCTAGCCAAAATTAGAAATTCCATATCCAGCTTTGAGATCAGAGTATCTTGTAATTTTCCTGTGGAGTGTATATGTAAAGTAATTCCAGTGGATAGTAGTTTCAAACAAATACAGTAAAACTTTCTTTTTTTTTTTTTTTCATATTATTTTATCAGAGTTGTTTATTTGGATTGTTTGAAGACCATGTCTTCTGTATTTGRATTAGTATATCTGCCAGTTACCAACTTGTACCTAAACTTCCAAACAAAAACAAATAGATCCACTTAGAAATAATCACAGCTTGAGTTATCTGTTTTTGGATTTTGTCTGTTATAAGGAAAATCAGAAGAATGTGAAGCAGCAACCAAAACAACAAGGACTGCTTGAAGGATAAACTGACTTTTGTCAGAGCTGGTTGTTCTATAGCTTCTAAAATAGCATTCATAGCAAAAAAAAAAAAAGTTAAAAGCAATACCTATAAGCAAGGAGTCAATGGCAGATGTTTGGCATGTCCACAAGTGCAGTAGGGGCAGTAATACTAGCCTTTAAACCATACCTAAAGCAATACCTGGTATGGTACTGCCCTTGTGTAGTGCAGTACAGTATTAGCATATGGTGCTTATCCTTTGCTCAACGTTGGCCGTCTTCATGCTGCCAGCTGAATGACTTACAAGCTACTTCAGTTATTCTTGAGATGTAGCCAAACAATCTGGGTCTAAAGTCAGCACTTCATTGTGTAAGGTAACTTGAGCTTACAGAAAATCAAAGTAGATACAAGCCTGYAAAGAAAACCGCGTTTATGGCTTCAAGATTTCATTTTCTTTAGGGCTTAYAGGTGACTGAAGGCTACCTCTTATCAGGTTGCGTGAGATTTCCAGCTGAGAACCAAGAGGTTAGATTTTGGCAGGGAAATATAACTTGCAGCTTGAARCTGCTAACTACATCATGGTAGTATTTGCAAGAGCTGTGGATGAAATCGCTAAACTGCCTAGCAAAGTGGGCGGTGGGGGGGWGGAGAAGGGGGAACCAAAATACTTTAAGGAATCTCTCATACAGCTGTTACTCAAACAATCCTGTATAGTGGCATTTCCCAGAATAGTAAGTTGCAGTTCTTGCACTGTGTTAATGCAAAGTCATGTAGGGGGCTGTATGTAATTCTTGCTAATCTCATTAGGGAGTTTTTGTTTAGGATTAGGATTCATGTGCAACAAAGCCAGGCAGCTAAACCACACTGCTTTTTCTCAGTTAAGTGATTCTGGCTRCCTCTCCTATCTTACTTATTTACTGGATCTTGAGAGTATAAGACTATTGTAGCTYGGCAATGATATTCATCCCCAAGAAAACTTGGAACTCTCCTCTATACCTCTGGAAGTCTTTCACATCAGTCTGTGTTTTCTTCCTTCCCCTGTACTGTCTGAGAGCCTTTGATAAGGAGCGTTGGATTACTCATTAACTGTTGTCCCTTGGGAAGGAGAGACTCTTTACTCGCAGCTAATGGCGTTCCTATAACAATTTTGTTGCTGCTGATGCTACAAGTAGGAATGTCTTTTTGTCATGATACCTCAGTGTATTCTTAGTTATAGAAAACTTCATAGTGTTTAATGAAATACAGTAAAAAAAATCCATAAACACAGTTCTGAGATTAGTGGAAGGAAATGTACAGATTAACAGCTCAATTTTATATTTATTTTATATGTTAACATGTTATTTTAATAATTCTGTTATTTCTATTAAATAATCTTTAAAATATGAGATAGAGATATTTATTTTTAGATATCTGTAGCATGATGTTGCCTAGAAGGCTCATTTAGCATTTGGTATCCTGTTACGCTAGGAGATGCTCACTGATGCAGAGAATTTGTTTTGARTATCAGGGTACAAATGAGCAAAGCAAGAACTGATTTTGTCTACCAAGAGATAACATGTTCTTTTTCTTTATAAAATATACTGTGGAAAAAGCATGCCTTATAAGACMAAGATGATATTAATTTAAATAACTAGTTAAAACTCATAGTATTTTTCCTGAGCAGAGAATGGATAATTCTGGACAATTTTAAATTGAACTAGGTCATCCCAAATTTAGAGCTATCAAGAAAAAACTATACTTCCTACACTCTCTAAAACTCTTCTTACTCCTCTAGATCTGAGAAGCAACATGTAACTAAATCAATCTCCCTTTTCTTCTTTCTCTTGCTGTCTGGAATTGAACAGATCCTTTTTCTGCTACTGTTGATAGTGTTGATGATGCCATTCCAAACCTAAATCCTTTCCTTACAAAAACTAACGATGCTGCTCATCTGTCTGTGTCTTCTGATGTATCCACTTTCACCAGTAGGACACCCACACATGAAATGTTTGTTGGTAAAGTACCATTTTAAACTGATTTCTTATTTTCTTTTTTTTTTTTTTTAAGTTATATGAGTTTCTAAAGTATAATTTTGGGACTTCTCAGAAACTAGAACCTAGTCATTTGGGACTAGTTTTGTTCTATTTTAGAACTTGATTTAGTAATTGTGCCATAAATGTAGTATTAAAATTCTTGCTTGAGTACCTAGCTGGTGTTCTTGCTATACATATTCTTGGGACATGTAAAGAAACTTAAAGTTACAGTAGAGGTTTTTACACAGTGAAAGTCTCTTGTGTTTGAAGGAGAAAGAGGAAAGAAAATGCTGCCTTCAATATTCCTTGGGTTATAAAATTCTCTTTAGACATAGGAGCTTAGTCCACCTTTTTTGGTAGATTTTTTTTTCTTTTTTTTTTCCCTGTGATAGCAACAAAAACTAATCAAAAGCCATACTTCTTTTTTCTGGTATATGGTCTACTCAAACTCTTCACCTAATAGGTAATCACCTAAAGACTCACCTTTTTAAAAATGTTAAACTGGGTTTTGGGGTGTTTCAGCATGGCTGTAATTGTAGATCCATCTAAAATCTCTGTTGGTGAGAGTACACAGTAACTGGATTACTTTTCAGTATGAAGAGCTGCTGGCTTTCTTAGAGTAAATACCGGATTAATTACATAAACAGACCTGGGAAGTGAGGTTGGATTTGAAGACAGTCTTGTCTTGCTGCACCAAAACGGTTTTCGTTTTGCAGTTTGAACCTTGTTAGAATTGCTGTCAGAAGACTCCAGGCTCCCGTAAGACAGAACTTGGGTTCRTGCCACCTAAATTTTGTCACCCTGGCTGGCTAGTTTCCTTGCTCATCTTTGCTTAGTGGAGAAAGAGACGAGAGCCTTCAGCGCATGAGAAATCCATGCTGGGTGCTTCTCTCCTGAATTCACAGGGAACATTAGCTGGTTGAGGCAGTAACTTAAAAATGCTTTAAGCTGGTACTACTACATAATAATCCTGTCCATGCTTCTATTATCTTTCCCATGCTTGCAGTAAAAGTTGTATGGCTGCATGCAAACATGGAATAATAATTTTGGATGCAAGAGTGTTTTGTGCTTTTTGGGTTTTTTTTAGGGTGGGTGAGTGGGGTTTTTGGGTAGTGGAGGACAGGTTTGGTGGGACAGAGAGGAAGGTTGGCAGGGTTATTCAGTCAGTTCGTTCGGTAGTTGCACAAAAAGCTGTGGCTGGCAAGGGCTCTGAACAAGCATCCAGGTGGGGTTTGTGAAGCCCACAGCTTTGCACAGTGTTCTTCAGACTACAGCCTCAAAGTGACTGGARGTGGATGGCCTGAATAAAAGTGGATGGCCTTCCAAAGTCTCATTTTTCAGGCTACATAACAAGTTACTGTGATTTTTTTACTGACAGACTGATCTGTGAAATGTTAGTGCAGTTTCAATTTCTAGCCCCCCAAAAGTGCTATGGTAATGCGAATATGGATTTAAAATAATTCTTTCTGGTTCTTTAGATCATTACAATCCATTTACTGAACTAAATCCCTTTGTGGCAACCAAATATGAATCCACTCTTGGGCTGTATCGTTATACTTCAGGTATAAGAAAAATGCCTTGAAGCTTTTACACTTGTCTCCCTGGTGTAAAACATGGCATTTGCTTTGGAAAAAAAAAATTATCCTATTATAGCTGTAATTTTGAAACCATACTTTTTCCCTTCTGTGTTAGATGATGTGAACTTGTTTCTTACTGTGTGTCTGATGCATTAATTTAGTTCTTTTGCTTCCATGTCATTTGAGTATATGTGGTTTTTATAGACTGACTTTAAGGTGAAATTAATTTTTTTTTTTTTTTTGAATAGCAAATAAACAGTATATCTTGGTTCTCTTTCTGTAACTCTCCCTCTTCTCCTTTCCTGGCTTTCTCTCTTGTGTGATATGCCTTGTCAGATTCTTTTTGTGGTCCTCAAGCTTACCCTAATGCTTCTCATTTCTGCAATGAGCCTTCTTCTGTAGCTGGTCTATTTGGAGGTAGGTAATGGGATACAGTCTTACCACAAACACAGATGTTTGAATGTGTTGTGTACCTAGAGCTAGTAGATGTACTTGTTAGCTACAGAAGTACGTTTGTCACGTTGGCTCTAATTTTGATTCATGTAATGCTGTTTCTGTGAGGTGTGTTACAAATGGTGTATTTTTTTTTTCCACTATGTACTAAACTAATGCTTATGTAGCCTAAATGTAAAACAAGTATCTTCATTTTGAGGTCTCATCTAGTTTACATACTATTCATACCAAATGAAGGACTTTCATGTTACAAATATCTTCTCACCTTACTCTGCCTTAAGATAATGTTTTGGATGTTSTCACTGCTTTTGGCATTTTTGTTGATACATTGCATCTCTCCTGTTCTGTTGCAAAGCTTTGTATTTAGTGCACTGTTTAAAGATGTCAGCTGCATTAACTTAGAGGTTATTTGTGCAGCTTGGTAAAGTCTGTGCAGTAATCCAGTACGATGCTGATTCAGGGATACCATGTTGATGTTTGTTAGGTGGCCTTGGCAGGTAACACTCCCTGTTCAATCTGGTTTAGATGGCTTATTAACTTTACTGCTATGCAAGGTTTAGGAATATCCTGTGTGATTTGTGCAGGAGTTGATGCTTAAGGGCATCGTTTTGGTTTAGCTAGCTTTTATTCAAAGACACTAACTTAATGAAGTGATTGAATACTGTGATTCTTTAGTTTGCATGTCCAAAAATTAGAATGATTGCTACCTGTTGATCCTGTTATTTTGTTCTCTCAGTAGAACTCCCTTTAAAAATACTGACTTCAGGGCTAAAAATAGTGCTTTTATTTTGCACCTTGTGAAATACTCATGTTAGACAACATGCTCTGGATTGGTGGTAGATAGTGAGGAGGAGGATTTGTTCTCTTCACATGACTGACTCATTTGAGTCCCATGTATTGCTTTGTCCTCTGGCTTATCTTACCTAGTTATCTCCATACAGCTTGAACATCCTAAAATATGAGAGCAGAGTATTAGTTTGTGGTAGTTAAGTCTTCAGTTTTCTGAAGAAAGATGTGAGCTATTGTAAGTCAAGAATTTCTGTTTATACAGATGTGATTTTTCTAAGGAATTCTCTGCAGTTCATAGTCTCTGAGATGGTTTGCTGCAACTTTATAGTATACTTGCTATAAAGGTACTCATTTGTTTATCCTCTATCTTTTCTCACATTACTACTTCCTTTATCTTGCTATGCATTGTTCTATGACTTATATTTAATAAAAGGTAAATTGTTCAAGTGCTTAGAGGTGGTTGCCTTCAAGCTGAGTTGCATGTTTCTTTGAGACAAATAGTATTGGAAGGAGCAGGTAATCCAAATTTGGTGGTTCTGTGAAGTTCATATTCAAGAAAGCATCCTATACTTACTAATTTTTAGGTGAAATGCAGTTTATTGCATGAAAATGGTAAGGCTGAAATGAGATGCTGTCACAGCAAGCTAAAATAAACACCAAAGATATTCTTTGGCTGTTTCTGCCCACTGAAATATTTTACTGTTGAAGTAATTGTGATCCTTTTTATTTCTTTGTACCATCAGTGTGTGTTAGAAACTAGAAAAGCTGCGTTTCAGATTGCATTGTGTTTTTTGATGCTTTCCATATGAAGGAATAGCTACAACTGAAAGTGTCTAACTATCAAGGTGTTTTACATGTTCTATGCAGGTATGCATAGACTTGTGTGCATGTGTATATATAAAAATCAAAAAATGAGATTTTTAGAAACAAATAGTGTTCATTTTCATATTGCTGTACCACCAGCTTTTGGTGTGGTATTAGTGTAAAGCAGCTAGTGCTTTGCTGTACAGTGTTTTCAGAGTATTGGAGGAAGAGAGATGTGTAGTATTTGGAGAATACTTGACCAGCAGATTACATCTGTTTTACAGATGCACAGAAGGAGACGAATTGAGTAAGTTTTGGCAAGAATGGGAGGTAAAACTTCCACTATCTTGCCATATTACTAAAAACTTCATTGCTAAACATGGTCTTCTGCAAAATGTGGGTCCAAAAAGCCTAGTTATAAAATTAATTGTGATTGATTTAAATTAATAATTTAAACTAATATAATGGTATTAGCAGTATATAATGGAAGTCATGACTAGTTGTTACGTATTAGTGAGGCATCTTGCCATAGTGTGGATCTTGCTCCGGATGTATCTAAGAAGGAGAGCTGTTCCTCTAATATAAGAGAGGGCAGGAATAATCTTCAGGCAGGTAGTTTTGAAAAAGATTGTAAACTCAGTGTGCTTCTTTTTCTACAGAGGCAAAGTGATTATTTTTCTAATAGATTTATTGTGAGTAGGTGGAGAAAGAATGAGGATTATATGAACAGCTAGACTAGAGACTTAGCAATGGAAGGGGAAGGGAGAGGGGGAGAGAGCCTTTTGTAGTTCATCTGTCCTGTTTCTTCAAACAAAAACTTTCTTTGGAGGAATAATTTTGAATGAACTGCTTCCAGCTCTTTCCCTACATGCCTTTACATGTCAGGGAGTAGTCTGGGCCTTTGAGGTATTTCTAAACTTTCTGCAGTACTTCAATTGCATCTTTTTTGATTTGTCTTGCATAAAGAAGGTGGATTTATGGTAAATGTTGTATAAAAAACAATTAACCTTTTATCTTTTTTTCCCCGCCAGGGTTCACTCCTTCTCCTGTTGCTCAACCACAGCCATCAGCTGGCCTTAATGTTGACTTTGAGTCTGTATTTGGAAACAAGTCTTCTAATGTGGTTCTAGATTCTGGTGGTAAGATATTCAAATAGATGACATATGTCCTTTCTCTTATTCTTGAGGTATAAAGCTTTTTGTATTAATTTGTATTTACTCATACTGCTGTGACCATGTTCGAACTGAGGAAAGGAAAGCTGACATAAAAGGTCAATAGCAGCATTCCTCATCCATATTTTTTTACTTGATAATCAAATAACATTTCCTTACTGACTGCTCCTACATGAATTGTGCTGAAAAGTTTACGTTGATATCCTTCACTTAAATCTTTTATGTGTGTAAATCTTTATACAGTGAATAGCTTCTTTGTTTATATGTGCTGTCAACTGAAATTATTTGTAAAATGTGATCATAAGAGGTAGTTAAAGCTGCTTTTTAATTTTCTACAGCTGTGCAACATTTACTATGCCTTATTTTTTGAGTGCCGAGATTATTTTCAGAAAATGGTCATGTAAGATAAATTGTGAAATTTACCCAGTTAATTAAAATAACAAACATATTGGGTACTCTTTTTGTCCTTTTGAACATCTGGAAAGTAGATGCTGTCTGGTCTTTTGATACTGTTTTTTGACATTGAACTCTGGGCAAACCAGACATCTGCAAAAAGAAAAGACATACATTCTGATAAGACTTAAGTTCTTTAGGTCTTTTTTTTTTTTTTTTTTTTTTTTTTNGTATTTTGATTGCTTTGTTGTAATGAATCTATTGCATATAAATCAGTTGAATGTATGTAGACTAGTTAAAATGAAATCTAAAAATAGCTATTCCTTTCTTCAGTAAATCTCTTTTATCCAGAGGCTTAATTGTTTTAATTCTCTTGTGTATTGTATCATTACTAGATTAAGTTTCATATTTTAACCTTTGTTCTGAGCTTGATTTCTCTTTAACTGAATGTGACATCATTCATGGGCTGCTTATGGTTTAAGTCATAAAATCATAGAATCAGTAAGGTTGGAAGGGACCTCTGGAGATCATCTAGTCCAGCCCCTCTGCACAGCAGGGAAACAAGTGACCCATACGGGGATTGAACCCATGACCTTGGCATTATTAGCACCATGCTCTAACCAACTGAGCTAAACCTAACTGGAATTATTTTGTTTGTCATTCAAAGGTTTTGATGAATTAGGTGGTCTCCTAAAACCAACAGTGGCCTCTCAAAACCAGAGTCTTCCAGTTGCCAAAGTACCACCTAACAAATTAGTGTCAGATGATCTGGATTCATCTTTAGCCAATCTTGTAGGCAGTAAGTATTAAACACTAACAGATAAATACTTAATTATTTTGAATGAATAGAATTTTAATAATATCTTTTTTACTTTGTCGCAGATTTGGGCATTGGAAATGGAACTACTAAAAAGTGAGTACTCTTAATCAAAGCTTGCAAATTTTGACTTTTTGATAGTAAAATTTTATGAAAGTATGGGTTCAGACCAATAAATGATAATCTTATGTTAACCTTCAAAGCACCTGATTGGAATAGTGTTTTCCTTTTTCAGATAAGATACAGTGAATTGTTGACCATTGTTTGAAAGTGACCCTAGGCTGAGTGGTGGTGACAGTGATAACAGACAAGGTGTCTTGACTCCTGGCTCCCATTCCCTTGAGGCTTTGTGTATATTTAGTAAAACAGTTCATCAAAATACTTCATTGTAGTTGTATGTAGTTGTAGTGCATCTTTTAAATAAGAGTACTTCTGTATGATCTGGGTGTGTTTAGAGCTGTATTAATGATTGTGGAATCACAGCCTCAGACTTGTAGTTGACCGCTAGAAAAATAAATTTCAAAGCAGAGCCTATTCAATAACAGCTGTCCCTGGGGAACTACTGCAGTGAACAATTGCTCTAGCAGGAAAGATGAGAATGTGATCAGCATATTTCAGGTCTATGAATACAGTCTGAGTCTACTTTGAAATCATTCAGAAATCTAGTATGTAGTTACTCCTGAATAGCTTACCTGTACCTAAGAAAAAACGAGCTAGGTTAACTAACTTGAGAAAGTTCTGGGGAACTTGATTGAGCTTAGATGAAACTGAAGTGGTCATGTTGGACAACTTAATTTAGCCAAAACAAGTCATCATAAGACACTTTTTTTTAATGCCTTTCTTAAATGAGCTTCTTCACTGACAAAGAATGATGTCATGTTTCCAAGAGGAAATGCTTAGTATTTATCTGAGGGAGATTTTAAAGCAAATCCAGTGTTTTCTAACAATTCTTAATTTTATTTGAAGTGATGTAAATTGGACTCAACCAGGTGAAAAGAAACTAACAGGTGGTTCCAACTGGCAACCCAAAATTGCACCTACCACTGCATGGAATGCACCAACATTGGTAAGCAAATATGCATTTTAAAATGCTGAGTTCTGTGATTTAAATATACAGACTGCTATGTAACAAGTTTGGAGACTATCTGTAGTTGCAGTAAAAAAGTGAAGACAAAATGAGTAAATGGTCAGTTTGAGATAAGTACTGCTTGGATTTGTTTTTCTCAGATGTGCAGTTAGAGTAAATAGTTTACAATGCAACATGTAAGTTCAGTGGAAACTTGAGAGTAGTACTTGAACATCTTATCTTAAGGTAAGATAGCTCCCTTTGTATTTCGCTAAACTGACATAAAACTGGAATTCTAGTGGTCTACTTTTCAGTGTAGATGAGTGGAAGTGTGAAAAGCATGTTCTTAACACATTGGGCTGTGTTAAACCTGTATTACATGACAAGAGTTAGCTTGCTCTGGGTAGAGAGAGGGGCAAGAGATTTATCCTGTGATACCAGTAGTGGTGTCTGTAGTGATGTGGGATAGCTTTCTTTAACTACTGCTTTCCAGCATTGATATGTGGACTTATTTTTAATACCTGTCAGTTTGGTCATCAACTGAACTTTTCCTGTTTTATATTACTTGTAACATGTCATATTGGTGAGGAGTTTTGTTGCATTTTTCCTGACACAATCTGTTCTTAATGTACCTGTTAAAAGGAAGGGTAAGCGTTTACTTGAGTAGTTTTCACAGTGCTGATGGAACATTTTCTATATGTGAATCCTACTCACACATTCACTGATTACCTGAAGAATGTACGTGTTTTGTACATTGACAGAACATGTAACAAAGTTCCCTGGGATCTGTTGCATCTGACTGCAAATGACTGAGGGAGGCTGAACTGGCAATTTAATATAATATTGCGGATTTGGAAAGAGAAAGCTATCTTTCCAGATCTGCTGCTGCTGCTTCCCTATAGAGTGGCCATTACTAGCTAAAATCTCTTATTTGGGGGGAARTGTTTGGGGACATCACTGAAATATGGGCAGATGTTGTAGAAACCATAATTTACTCACCTGCTTATTGACTGGTGGTTTGAATTTACTTGTGTGCTTGATCTGTTCAATAATTTGTCTTATAAATACATCTTCTTGTGACAAGTCATTACCTCTAACAGCTTTTATTGTTTAGAGATACTGTTGAGGCTTTTCTCTTCCTGCAAAACCTTTTTTTTATTCAAAACTCTTGAAATAAAAGTAATTAGGAAGAAAAAAATAAAAACTTTGTTTTGCTCTGCTGGTCTATTTATTGTGGAGCTGTTGCTGCTTCCTACATATGCTTTTGAAAACAAGGCTTTCTTGTCTTTGGAAAAAAAAGGCATATACCAAATAAATGGACTATGCAAAACAATTTCAGACCTGTTAACCCTGACAGTATCGCAAAATGTGTGTTGCTTCAGTAAATGAATTGCAAAAATATGTTGGGGTAGACATTTAATGTATTTGTGAACTAAAATGCTATCTGTGTATATTCTGTTGTGTAAGTATTTGCTTCTAATCCAGTGTTATTGCATTATGTAATTGTTTTCCCTGGGAAATACAGAATGGCATGCATTTTCCACAATACGTAAGTGAAACAACCCACAGCCTTTTTGCAATCAACTGGCATGCTGATATTAACCACTGCTGTAGCAGAATCTCATAACCTTCTTGCTATTTACACATTTCTCATTTTAAAAATCTTTGGTGTGCCGAAAATTTGAGCTTTTCCTAGCATATATGATCTTCATAGGTGTTCTGCAGGCTCTTGACTCGAATGATGGCATGGGAAATACCAAAATTATTTTTCCTTGCTTTAAACTGTACCATTTGCTGGCAGATAGCTGGGATGTGTGTCTGTGCTGCCTTTAATGCACTTGGTGAATTTTGAATGGAGATAAGATGTTTGTGTTTGAATAACTGCATGAAATCTCACAGGCTTCTGTTATTCTTGGCACTTGATCCACATTTGTGGTAGATCTTGAATTTCTTTTTTAGTGGGGAGAGACCAATATATCGTTTGTACTCATCTAAAATAAGTAAATCCATGCTGACAGTTTACAAATGACAAGCAATAAATAACTTGGGCTTGCTATCTGAGGAATTTAGTCCTTCACATCAAGAGGTTTTTTTCATTGTGACAACAGTGATATTGGTCTTTCCCTGTATTCTGTTTTCATTTCAGGGTATCTCTGTAAATAAAGGACGGTAGGTCCATACTCAAGTGTTCAAAAAGTTTTAGTCAGTATGTTTTGTATGTAGGTGTGGGTACCTGAAGAAACATTAAAAAAAAATAAGAAATGCTTAGATAGTAAACAGTCTAGATGATACTTGATCAAAAAATTATCTATTTTAATAGCAATTAATGTTGGCAATATTGCCTGCCCTCTGTGAAAAGGCAGCTGATACATTAGAACTGAATTCAGAAGCAGCTTTGCTAATGATCTATTCTTGAAGTTTATCTGCTTCATTGATCTAATATTATGAATATTCTGTTGATTCCCTGTTTGTATCTTTCCCTGTACCACAAAGCTGCGTATTCCAAAAGATATCTTTGCTTGTCCTTTTATGAACTGTATTCTCAACAGCAAAGAATGTGGAAGTTAGTCTCATCTTTAAAAATAAGTAACACGAAGTGGAGTGTGGATAGACAGCAGCAAGTTACCTGAATACTTCACCAAATTACAGTCTAAGAGAACTTTTTTATCCTTGTAAAAGTGTATACTAATTTAGAAAGTGGAAGATAAGACTGAAAAACAAAGAATATGGCTATGATGTGAAGAAGAGTCTTTAATATATTTTTCTACAGCTTCTTTCTAAGAGTTATCAGCTGTTTTACATATACGTTGCTAAATTGTTTACAAAATGCAGGTTCAGATTTCTGTTGACAATTTTTTTTTTTTTTGCAACTTTCTAAAAGCTAACTTAGGTTGAGGTTAATAGAAACATACCTGCAAAATATTAAGAGGACTTTTAACCTATTTGAATTGAGTGTACTRACTGCTGTACTGGGTGGATGAGAAGGAATGTAAAGGAGCAGATTCACATGTTCAACCTAGATATAAACTGTTGCTGGAGCTGTGTCTCCTTTGACTTTAGTGAGTGATACCACCATAGCTTTAGAACTAATTATTTATCCTATCATCTAGATTTATTTGAGGTTGAACAAGAGACAAGTGAAGCGTGTTACCATTCCAACCGTTAGATGTTAGAGTTGCAGTTGTGCTGAAGCATGGTAGGAAAATCCCCATAGCATGTACCTACTGCCTAAAAAGGGAACTCCTSTAATACCTGCAAAAGCAATGGTAATTGGGCCTTTAAGTCTTTAAAATTTGATCTCTTAAGATGCTTTGTGCACCATTAGTTCTGATTTTGAAAGTTAAATGCGTATCTYCTGTGCTTCAAGACATACTTCCCATTCTTGAATCTTTTCTAAAGTATTTCTCTAGACGTATCATACTATGCCCTTAAACTAGATACTGAGAGAACTGTAGTTGTCAATTTAGATTAGTCAGCCAGAATCCTAACATAATAACAGTAAATCTATAATTTTACATTTGTCAAGATCTTCCAGAGGCTTTAGTTTAGGTATTGTACTTAATCTGAAATAATTTGGATGCATTTTAATACAAGACTTCAAATTCTATTAAGTGTAAATTCACTCTGCTATATTTGTAATTTAAGAATCAGCTGCAGCGCTTCATAAAAGCGGGGTGTTATCGGTATGCAGCTGACCCCTTCTTTCAGTTCATCACGGTTTCTTTTTGCACTAGGCACCACCTGTAATGGCATACCCTGCTACGACACCAACAGGAATGATGGGCTATGGGATGGTAAGTAGAACTTYCTGTGTATGATTTGAGTGCTTGGAGTATGGAGAACATCAAGTGTGCTGGCAGTCATTTCTCCAGACTATTTTGCTCAAGTCTGAATTTCGGCTCTATTGGTTTATTCCTCACTAAATTATTAAATCCTAGTTTTCTGCAGTAGTGTAGTCTGGTTTATATCTGAAATTCAAGTCTGCCTATTCTTTTCTCACCTAGTCTTTCATTAACTTCTTTCTTATTTAGACTGTATCTATTCTTCATGGGCTTTTTTGGTGTAGAAATAAGTGTACTATGTAAATACAGCTACATTTACAACAGGAATATTTTACCTGTGAAGTGAAACCATCCTTAGATACTTGCTCCTAATCCCAGCAMAACTTAACTTGTAATGATAAATGCCATGAAACTGCAAGTTTGTGACACTGTCGTGTAGTGGTGTCAGCTGAGAATTGCATCTCTTTCTGAACCACTGATACCAAAAGTTCTTTTACTTGGACCCAGCCTTGCTGTCTGTTGCTCTAAATAGCTGTTCAAAGTCTTGATGTTATTTTAAATATATATATTTCTGAAATAATGTGCTCTAACTCTTCCTTATTGATGTAGTGGTATTGATGTAGCAGAGCTGTGCTGGGTGAATAAAGGGGAAGAGAATTTTCTCAGAACAATTATTCTGTTAAATGGTTTGCAAATCTATATAATAAAGATAAGCTAAAAATGCTTCAATAATCAACTTAGGTTAATCATTTGTAGCTTGCATAGAAAGTGAACAACAGAAGCTCCTGAGGGTCTATTTGGAGTGTCTGTTGTTTTCTGCTACCCATCCATCAACTGCTGTGCTATGTTCTGTGCAAAGTCAAGGTGGTTATTTTAAACTACCTTCAGTGTTAATTCAAATTTAACCTGCACAACTTTGCACTGAAGACCTGAAGAGCACTTCCTCAGTTGTTTTGATTCAGCTGTGTATTGTGTTGTTTTCATAAGAAATTCTGTAATAAGACTGGGGAACCTAACATCTGTGTTTAAAAACTGATCCTGTGTATTTCCTAAAGCAGCTCTCACCATGAGATTTAAATTTAATATAAAATGGAAACTGGAATTGAGAGAAGCCATAGCACTGTGGCTCTTGAGTTTCTATTACTTGTGCAAAAGCTCACAACGTGAGCAGCAGGATGACATTGGCCCTTGAGGARCGACCTGCCAACACCAGTGGGCTTTAGAGCTCATCTAAAAACTGCCCTGGTTCGCACAAGCTTGATTCAAGGCACTTAACACTAGTGTTCTCTGATATTTTGATCCATCTTGCAGCCTTTGTGGATATATCTTTTTTTCCCCAAAGCAATAGTATGTACCATAGGGTTCTAGACTTGACCACCTCTAAACAGAGATATAGTAGCACACTTTTCTGTCAGTGAGGGCCTGCCTGGGCAGACCATCTGATGAGTACCGTTGCTGACTTGAGTATTGCCTGGCCATTGCTTCGTTGTGCTAACAGTTATTTTAACTTAATTTTTGTAGGATATTTTTGTCAGGGTCACTTTGAATGAGTTCACCATATGGCTATTGGAACAGCTGCTTGGCATGATAAAAGGAGTACTAGGATCTGACAAGGAAAACCTGTTTGGAATGGGGACCACTTTGCAGCGGTGCTGCTGAACATCAACCTAAGTCTGGGTGGAACGCCAAAAGCAGCAGCAGAGATGAGAGTTTAAGTGAAATTAAACCTTACTTCTAAGACCATGAATATGTGATAAACTCTTAATGCGGCACAGCCACAGTCTCAGTAGCACTTTAGCTTTATTGCATAATGAATTAACATTATTTTTACATATCATTTACTTACAGTACATGCATATCATTTCTAAGTTTTCTCAAGGTCTCAGTCAACTCTGCTTTGACACTCATAAAACTGTCATCTTGTGCTCTCAAAGACCCGGAAATGGAAGTGTTGTCAGACATCAGTTTGGGGCCACAAGGACCAGCACAAAGGCTTGTATCAAGGCGTTTTAGTGTTACAAATGTTCTTGGAGCAGGAGGAGGCAGCAGAAGGTTAAATGGACTYGGTCATTAATGTGAATATTCCTTAAAAAGGCTGTAATTTTCTATCTAGTAACTTTATTTGGAGAATACCTTAGGAATGTCTTATGGTTGCATATATCAAATATGAACAAGACTCTTCACYCATTTACCATTTCCTTCTTCCCCTTACTCTCCTTCAGCACTTGTGGTGTATTAATGCTATGTGTGATCTGATGTTTTGTTTTATTTTTATTTTTTAGCCATCACAGATGGGAGGCATACCAGTAATGACACAGCCAACTTTAATATACAGTCAGCCAGTCATGAGATCACCAAACCCTTTTGGCCCTGTACCAGGAGCACAGGTGTGTATACTTAATAACTAGAAACAAATCATACCTGGTCCAGATGTCTTCAAAAAAAAAAAAAGAAAGAAAAAAGAAAATTAGTATTTTTTTGTGTTGAAGAAATGTATTGGACAAGCCTGCTAGATTATGAAATGCTTAGTTCTTTGCTGCATGTTTCCAGGCTGGTGGCATAAAGTTTGTTCTATAAAAGCAAAAAGAAAGCTTCTTGAGACTCCCCCCACCCCAGTAGTATGATTCTGGGAGCATGATTGCCTTTCTCTGTGCTTTAGCAAAAGGATAATACTACACATACACTTGCCGTTTGCTGAAGAGAGTCTTCCCCAAAGTTCATGTTCTCTGCTGCTTTTCTTGTAAGACTGGCTTTATGTGAGATTATGTTATTGCAGCTTTTTCTGAATTGTATCTGGCACTAGTCCCCTAACCTGTCATAAACTAATACTTTTACAAATACAGAGTAATGAAATCTGGCACTTCTGTAAAGAAAAATCTTTGTGTAAGCTGTGTGTTTGTATTACAGCCTATTGCAGGGGTCAAATAGGACATACAACTTTTGTAAGTCTACAAATGTTATAGTTGGGTATGGAAAGATCATATCAAACTGGAAAACTCCAGCCTCACACCTGCATTGCTGCTACTGGCTGTTCCTCAGTCTTACACCACAATGATCTAGTTTTAAGCATTGTATTCTCAAAAGGACRTTATATTCCTCATTTTTGCAGAAGATCGAATTTACAGCCTGGTGAAGATACCAGTAGCTAAAGTGTGTTGTGTTAAATGATATGTTCCTTAAACTGCTCTTCTGCTTCTCATGATAAATTGCTTATAGATTCATAACTTACCTTCTAGAATAAGAGTGTGTTGAAGGGGCACTGTGATGTTTAGCTTTGAAACTTGATAAGATCCAGCCTTTTTGAATATTGACGTTTGAATTCATACTTTCTTGTCTTGCAAACTT
>NW_028186352.1:1153871-1227164 GCF_003343005.1 Rhea americana | reverse complement strand
GGGGGCTTTTTTGTAGGAAGAGATCATCAAAAACTTGCACACTTCCATACTATTTTCAGAAAACATTCAGATCATTAAGAGTTTGAGATAGTTGTGTCTGATGTGTAGTTAGAGGTAGAGTCAAGTTCAGAGGGCAGGTTGAAACTCYGGTATTAATCATGTGTATTTTTGCTTGCCAGTTACATGAGTTTTGTCAAAGTTCATAGTATACTTTATGATTTTATTAAATCACAAAGTATGGGAACTGCATCATGATCTTAGGAACTTATTTTTGACCACAGATAGCTGTTTAAAGGAATGTATATTTGGGGAGAGGGGGTGCACAAATGTGTGTGTTTAAGGGAAAAAATATGTATGTGCAATGTAGGACTTGTGTCTGAATTCAGTGGTATGGAACTTGAACTTTACTTTGCACATGGTATTGCCAGCTAATTGCGTAAGTAATGTAGGTTCTTCCCTTCTGAACTAAACCTTATTTAAATACCCAAATTAAAGCATATAAATTCCCACTAACAGATTTTTTTTTTTAATTAAGTCTCCTCAGTTACTGTCTTATTACTATATTGATTTCTGGTGACCTGGGTTCATCTTTTTCTTTTTTGGACCCCCTGTGGAGGAGAAAGAACTGAGTCAGTAATTTGGAAGGGTCAACCTCAAACCTTTTCCAGTGCCTTAATTTSACCCTGTGTCAGTGGTTGTGCTGCATGCTGCCAGTGGGCAGTAATGTCCAGCTTCTTCCCTAAAACAGAGCCTTGTGGATGCACTAAAAAAGGCTTTACCTAAAAGGGATGCTGCCGGATTTCTTGAGCTAGAAATARTTTTCCATTTACTTCCTCTTGGACTTCTGAGACCTGTATTGCACGTTTACTGTCACTTCAGGTAAGTGACTTAGTATTTCTATTTTTATGGGCTTTTATAATGTTTCAAGGAAAAACCTCAGTGCTTTCCGCACTTAGTAACTGGAGAGCAAGTGAGATCCTCAAGAACAGGCATTTTCTACAAAGCCCAGAAGGTCGGTTTGGAAATGTCCCTTTAAAAAACTTCTGCCTACTTGGCTCACCAAGTTAGTCAGTTGTGAAGAGAAAGGTAGGTTTGAACAGTTAGGTGAGGCTTTCTGCTTCATTTGACATTGCAGGGCTTGGTCTAGGTTGAATCTTAATTGACTGTCACAACAGGTTTGATTATTATAAAAATTAATTTTATTGAAAGCGCAGTTTGTTTGGTTCAGCATTTACTGTGTGACCTGGAATGTTTCTCCTAAGACAGCCAGCTTATGTTCTTGCAGGTGTTAAGTGTTCAGAGGTCTAATGTCAATAAAGCATGTTAAATAAAACCAAAACTGCTCTCCTTACACAGAGATAGGATTTACCAATCTATGGCCACTGAGAAGCATTACTATATTATTACATTGAATTTACTGCATGCTTAACTTTTTTTTAAAGATCATTTGTATTTTTTTTCTTTGAAATCACTTATCTTGCATATTAAAGTTAGTAATAATTGTTTTTATCATGGCAAAATAGCAGGCTTGCTTCRTCATGAAATATATGGTGCTACCCAGAACAACGAGAATGGTCTGTGCAGTGTGACTAAATTATTTTAGTTGAATGAGGGGAAAAACAGGGAAATCAGGGGTGATTGTTTGGACCATTGATTTCACCACAAAACTGAAAAATAGGCAGAATGATAGCAGATATAATACAGTGCAGCAAATGCAGAATAGTTCAGACAAGCCAAACTTGAATGATGTACAGTTAATTGGAATATAAATTAGCCTTTGTAAGACCTGAGTGTTGTAATGGACAATTGCAGTACTTGCACGGTCAGCTCTGCCAACATTGATACGGTAACTAACAGAAAATGATATAAAAATGACAAATCTGTGTTATACCTTTGGCTGTAACAAATGCAGATGTGACTGCATAGAATGGACAGAGCCTTAAGAGTGGAAGTGAAYGTTATAAATCTTAAAATAGACTTAAACTATCTTATTGCTGACACCTTTATAAATTGTAACACTGTAGTTGTTAACATCATTGTAAATGCTCAAAGGAGTAAGCTGCTTTGAAACTGTGGAAGAACGTGCTGTTAGCTTCAGGACAGACTGATGCCAGAAAGCAGACTTTAATGTGCTAGAAGGAACACCTGTAATCTCAAAACATATGCTAAAAGAGCCTGACAGACATGTTTAATGAGAAACCAGTACCTAGCTAGTGATCTGAGTCAAGAATACACTTAATGGACTGGTTATTTTATGTTACTTTGATTCTGGGGAGTTTTYTGCCTTTGCTGGAAGCAGTGAGAAGTGACCACTGTTGGAGAGGAGACTAAGCTTTGGTGGTCTGGTCCAGCGTGGTACATCACGTTTCAAATGACACGTGCGCTGGGCGAGGGGGGGYCACATCCACAGTTCTGATCCTGCTAGCTCTAGAGAAACTGGTGGCCAGTGCAGTAATCTTAAACATGCTTCTCCTGAGCAAACCACCGAGGTAGGTTGTAGTTTTTAAAAATATTTATAAGCAGTCTTAGATGTACTCAACTAAAGTAACTTAGTCGCACTAAGTATTCTAGGAAGGTCCTGACAGATACAAGGTACAATGTGAGAAATCATATTTAACTGTACTCTTCAGGATTTTTTCTAATGAGCAGAATCTTGTTAAAATATGTATTTCCTGTAGGATCCTACATCTGAATTTGACTGAGGTATCTAGGAAGCGGTATTGTCATTTTTTTTGAAGTATTTAACCTGAAGAGGCTTCCTGAAATTTCACCTCTATTTCTGGTTTACATGCTAGCACTAGTAACTGACAGAGCTTTAAACCTACCAGTCTTCCACACTGCTTTCAAACTGGGGCATTACTTTGGACTTGATACCGATTGGGGATTCGCCAGCAAAATTGAACAGGGTTTTTAAATCTGTAGCTTTTCAGTGATCTCACCACGAAGAGGAGGAATGTGTCATGAAATGGTGTCTCAGCGGGCATGCCTTGCCAAAGCTGTGGCTCTGTTAGGCTTTCTCAAAGTCTCTTTCAAATCCTGGAGAGCGGTGGGGCACGGGTGCAGAACCGAGTTGGAAAGGGGACCTTCTGACATCCCTAAACTGCTTCTCAAGCACTTCCCATTCTGTCTCATGGCTCTTCATAATCTGCTTATGGGGACTGGATCCGAGTGCCCCATAGGAAGGAGGTTCTGGGGGTAGAGCACAAAGATTTCAATCCAGATTGGGAGTATGGATCCGAAGTAAGCTCTCCATCTCCCCGTGATTTCTGGGGTACAAACATTAATGTGAAAGTTTTAATTCGCAATGGCAGTATTTATGTTCTGGGCACTTTTGCAGGCAGTTCCCATAAGCATGTTCCCCATCATATATAGGTTGGCAGACATTCAGTGTTTCCAATGGAAATAAGTCTTCATGCAGCGTTTTTTCAGTGGGCCTGAGGTGTAAGTATGCAATGGTTACTAGTGACTCTTACAAATAAACTGTCAAGATAGTAGAACCAAAAAAGGGGAAAAAATGGACTTCTTTATTTGTAACTGCAAAGACATGCAAGCTCTATGAGGGGAGAGGGCAAAGCTGATTTAATAAAGCACCCTTTCTATCTGAGAAAGCACTGACAAAGAGGAAAAGGGGCTTTAAAAAGAAAACAAAACAAAAAAAATAGCTCCTCCTGCTACAACAGCTTGCAGATCATTGGTCACTTCCAGCAGCAGCTGAAGTGCCACTATCCATGCTTACTGCTAGCTGTCTTTCACGTATATGAAGTGTGTGCTCCTACAKCATAAATTGTCATGTGCTTTAAATAGCTGAATCTGTGGTCTGGGTGCTTTAAACACTTGGCTGTAGGGCATGATTTTTGTTAAAATGCAGAAATAATTAATCTGAACCTTCTGTTCTCACCTAAAAAAAACAGCGGTTGTCAAACTTCCTCCTCTATTTTCTCTACCCCCAAAATACATGCTGTATTCATACAATCATAGAACGGTGAGKTTGGAAGGGACCTCTGGAGGTCCAACCTTAGTCCAACCCTCAGCATAGCCCATACGGGGATTGAACCCGCCACCTTGGCATTAGCAGCACCACGCTCTAACCAGCTGAGCTAAACCTGCCCCTGCTAGTCCGCAAAACGAGCGCAGTTAGCTACCTTTCAGCCTCTTTTTATACACGGTGTGTTTGGAGGGGGAAAGAAAATACGGAGAGGAGGCCGTTTCTTACGGCGCAGGCGTCTGGCAGGCTGCCACGCTCTGGCCRGGCCCCCAGCCCCGTCTCTCCGTGCCAGTACCTACCTAGGGGTGGAGCAGGGAGGGTGTTTGGTATAATCTTTGGAAGACAGCTGCTGTGAAGGTGCAAGGCTATTGGCTTGTTTGGCAAAACCCAACCAGTTTCCTTTCAAGAGGGACATGTCCAGCTTGTTTCTACATTACACCAACCATTGAAGAGGCTTTTCTGTCTTTCCATATGACCAAACACCTTGTTTTTAATAGTTGATTTCTGCCCAGTTTGCCTCTTAAGCTCCCCTTGTCCTTTCATTACACTTTCAGCTTTCATATTCTGTCATTCTGAGACCTTTTTTCTTTTTCTTTCCCTTTCTCTGTCGTCTTTCCTACTAGCTGTCTGCAGCATCCAGCCCTTCCAGTCAGAGTCCTCACAGAGCCTCAGGAAAGGATCCCTTTGCAGAGCTCTCTCTCCAGGATTTCTTGTAGAACAACTTAGGTATTGTCTGTTATTCTGGGGAGATGCTGGTTTTGGTGATATGAAACGCAGATGAAAGTTCTAATTCAAGCTTTATTTTTTTTAGAAACAGCTCTAGTCAATAATATTAATTAAAAGAAGTCATGTTGAGTTGGAAGCATTGTGGAAGTGGCTTGGAAACTTCATATACTTAACTGCAACAGTTTAAAGGCCTGATCCAGTAAACTAGTATTTTGCTTCAGTCCATTGGAAATGAAGCCTGAGAGTTCCTTGCTGAGCTGCAAGACCTGGAACGCCTAGTACTTGCTGCAGGCAGGGAGAGTGAACTGCTGTTACCCGGTATTTACCGTTTCATCAGGCAAACGGTTGGGGTTCACATTCAGCAGCAGATGCCTGGCTGCTTCTGACAGTTCAGTCACACGCTTAACCCGAGTGCTTAATCAAAGAATTGACTTTATGCCCAAGCAGGTATTTGGTTTCACGTGTGTAAGAGTTAACTGTTTTGGTACAGTGTGCACTGGAAATCTTTTCAGTGTTCATGTGTTTATCAGTTGGGCATGTGGAGGATTATGTACTAGAACAAGTGAAAGYGTGAAATACTTGAACAGTGTAATGCATAGCCTTTCGCTGCACGGAGCAGTCTGCTTTTCTTATACTTCCTCTGGATCAGAGAGAAATGTGACCTTGGGTGGTTCTTACAATCATGTTGAATTGTGCATTATATTACAGCTGGTGACAATCTTGTATGGATACATAGATTTTTTTTCATTGCTTTACAAAACAGCTTAATGCAAACATGTTCCAAAAGCTAGTATAGTTGGAAAAATGTCCTTGTGGCTTTTGGTTGTTTTCCTGACCCTAATTTTGTGTTCTTATTCAAAACTTCAGAACTTCTGGTAGTCTGTGCATTTGAAGAATGGAAATTTGTGAAGAAAACATAGGTTTATAATGACATCCTCTAGTTATGCTGACTCTAAAGTTAACACGAGGATTTTCTAATCTTTACAGATTCAGTTTATGTAACTGTTTAGATGGAAAAGAAAGGAACAGTTTCAAAAAGACGTGCTCACCAGTAAACCCTACTTCCAGAAGAAAATGAACTTCAGTCTTTCAGAGTCTCCTCTTCCATTAAACGATGCAGTAAAATGATGACCAATGAAGGAACCTGGGACAACTCCATAGGAAAGCATCAATACGCAGTATGAAGCCAAGAATTGCCATGAATTAAGACTAAGATCTGTGTCTTGTCCTGGTGACTAATACATCAATACTTTCAGCTTCTAATAATATCCATAACCAGTAACATGCAAAGAGAAGCCTTTATTCTGGAAATTAAGATTTATATTTGGAAATGCTGTCTGGAATGGAGATGTCCTTTACCATAAYTTAAAATAAGACTTTGGGGAGGGGAGGGTCAAATCCTAACTCTTAATTCTGCAGTTACCTTTTCTTCAGTCCTCACAAATGTAGGCACAGCAGTAATGGAAATTAACTTTTTTTAAAAATTATATATTCAGTTTGCAGTAGACATTCCTTATGTATTATTGTTTGTATTTATTTATGATTATCAATTTAACATTAATATTGTATCAAAAAAACTCCTTATGAAAATGAGTATGGATGTATACAGTATGTCTGATTTTTATCCACAAAGAATGAATCTGATTCAGAATGCTTTTCAGCTGACATACAGAGCACTAAATATTTTAAAGATCTGAATCTAATGATTTCTCAGTATATATGGGAATTAGGGAAGAGCTGTAAAATGCATTAATCCTTATAGTCAATTCTGTGCCTAGGATTTTGCAAGGGAACAGTTAACTGACTAGAAGAAGCACTACATTTTTAATTCAGCATCAGTGCATTGGGAAGGAACTTTATTGCTTTGTGCTTGGCATGTCATTATTTTTACATTTGACATTATAAGGCCTTTCCAAAATGAATGTGAGGAATTGCTTTCACTTTAAGACTTTCCTTCTTTTCAGTTTAAAAAAAATGTATTATGGGGGTGGGGGGGAGTTTTTTCATTTGGCTAGTGCCATGTTTATGATCATGTACCTTTTAAAAAGTTAAAAAAAAATAAATAAAAAAAAGGAAGTAGCTTCTTTACATATGTGTAGTGAGATTCTAGTTAATGAATTAAACTAGCACTGTTGATCGGTGCTTTGTGTAAATACATCGTAACTTTTGGGTGGAGAGGGGTATTCAGAAGGATAGTCAGTGATATGAAAGCAATTCTGTACATGAATTAAGCATACTTGCTGCATTGTCTCTGCAGATTCTATTTTTGTTTAAAATATTAAAATGTATGTTAGCGAAAATGGGTGGATTTTCAAATAAAATGCAGCTTCCACAGAACTTTTGTTACGGTATGAAAGTCTAAGGTGCTTCTTTTCTTTTTGCTGCTTAAAATGTGCACTGATTGCTTTGTTTACTTAATAAAATACCAAATTTATTTCATATGTGCATATTGTGTTACAGGAAGCACAGCCCTGTGAATCCGCGAATGACGCGTGTAGCATCTTTCTTCCTGTGGTGCTGTACGGGACTGCCTCAGTTCCATCGCAATGAATTGTCTCAAGAGCTGGATTCTTTACTTAAAATGATATTTCACTATCTTCTRTTTCTTTCAGAATATTCATTCATGGTAGTAAACTTGCACTGGTCATAATTGGGTGAGATGCAGAGAGATTCAGTTCAGCTAGAAGAGCATTARACTGAAAATCTAAAGGTCCCTGGTTCAAGCCCAGGCGTCAGCCAGGGGTGGGGGGGAGGGTCCTTGTTGCTGCAGCCTTGTCTAACATGTTCTAGGTGCCCCTGCTTGAGCAGGGGGGTTGGACTAGATGATCTCCAGAGGTCCCTTCCAACCTTACTGATTCTGTGATATTCACAAAAAAAAAAAAAAAAAAGCACCTTGCCCCAAGGCTTCCAGCTTAAGGTGGTGCCAGAGAAGCTTTGAGCTGCTTGCTACTTTTCACTACATGGAATTGTGATAGAAGCRAACTCCGCTCTTCTCAAGTAGAGAGTACAACTCAGACTTTGAATTTGAGAGTATATTGCAAAGAGCATCTTCCTTTCAGTTTTTGCTTGTAGCCTGAATATCAAGAGCGCAAGCTCTGAAGCTAGGGTCATTTTGAGAAAGCTGTACCTCTCTGTGCACTGGTAACGGAACTGGTCAACTGCCAGAGGGTCCGCTGTGCTGCAACACAGTTAACAGCTTGTGTAAAAGATCAAGGGAGACCTTGTTGATCCTCCTCCATATCCCAGTGTGCTGAGATATAAAACAACAAACATCAACTGCGTTATCTAATTAGGGTCCTGATGCTCTGCACAGTAGTTTCAGTCCGTCAGTTTTGTTAAGTCTAGTGGTCACTGATGACAGATCTGCTTTCGAAGATCCTTTACGATCCTTCAGAAGTGCTTCAGAAACACCTCGTGGTGCCGCAGGTTGCAAACCATCCTAGTGCCAAAAAAAGGGCTCTTCTGTAGGGATCACTAATACTGCTTCTGTTATCCCTTACTGTCGTCGTGGTTTWTTTTAAATACAACTGCTGACCAAGTTAAACCCTTATTGGAGGCCTTGCTTAATAAACCTTGCTTTTAATTTATTCTTCAGAGAAAAACKGTCTTGAGAATTTTCCTGAGAATTATTTTCCCCCGCTACATTGTTCCCAATAAAGATTTCTGCTTTTGATACTGCTAGAATAACAGTTGTATATTAACTGAAAAATACAGCTCACAGATGTATTTCTTTTGAATTAAAGGCACTTTTCAGTTTTGAGGGGGATATGAAAACTTGATTCTCTTCAAAATTGGCTTAATAGAGTTTGCTATTCTAAATTCAATAACTTGGGAAAGCTGCCCACTCTTAATAAGCAGTGGAGGATGTGGTGCTTTTAGAGGGCAGAACCACAATGATTTTTTTTTTTTTTTCATCACAGAGTGAGTTTTATCTTAAATGAAAACAGAATGACTATGCGATTTGTTTCTTAGGGCAGTTGCTTTTGCCAAACCAAGAACCTGAGCAGCTCGTGAATGCACGCAGTTCCTAAAAGCCCAAATGTAGAACGTTCACCTGGAAGTAAATCGGAACTCTCAAGCTGTTCTTTTGTTTCCCCAAAGTCAKAAATTAAACTGCTGCCTGCAATAAATTGACACAGATGGTACCTCAGAAGATACATAAAGCTGTCTGCTTATGTGGCATCAGACGGTCTGTCTAACCAGCTATTGGGATAAGTCGTATGAGGAAAAAGCCACAGCACCGAGCTGCTAAACAGGTCTTCAGCAAGGAGGAGGGACGTAGCAAAACTTGCACCTTCTGTTGAACAAATGGTGCCTGTTTTCAGAGTGCAGGTAGAGGCTTGGGGATGAGGTAAAAGAATTAAACGTCGTTGGGATAAAGGGGGATTGTGGCAGAAAAGTAAGTATCTGGTACCAAAATACTAGAGAGACAATAAATGCTGCTGGCAGCAGAAGACAGAAGATCATGTGAGGGGTAGGGAAGAAACTTGCTGAATACAGAAGCAAAACCAGTGTTAACGAGAGCACATGTAAATAAACTTTCTCCTTGGCCTCTTGACAAGCTTTTGACCTTAGCAGCTGCACGGTGGAAAGCAGAAATAGTCTTGACAGCTTTAACTGAATTTGCCCAACAAGAAAAGTCTGTGAGTTTTAGATGTTTCTGCTTCTATGTCGAAACTGGAAAATGATGAGAATTAGCTGATCAGTATGCTATGTCCTGGCTAGATCAAAAGAATGAGAACAAAACCCTCTTGGCACCCTTCTGCATCTAAAAGCTGAGTAAATACTACCTGCATTTTACTTGTGGGAGATGATTTGCCCAAGATTTCAGTATGAGTTGAGTAAAACACATTTCTTATTTCTTCTCTTGCCTTGCTGCTGATGAAATTTCCTTTGGCAAAGATGAAAAGCCTTGGAACAAGCAGCCAAATTTCTCAGTTCTGTTGTGTGATCTGATGAATGCTACTGACGACGCGCTGGATGCAGCCGTGTTGCTCTAGATACTCTGCAGCTGTGGTACACAAGGCGTCTCTGGAGTCTCTGACTTATTTTCATAGTATGGATCTTGGACTTACTGTATTTAAAACTGAACTTTCCCTGTGCCAGCTAAGCTGTGTGTGTATTTGATTATARTTGTGACCTCTTGCTGCACTTTAACGAGTGAAAGCGAGGGAGAGAGCCAGCACCGTGTCAAATACCAGCTTTCTCTGACCTAGTGGAAATGCTTCACGGGCCATGGCGTGAAAACAGTTTCTGCTGATTTTTATAAAGCACAGTATATTATTGTGAAGCAATTTTTCCTAAAACATCATCAAATGTTTGTGATAATCTGCAGAGCATAAGTTCTGGAGTGCAAATATTGCAAAGAAATGGTCTTCCGTCGACAGTGGACTGGAAACCCAAGGGAAGGTCATTTCAGAGGATTATCCAGCTACAAAACGTCAGYGGCTTAGCTGCTAGCACCATTAGACGCTCTGTTCCTTACTTGTCACTGCAGTATGACTTTYAAGGCCATTAGCTTCTGTCTTGGCCTTGTTCTGGCAGACTCCTTTTAGGCAGCAGAAACACTTTAATAGCTTCGGGAGAGTAGCCAAACGAGCGCCCGTGCTGCAGACCAACTCTCCTACCCTCATTTCCCAAAACATGCATGTCTGGGCCTGTGACGGGACTGCCAGGTTATATAACTCAGCTGCATCAGGGACTGCAAACRTCTCAAAAACCAGACCAAGAGTTAAGTAACATATATTCACTGCAGCGCAGGCTGGGGAGAAACCGTACTTAAACAGCCAGATGATAATGTAACCCAGTTGCTTGATTTCACAGCGAAACTGCTCAGACCTCTCTGAGCAACAATTCAACCCAGTAATGTGCTGAGGTAAGCAGCTCCCTTAATCACGTCTGTCAACACAGGCGAGCCGTGCACAACATCCCACTCGGTTGTACTTGCTCAGGCATTTAATGGGTTGATGTTACTCAGTTCCAGCACATGCACTTCAATGCTGTTAAAATTGTTTTTTATTACAGGGTGCTTAACGTGTAACTGGGGTGCCACTCGTATTTCTTTAACTTTGAATCCAGCCAATACTTGTTGTTTTTTTTTTTTCCCTATAAAAACTGCAAGTTTCTTAAGGAGTTGTGTAAGTGCCAATTAAAAATGTAACTCTGATGCAACAGAGCTTTTGCTTGGATTGTAGCTGTGTGGACAGATGGATTCTTTTTTCTTTTTTTTCCTGTGTCCTGTAGCCCAAGTGATGCCCTATGCTTGTCTCGCACAACAGAAACGCAGTGACAGAGAGCAACTATTTCAGAACGCTGAGACCTTACGGCCAACTGTGGGGCGGTAAGTTTTGCACTAACTGGCGCCGTGACCGATGCCTCCCATTGCTTAAACAGGCGTTGGAAATGCTGGCCACGCTGCCGGAAAATGTACTGACCAGCCCACTGTTTTACAAACGTTGCTCATTTCTGAGAGATTTTTGCCAGTAACAAAATTATCAGATCCAGATGTCTCATTTGTCGAAGACCTAATTGTTCTCCATATGAAAGCCTCAGGCTGGCCTTAATGCTAATCCCATGGAAGTCAAGGGGATTTGGGACACTTCACTAAATAAATTTTGCTATAGGCTGTTGCTTCTAGCCTGTGCAGGCTGCCTGTGGCTTGCACCCTAATTAGCATGTTCCAGATTTCTTTTTAACTCCCTCTCACCCACACAGGCTGAACACTGACTTCAAGACACAAACTTACTTTTTCTGAGGTACAAGTGCATGTTGTCATGCCACATGCCTGCATGTGGGGGCGTGGTTTCTGGGCGTAAGCTAAGGGGAGCCTATAACTGGGCCTACATACACACTGCTAAGAAAAGGTAAATGCYCTCCAGGGAGCAGTGGGAGGAAGGAGAGGCCTTTCTTTGAAAAGCTGCTCAGCACAAGCAGTAGTCTAAATCTGTGGCTAAATGAAAAGGCAAAAGTAATCACTGAGCAGAACTAATCTTCCTGCTAGTAAGCCATTTCATTTGCCTTGTGCTTCAGTCAAAAAAAACGAACAGCATAGCCAAGGGGAGGTTTCTGCTAGGCTTAAACCATTAGCACCACACAGGTGAGTGTCCTCGATCTCTTGCTGTGGCTGCTTGGGGTCGCCTCAGTCCGTATGGCGATGCCCCTGCACTCTGGCCACAGCAGCTCCATCCAACCTCATCTAGTTACTACAGGGCAGGGCATGTATGGTTCAGTCTGAAATCAAGGCTCCAACCTTTAGATGGCTCCTTGGGTCCAGACAACGATAGTCAGTGGAGCGAGGACAACAGTTTGACTGACTTGCAAGGAGACACCTGATGGGCAGGAATATCTCTTGAGAAATACAAAAGTTTTCACTGAAGTATGAGATAAGCTATCATGTGGGTATATGCTGGTTTAACAAAAAAATARAAAGATAAAAAAGGCACTTGATTGATTAACCCATCTACAGTTTAAATCAGAATATTCAATATTACAGAAAGTTCCTAAGGAGGGAAATACATAGGTCAGAAGCCTACTTATGCCTGTTGGAAAGTGTATTCTGTACCCCAGATAGGGCTTCCAGAATGTGCAGTATGAGTGGAAAAAAATCACAGAATCAATGCCATAAGCCGTGTTCATGTTGTGAACTGTGCAAGAGTCACCACTGAGGCTTGCAGTGGTGACTTAATGTGCTTAATGTGTAACTGGGGTGCCACTCATATTTCTTTAACTTTGAATCCAGCCAATACTTGTTGTTTTTTTTTTTTCCCTATAAAAACTGCAAGTTTCTTAAGGAGAATCATCTTTCCAGCCATGGGGACACAGACATACCTCTTATTAAACTTCTAAAGTGTGAATCGTAATATTCTGGTCACAAAGCACAATGCCACACACTCCTTTAAGAACAGAGTAAATATTTAATGAACTAAGAATGTTACACTTCTACATTAACAGCACAGGTTGTCTATTTTTAACCAACCTTTTCCTTAGATAAGGATTTGATCATCTGAGCTGTGATGTGCCTGTCTGATTTACTGATAAAACCATCTTCAAAGTGGCTCTTGCTAGGCATTTCTTGTGATTCTTTATGAATAGGCATGGCTCTTCCAACCACACACATTAGCTTTGTCTCCAGAGGACCCAATTTTAAGTATTCCTTAAGAAGAGAGAACATTATTCTACAATTATACAGAAAAGAGGCAATGTTTCAAAAGACAGCTGTTTTCTTCTTCAAAGCAACTGTAAAAATGCGATCATAGGATCAGTAAGGTTGAAAGGGACCTCTGGAGATCATCTGGTCCAACCTCCCCACTCAGCAGGATCACCTAGAGCGTATCCTGGGGTTGCCATGTTCAATGATTTCTGTAATAGGCTCTGTTTACAAGTAAAGAGATGCTTCTTTTCAAACCGTCAGCCCTACCAGCTTAGCTTAGGAAGCTGGTAGGGCTCCTGTGCCCTTCTTTTCCTGTGTGTTTTCACTATTATCACTTACTGTAAAGACAAAATTCTGCTCTCGTTAGATCTGTGAGAAGGATAAAGCTAATCCAACAGCTCACTACTGTTAGGAGAGAGAAAGGTCCAAGTCAGCTATGTATTTTCAGCATGTTTGTGCTGYTTCTCTAGAGCTCTGAGCCAATTCAATTCACTAACCCAACCGAAAATTGCACTAGAAACGTACACTAGAATTCCATAAGGGCAGGAGCAAGATCACATAGCCAAGGAGAGGGAAGAAGGAAAACTGCAATTGAATCACCTCAGTCGTATTTAGAACGTGCTTTCAAATTAGCTGCCAAAGCAAATCCACTGTTGGCRTAAGATGCTGTGGGTTTGCAATAGTTGTTATAAAGTGCAAGAATCTCAGGAGCATCTGTGCCAGTGGGGTGGACTCTGTAGCAAGAGTTAATTTTCCTCTCCCAAGGCAACACATAAACAGGAACAAACACCTGGACAAATTCTGTTAGATGTTCAATTTTTCTGTATAATGACACTCCAGGACAGAGTGACTCCTTAAAGCAGTCTCTAAGCTGGGCAACAGGATGACTTCTCCAAACACAAGTTGCAGAATATGACTCAAACTAATGCCAATTTCTAGAAAACAAGCTTTTTAAATTGTCTTTCATTATTTTATGTGTTTTGATAGAAAACACTTTCTCAGCCTCTACACCGACYAGTTGATCCTTTATCGCTACTATGCAGCGTAAGTTCTAAAAGGATCAACATCCAAGCAAACGAGCTTCTGTGCAGGCAGTACCTTCGTAACTGTCACTTGGTGACGTTCAGAGCTCTTTCCATGGGGAATTTCATTCTGACACTTAAATATGCTGATTCCTAGGACACTGTTCAGCTGCCTAAATATTTGTGTCCCATGCTATCAGAAATGGCCTCCACACGAGGCTGGCCTACCTGATGCAGAACCTATGCTCTTTTGGCCACACATCTGAAAGATGGGGAGTGTCCTTCATCTCAAATAGCAGTAGATGCCCATGATTAAGCAACTGAATCATAAATTATTTTAAAGACACTGTTTTTTTTTGTTTTTTTTTTTTTTTTTTTTCTGTCCTAACAACCCTGGGGATAGGACCATTGCTAGCAGCAGTTCATTATCCAGACTGAAGTAAGTTCATGTCAGTGAACCCATTACTTTAATTCATACCTGGAAATCTTTTTCATCTTCATACAACAAGCTACTAAGAGTTGGAGCGAATGCATCTTCCCATAGCTCCTCATAGCTGTCTTGAGACTTCTCATTCTCTGTTTCAGAYGGGAATTTTGAAAAGACATTTTCTTTTTGATGGGGGACTGAGGCATTTCTAAGATTTTCATCTCCATCTGTCTTTGCTTTTGAAAGAAAAGAACAATGCTGTGTAATTGCTAAACTTCATGAAGATCAGAGTACTCAAAATGGGCATTGCCTGTAACCTTTAATGTGGCTTGTCCAGTGAGATGTTATGAACAGCTCTAGTAGGATTTTTAATCAACAATCCAACCTGAATGTTGATTTTTCTCACTCATTTTCTGTGTTCATTTCTGTTTGCMATTTCTGATCAACATCAGAGACTGAAATTTATCCAAAGTTAGAAGTGATGAGTCTGTGGGACATTCAACTTGAATTCTACCTAGCTGTGTATGTTTTAAAAAATAGGAAAGATAGCAAATAAAAAAAGCATACGTTTTTTCTACATCAGTTTGTGTGTCAAATATACGTATATAGAGTCAAGTTCCTGAGACACAGCTGGCCTACTCATAACTCTCCTGAATAGCTCACATTTGCAGTGGTCTAATTCTTGCAATGACAAACAATTCTGTACATATGCTGCCAAATTATATGGTTCCTTGYGACGGTGACTTTACCTGAGCTTACTGGAACAAGAGCTATTTGTCTTTTTAACTACTGTAAAGGTCTAGAACAAGCAATAGAGCTAAACTGTTCCAAGAAAATACGCCTAATTCAAAAGATTAGGCCAACATGCTTGTTGATACCTGATGGCTCCAGAAAGGCCCACATACGGCTAGAACTGATCAGAACTTCAACAGACTTGTTCACGTATTTCTGACGGTATGGTTTCAATGTTTGCAACTTATCTCAATTTGATTTTGTCTTTTCTTTCTCTTTCTTCTACCCACAAAAAGATGTAAGAGAAAACCTGTGATATTATGGAAGCCACAGGAACCACTCTGAATGGATAAACACACTGATGTGGTCTTCTTGCCTAAAGGTATGTCCTTCTCCTGGGCATACCTATCAGTRTATATACAGCCCAAAGATCAGTATTACTTACCAAGATTTTCAGGCTGAGTTCCATACAGCTTCATCTGCTCTGCTAGGGACTCATTTAAATTAACTTCAGTGTATCTGTATGAGCTGAATGACTGTAACAAGTGCATACACTTCAAGTAGAAGCCTGTGCAGTGTTCAAGAGTATGCTTTCTGGGACAACGTATAATAAGGAAGTTATGATGATGTGATAATGAGTAATTACACTCAACAATAGAAAACACTGATTTCAGCTTTAAGAGTGTATTAAGAATTGTATTGTTCTCTTCCTAACTCATACTACAGTGTATCGTTGCTGTGAGGCTGCATTTAAGTCAGAAACCAAGTGCTTACCGTGTAATCAAGACTGTTTGAGGAAAAACTTAAGAAATGAAGGGCAGTTAAATGTTCTGTAATTTATCAGTTCTTAYGAACTCCGGGCGTGTGAATTACCTTCATGTTCTCCATGCTCTAATCCTTTCATTCCATCCTTAGGTAATTCATTTTGCAAACCAGCTGCCTGGGTAAGAAACAAATGCCTATAAAATTAAAAAATAAATAAATAAAGTGAAATTCATATTGGAGTTCTAATTTTCTCTCTAAATTGTCTTGCACAATCTTTTCAGTTGGCCAGGGCTTCTGAAAGCCATTTGCTGCTTAACCACAAATGCAAAATAGCACAATAGTTAAAAAATGCAATGTAGGCAGCCAGGTAGCTTACTGCCTAATACACTGGCTTTTTTATCCTTAATGCCTTAACTCAACTACATTCATGAGACTAAAAGAAAACAAATGTTATAGTCTCCAGTCAGTCCAAGATACAAGTTGGTAGCCCTCACTTAAGGGCAGGCTAAGTTTGTGGAGAAGAGAAAAACGGTTACTTCTTACTTGCAAGATGGAGCTTTTTTTGCAATATAGCTGAAATCATTGAGTTGGGACTGTGAAAAAAAAAGGATCATTTCCGTTGTTACACTGTGCTTTCGATACAATTAGTGATGACATTTTGCAGCTAAATTAATCCTTCCCTAGGGCACAAGCTAAAATATTTCAATAAAAAAATAAACTAATACCACAGACACCTCTACAGAGAGAACCATCTCAAGGCCTCTTTCTTACTTCTGCTCCATACTGCACATCACCTGTCTTACTTGAGATTGCAAAACCCTATATATTTGCATATCAATCTTCACACCTTCTAACATTTTGCCAACAATAAAGGACAAACCTATTACTCAGCAATTGAGTTGAGAAGCTGGGTCTGAGTCAGTTATAATAAAAAGTATAAAAATCTGTTTCCAAGCCCAAACTGTATCTCCTCCAAAAGAAAATGAGTGTAGCTAGGAGGATCTGTATTGTTAACAGATCCTGTTAACTCAATCTGTTTATGGAGGTGGTGTTTACGGAGTTACAATGTCACTATCATCCTTCAGTGATACAAGTCCCACAGTACTCAGCCAAATCCTGCCTCCCTGCAACTAGGAAACTACCTTGGAGGGTTGCTGGAGAGTCCAAATAGCTCTAGAAGCAGGTGCTACCTTTAAAAATAATAAAAATAATTATTATCTCTGAGTCTGTAAAGGTATCATTTTACCTGGGTACTCTCAGATTCTGAAGTCTGAGATCAAGTAGTTTYGTTACTAGACCAATATTTTCTTCTTCCAGGAGGAAAATAGAGGCTTTCAGATCACTTATCTCCTTTTGGTGTATTTTCACCTTTTGTGAAAAATGAAAAAGGTAATCTTAGAAAGACAAGAAAGCCTACACTCATATTAGAAAGCTTTCCTAGTAACTATTTCAGCAGTACATTCCTAGGAAGAGTGCACTTTTATCAGCAAGACTGTACATTTGGTAGAGCAGTGTAGTGATATATGTTCAGGCAAAGTGAAGGCCTCTCTGGTTCTTTCACATCTTTACTAGAACCCTCTACTGGCACAGCTCTGTCCATTAGAGACACTCCTCTGGAAAATGGGTCTTACAGGAAAATGGGTTCTGAATGTGTGAAAGAGCTGGTCACCTACCTTTATCTGCCACTTACACTTCTCACTACTTATAGTTACAGATTAATTACAGGATCGCTCTCCTTTTCCTCATGAATATCTTCAGAGGCCTGTCACTGGAAACAGAACTGTGACTGTGAGCTGTTGCTCACTTCAAACCTTAACTGTCATTATAAACTGAAAACAGGTGATCTCTTACCTCTTGTTTTAGCCACTCATTTTCTTCAATGTCCCTGCAACTGCTTTTGTCTATCTGTTTTACAGCATGCTGAGAAAATAGAATTTAAGATCATCTCATCTGAAGGCAGGCCTTTGACAGTGCTGTACACTAAAAAGAAGCATTTTCTGCTGTTTAGCAGGAAATAATCCAGAAACATCCACACAACAGACTGTAACATCCCCTGAGGGATTAGAGAGATTTAGTCTACAAGGCCAGCTGTTTTGTCTCCATCATCCAGCCTAGTGCAGTTTGTAGGACAAACAATTTACCAGTATTTTATCATTTCCTATATTTGAATTAGGAATTTTTCTTCTGTTTAACAAGATCTGCTCAATTCCCTCTACTGCTGAAATCTTCCTGTTTTGAGCAACCAAATCTTTATCCACCAAAAAACCCAAACAGGTTTTGGAAGAAACCACAGCAGATCACTATAAGCAGATATTCCTTTGGATTATCTGCTCACATAACTGAAATAATTCTAAGTTTTACTTTAGACTACACTATTTTGGCAATTTCAAGATTTGCCTGTGAAGTAAAAAATACAATTCTTCTGTATTTTTCAAATCAGTGTCTATTTCCAGGTAGACAATCTCTTCATATGTTACTTACTGGTTTTCCAAGTCTATGCAAACATCAACATAAAGGTCATGGCAAAAGCAAGATGTTCTTGAACAAGCCATGTCACTGCACAGTGCCCCAGTTTCCTCTACTTCCTTTGTAAAACTCCCTCAACTTTACTCATTTTTAGTCTTATGTAAAAAACAGATACAGTATGTTTATAACAAAAAACAATGYAGTATTTAGTAAGAGTATTTACAGGGTATTTTACTCTCCATTTATTGGAAAAGTTCAAAATCTTAATTCCAGTTAAATTAACTATTAATACAGGGTACATGAAACAGTAAGATTCAGTTAGCATTCTGAAAAAGGCAGAAAGAATACCTCAGGGGCCTGTTCTTTACTTTTCTTCACTTGCGTCTCAACCAGGCTGTCATTTTTTTCTTTTAGTGTTTTCAAAGCATTTGTATAATATTCTTCAAAAACAAACCAAAGAAAACAAGAAATCACTATATGGCATCTGTGTAACCCTGCCAACAAATAACCAATTGCCATGTTGTTCCTAAACTGGAACTTCCCAGCCAGCATCATGTGCATATGTAATAACACCCCAGCAGAAGAAATATAACCCACGAGGTCAGGCATCCTTGTCTGCAGAAACTGTCCCAAACCCAAAGGATAGTAGTGTTAACTACAAAACTAGAAATCTGACCTAGCTTATGCACTGGCAACTACAACAGCTTATAAACAGAGTTATTCCCTGCTAAAGTATCTGTATCTTAACACTCAATCTTGATTCTTTCAATAGYAGAGTCTCAGGAGTCATGAAAGAGAGATGTGAGTCTTATGTCAAATTAAAATCGTTTGGTTTCAAGTTCCAGTCACTTGCTATTTGGTTATTTCATCCTTCCCTTCAGCTACTTTTGTGCTATTCTAAATAGCCCACTACTGCTTAGCATTTTCTCCCTGTGAAGAGATTTATTAGGGTTGTGGTGCTTTTCTTTCAAAAAAGATGCTTCATACTTGTTCCAGACTTGAAACTCAGCCCAGCTCTGGACTTGTGTTGAGCACTGCCTATTTACTGCCTTACCTGGCTGTAAATAAGCATCTGGGCACRGACACTGCGGAATCGTCAGCGGTCAAATGTGAAAGGTAGCTGCATCAGTTCTTAATCTAACAGTATGCAAGCTGGCCTACCTTAATCAATGCACCAACTGAACTTAGCAAAATGAACTGGAAGTACTTACACACTACAATTAAATCAACTTTTCATCCTCTTGCAGACAGCTAAACAACCTGAGATGTAATGAGAGATAGGGACACACATACTCACTTTTTCTATGGAGGCTATTTTTTTCCCTAGCAAGTCTATCTCTGCAACACTCTTTTCTCCAGACCTCATCTAAGCATACGTCTTACTTATGGTGCCTCTCCAATCCAACACCTTTGTTTAAAACGTCATCTCTAGACCACATGAACTATCCCAYGGCCAAGGCCTTTAACAGCACCTAAAGAAACTCCTTTCCCTACACTTTACTCCCTTAGCTTGTTAACTGTCGAGGACTGAACACGCCCAATTTGCTGCAGCATCACACTGGAACTTTGTGAGATGGTTGGTTGTCCACTATAAAATTATGTTCCCCAGCCAATTTTTAAGTTTCATTTTAGGAACTTGAGTAAAATAGTATGTTAACATCCACTATAGGTAACACAGTTTTGCAGTATGCTAATTACACGACTGCTATATGTACCTCTGTGACAACCTTTCTATAAACATACTTCAGTTTAACCACAGACTTTTGTCTCTGCAGCCTGTGATATGTAGAAGGTCAGACTGAGTGTTCCTAATGGTTCACTCTGGCATTCAATGTAAGAGCCCATTTTCCTTTTCATTTCATGTATCAGCGGCTATGAAGCAAAGTTTAAACAGACTGAAAACAGGGAATGTGCATAATGAAAAATACCAACTTTTCCTTAAATACAGGCTTAGATATCTGGCAAGTTAGCTGGCAATGCAGAATACTTAATGCAGATCTTAATAATGATGAAATATGTTTCTAGAGACCAAAAGATAGCTAACTGGATGTTATCCTCAGTACKTGATGCCTGGTAATGGTTGGCACAGAATATACAGAGACCCTTAGAGCAGTGTCACTGCCTGTTACAACCAGCTGCTTGGCAGTGGTCATGAATATTGAGAGGGTCATAACGGAAGAAAATCAGGACTTCTTTTTCCTTTGAATAGTTCAGGTCACAAAATAGCTAAATTTAAATGGTTTTAAAATAATGCAGTAGTAAAAAGAATCTAGTGGCTTTGTAAAAGCATTCAGCACCAGAACATGCCAGCTCTTAAATCTGTTCTACTGTCAGAATTGAAATAGTTCCCAAGATTTGTATATATCTGCGCTGGAAATTTTACTGCACCTCATACATGGGACTATGCAACTAGGAGGTAAAATTCAGGTCATTGGCCACAAAGCTCCCCATTAGTACTGAATTTACCAGTATGTGTGTTCAATTCAAAAGACTACTCCAAGAATGAGCTCATACTACTTCTCCCTCAAAAGAGTTTTCAACATGTGAAGTGCTTTAGCATGATGAAAAGCAGTAAGAACAGTCAACATCTCCAGTATGACTACTAAGCTTAGGCTCCAGGAAGACCTTTATGTAGGTATCCAAATACAGGTAGCCTGATTTTTAGAAATCTGCTGTCCTTCACAGTACATTTTTAAAAAATGGTTTCTCTGAAGACAGAATTATCAATTTCTTTAATTGGGTATTCATAATATCTGCAACTTCATCAATTTATTTAGTAAAGGCAATTTCACGGGGATAGGAGAAAGAGAGACAGTTATTCCATCTTACAYGGTTATGTAGTGCACTTAGGTGCAGAGATCTGTTGACAGAAATAACTGTAATTAGCTTGGCCTCAAATTTAATTCGTAATTTAATTAATTCATGCAGGTTATACACAAACAGCTATCAGATTTGTATTATACTAGCTATAAACTGACCTGTGGCCCTGTGAAGGTCATCTTTAATTTCCTTGATGTCTTTTTCCAGATTCTTAATCTTGTTGGCCTGTGTTTTACTTCCTACATTTTTGTACTCCAACCAATAATCCCTCTCAGCCCKCTTTGCTAAAAGCTTTTGGTCTGTTTCTTCTATCTGGAAGCGCAGATCTGTTAAAGAAAGAACATCAGGAGTTCTTTGTAAGTTGCTTGAGGTGATTGTTACGTTTTCATATTTTTTTTTTAATAAAGGCACTTTCACTGGGACTGAAGATAGAGGGGTGGTTCTTCTACCCTACAATACACTGCAATACAATGGCCTCACATAGTGTCAAGGGCCACTACCATCATTGATGAAAACAACTTGGATCTTATTCTGCCAACAAGAGACAACAGTTCTCACTGAAACATTGTAACCAAAGACAGTGTGACTTCATTCCCACTGGGAATCACAGGGATGGCAGCCAGAACTCTGAGCAATCGAAAACAATCATTTTTGCTGCCATCAATTTTTTTTATCTTCCAGTAGAGCCAATGCATGAGGCTTTCAAGACATTCAACTTAATGGAAAATATGAAGCATCTGTGCTTCCACAGTAATACACATCACTTGGAAGGCACAAAATGGAGTCTAATATATGAGATCTGCTTCAATAAAATATACACTTTTACTTAATTTTAATCCAATTTAGYTAGCAGATTTACTTCCAAGCCCTCAGAAATCTCAAAAATCTACTCAATCTCAACAGTGTAAACAGCACACCACACTTCCACATCTCACAACACACCTTTCAGAAGTTGTTCCTTGTCCTTAATATACTGCCATTTTGCTTTCAGTGACTCTTCAACGTCATCCCTAGTTACAATCTCCTTTTGGTCTTGTTGTTTCTCCTCTTCTTCTAGCTTTCTTAGGATACGCCTGATGCGTGCCTGCTGTTCGTCCTTCAAACGGTCATTCTGTGAAAGAACAACAGTAGGAAAGGCACATTTAAAGTGTTTTCTAATTAGTTGTATAAGTTACAAACTTAAGTAATAAAGAAAAGTCAGATTTGGGTTAGTGCCAGGATGCACTGCCAAAATATTCAGCTGAAAAGAGCTATTCTTCTTATTGGAAAAGGCTGGAGGGAAGAGATCGGTTACAAGTCTCTGTAACTTCAAGTCCATTATGACAAGGAAATGAGAGACAAATGATGGCCTTATTCTCTTTGGTACATCACATGAATAGTCCTCTATTGCCTGGAAAGAACACTACTTGTGGGTTTTTTTACTAGCAATAATTATTTCTAAGAGTTATCAACTTCACTTCAATATTCCCCATGAAAATTTAGCATCTTTGACATAGAAATGATAACCCAGGACATTAGACAATGCAGCCCCTTGCCTATAGCCACAGCAGAGAGTCTTGTCAGAGCTGCAATTAAAAGCTCTGCCTCAGGCTAACAAGATGAAGTATCCACAGTTGTGCTTACATTCTTGCCATGACCATCATGTGCTCATGATGCTCATCTTATTTGAAATTATTGATCCTGTATGTTTGCTCCCAAAGGACAAAAGAGCAAACAACCATACCAGACAAAGAATAACAATAACAATGCAGCAGAGAGAGTCTCAAACCTTCCCCACTTCTAAAAGGATTAACTCTAAACCACTTAGAAATATAAAGCATGAAACAAAGAGGGAAGCCCAAGGGGTTGTCAGAACATGGCTAAATTAAGCATAAAGGCATGCTTCAAGTGCTTTAAGAACTCTGCAAAGTCTGAAAATATGAACAAGTCCTTTAGAGACCATGAACTAGATGCAAATTGGGGTAACAGCCACAGGAGATTGCATGTCTGCAGAAAGAAGAGCCAAGACTTCAAGACTCCAAGGCACACCAAGGAAAGCTAAACAGATGAGCATTTCTAAAAGCAAACATGAGGCATGAGAAGGGCAGAGAGACATTCACTGATCGTTTCACTGTTTCACTGCCATGGGAAGTGCAAGCTGGAAAACTGTGTGACCAGCATGATCCAACTTAAGGATTTTTGAGAGATTTTAATTCATTTCACTATGTGACTGCATACATATCCGCAGTCAAAATCCACTGCTCTCAGTCCTCAGATGCCGTATTAAATGGATCTTTAAATTGTTACTCCAGTGTTACCAGTGATCATAACCTTGCTTTAAAAATTACTCCTAACAAAACTGTTAATCCACAAGCGACCCTTCATCATGCACTGCTAAAAACTGGGCCTAGACATGCCTAGAAAGTGCAGTGCTTTCTTCTTTGTTCAATTTTCATTATAACTAAGTTTGCAAGAATAACTAAGACCTCATAGATACCTGTGCAATTCCATTACCTCAGAAATGAATCAGAAAGGTCCTTTTTAGTCAGATCTCAGCTATATCTGCTAATAACGTGTATATATATATATAAAAAATTCACATAATTTTGTGTGTTACATATAATTTAGACACCACTTTAACTTTTAAGCATGTAAAGTGATTCACTAACTCTAGTTTCATTGACTGCACGGGATTCACAGCATTGACTACAGTTACAGAATTTGGACTGAAAGAATTCAATCTAATTTTTGAATTAAATCACCACATGTAAAATATGATGAGAGAAAGATGTATGGTAACTTACTCTTTCATGGTATTCTTTGTTCTTTTCTTCCACTTGTTTCAGATCAAGCAAAACCTGATCAATTGTTTCTTCTTTTATCTGAATTCTATGGAGAAAGAGTAAAGTAAGAGAAATTCTTACAAAAACAGAAGAGCTGGATTATTTAAGATAAATTAGGCATAAATATTGTTTAATGTTCTTCTGTCTTCCATTTCATATTGCTTCACTAATTGGACAGGTGCTGCTGTCTTCTTACTGCACATAAAAAATGATTTACCAGATACAGCTGGACCTTCACATTAGTTTCGATCTCATCTCATACTGAGAAAAAGACTCCCTGATTATCTTATTTCTGCATGGTTATAGTCTGCAACAAAATGAACAGCTCCCCTGGCAGATAAACTGGTCTAAGAAAGGGACCATTAGCTGGAACTCCAGCACTGCCCCTTCAGCCTTGAGMCATTTCAGTTCTTCTAGAACTCAAGACTTAACCAAAAATAAGCTTCCAAAGTTTCTACAGATTATGCGAGAGTAACAAAAGTGGAGAACGAACCTAGGTTTTGCAATTATGACTATGCAAACATGAGACCTGCAACCAGCTAGCAGACTTTAAAGTGGGAGATAGGAAACTCTGTAAATGTCTGATCTGTAGTTTTCTTGAATGTCCCACCAGCGTATACCATGCGGTCCCTGCAGAACCAGCTGAGACACCTGCAAAACATGCATTATCTGCTGAAGGATTGCACCGAAGCACCACAGAACTGTTTGCTTTCTATAGAAAATGCAGTACTCAAAAGAAGGAATCATTCAGTAGTTCTGCCTGAAGTCACTCTTGCAGTCATTCCCCCAGACTACACACAGTGATACAGAATGGCCGTACTCAATGGTTTCATCCATTCCTACTCACTCTTGGGAAAGTCTTCTCTACTGCTTTTGCAGGTGGGAAAGGATATAAAGCATCCACAGGTTTGCTGTTTCTCCCCTACCAAACATATTCCTCCTCTGTTTGTAGCTAGGGATGGCTACATAGTTTTCCAAAATATCTGAATTTCATGGGTTTCTCTGCTGCACTGGCATATTGAACTGCATCCTTTATCACAGTACTTTTTACAAGAAAAGGAGGAAGGAAAATTATTAACAAATTCATGTTAACAAACATAACAGCACAGCACTTTCTATGCTACTTCATTACAACGCAACATGCCTAGTACCTAGCACCGTATTTTAGAATTCGAATGTAGGAACAAGTTTTCAAGCACAAGAAACCAACCTCCTCCTGCTGAACGGCCGTATTTTGAATGGTGTTCCACTCTGAAGTATGAAAGTCTTCATCACATCAATTCATCTCTTACTAAATTTAAAGCACCTGCAATGTACTTATTTGCATCTAAACTAGTTGCCCCATGATTTCTTTGTAGCTAACGAGCAGTTTCTCTCACTTCTGACTGTGGTTTAGCTGATCTATTTTAGCAGTGTCTTTTAGGAGATGATCTGTGCTTCAGAAATATTTATTTCTCATCACTCACTGTAAAAGAAACCTAGGCAGCTCACTCAAACATAGGTCGGACAAATCCCAATCCAGATACTTAATGGGAATCAGTTCTTCTGAAAACTTTCTCCAAGAACTTGTTAGCCTTCAAGAAGCTCTAAGAGAATAGGGACTGCAGGTTGAGTAGTTTCCTTGAAGTATATTTATACATTTAAGCTAATGAACTAGCTCACAGCTTTCACAGTTCTCAKAGATTACTTATCCTTTTTTTTTTCCAGTAAACATAGATCTCACTTCTAGAATCAGTATCTCACTTCTAGGATCAATACATTGGATTGCAAATGGTGTCTATTTCCAAAATCATATATAATCTTTCTCATCTCTCTTCCTGGAATTCATTCACCATAGTGAACAACAGAGGCAAGTATTGCAACTATCACATCTTTTACTGCTTCAAGAGCTATTGTTCCTTGATTTGTCTTCTTTTTAGTTTTGACCCTCCCTTTCATATTAAGTTGTTTTGAAATTATATTTCTTTTTCTTCCTGGCTAAGTTTGGATCTTTAAGGGATTTAGTCATGTAAATTAAGGTTACCACTACTGTTATGGTCTGCTTGCCAGTGTATTCTTCAGGTCTTCTATTAAGGATATTAGTTAGAAAGGCTACGCTGGAAGTAGGAAGGTGATGGCTACAGCAAAAAAGTATTACTTAGTACAGGTAACAGCTTCGCCCTATGTTGTAACCTCCATTTTACATTTCCATTTTTGGCAGGCAAAATACCTGCCATTTTAATCAATCTTAGGACTGAATACTGATGCTGGTCTTAATTTCTGCTATCGTAAGATTTTACATTAACTTGTATAGTATGTCTATCATTTTGTTAATTTCAAAAATATACGAGTAGAATAAATCTACACTGTTTTGTTGGCACCTCTACGTTGGACCTTTCCTGTTTAGATGATTCTTCTATGATATTTATCAGATTCAAAACGTTACAAAACAGCTAGACTGATGATATCTTTGATACCATTTTTTCTCAACTGTGTATACTAGATGCAACATTTCACCACACAGGAACTCCATCCYAGTACCAAGACTATTTTATCAGTCATCTGTGGCTTGTAACTAGGGCAAGGTAAGTGTTGTTCCTACCCAGCCCTGAAACAGAAAATTATATCAGAAGTGCAAAATAGTGAATTTTTTGTGAACAGRAACCTCTCATTAATGTACAAGAGGAAAAGTGGGAATGGAAGTTAAATAAATATTATATGCTTGATAAATTCTAAAGATAAATGTGATACACAATTCCATTTGTATTATTATGCTTTTTTGTCCAAAAAAGAAAATGCAGCTGAGATGCTTTAGATTTATAGAGGTGGAGAGAGACTGAAAGAGGAAAAAAGAAAAGAAAAAGCAGTATTTTTTCTTTCCACCTTCTGTTGATCTAGAAATTACTTATCCTCTGTCAGTACTGCATATATTTCAGTGGAAAAAATTTCAGAAAAATGAGTCATTTGTCTGGATATTGGAATATGCCTAACAATAAATAGTTCTGTAACTTCTATTCCCCTCTTAATCCCAAGMACAGAAAATAAGAAGGTAAGTTTTCCCTCCATTATTTTCAAAGTCAAAAAAGTTGGTAAAAATCCATTTTTTTTCTCCCAGTATCAGCATTTTGCAATGAAATTTTCTCTGAGAAATTTTCTCATCTCTAAAATTTTAATTTTTAACTGTAATGGAAGGTAGTAATTTAAGGGTACAGTTGCCATTACATGAGTCAGGCCCCCATTTGGGGATCCAGTTTTAGCATTCATCACCTGGTGTATGAACTGGATATAGAGATAACCCTGGCAGTGACWGGCTGGATGTATCCTGTTAGAAGCTCTGAACATAGCTTTGCTCAGCTATGGCGGTGACTTCACAAAGCCCACACCTATAATACTGTATCGTGCCTATACATTTTGACATGATTTCACAGAGCTCTGACTGCAATTAGAAGGAGGAGAGTAGGAACATTTACTGGTTCAGAGACAGACAAGCCAGGAAAGTAATCCTATTCACTTACAACAACTGAACAATGTATGTAGCAGGCGAACTGCATGATCAGGAGCTGCTTATTACAAACTTACCATCTGCATGTGGATAGAAATAATATGATTTTAGCCAGATGTACCTACAATCTCTTGGTAAAAACTACTTCAACTCCCTCTAATATGATCACCTACTTACATCCAATTATATGCAGACTASTGATGCTCTGATTATGTGGAGTTAMATCATAGAATCTGTAAGTTTGGAAGGGACCTCTGGAGATCATCTAGTCCAACCTCCCTGCTCAGCAGGGGCACCTAGAGCATGTTAGACAGGGTTGCAGCCACGCGGGCCTTGAAGATCTCCAGAGAAGGAGACTCCACAACCTCTCKGGGCAACCTGGTCCAGTGCTCACAGGGAAGAAATTCCCCCTCAYGSTCAGGYGGAACTGCCTGTGCTTCARTTTCTGCCCATTGCCTCTTGTCCTGTCACACGGGACAACTGAAAAGAGTTTGTCCCTGTCCCCTTGACACCCTCCCTTCAGGTACTTGTACACATTGATMAGATCCCCCCCTCAGGCTTCTCTTCCCCACGCTGAAGAGGCCCAGATCTCGCAGCCATTTCTTGCAGGGCAGGTGCTCCAGCCCTCTGATCATCTTCATAGCCCTATGCTGGACTCYCTCCAGTAGCTCTATGTGTGTCTTGTCCTGGGGAGCCCAGAACTGGACACAGGACTCGAGATGAGGCCTCMSCAGGGCTGAGKAGAGGGGCAGGATCACCTCCCYYCACYTRYTGGCAACACTCTTCCTAAGGCATCCCAGRASACCATTGGCCTTCYTGGCCACAAGGGCACATTGCTGGCTCATGGTCAGCCTGTCATCCACCAGCACTCCCAGGYCCTTCTCTGCAGAGCTGCTCTCCACAAGGTCAGCCCCCASCTTGTACTGGTGCCTAGGGTTATYTTTCCCTAGGTGCAGGACCCTGCACTTGCCCTTGTTGAACCTCAGGAGGTTCCTCTCTCCGCCCAGCTCTCCAGCCTGTCCAGGTCTCTCTGAAGGGCAGCACAGCCCTCAGGTGTGTCAGCCACTCCTCCCAGTTTGGGATCATCAGCAAACTTTCTGAGGAGGCACTCTGTCCCCTCATCCAGGTCGCTGATGAAGAAGTTGAACAGAATGGGACCCAGTCCTGAGCCCTGGGGGACGCCACTAGCAACAGGCCTCCAAGCAGACTTCACGCCACTGGTGACGACCCTCTGAGCTCTGCCTTTCAACCAGTTCTCAAGCCACTTCACTGTCCACTCCTCTAACCCACACTTCCTGAGCTTCTCTAGGAGGATGTTACAGGAGACAGTGTCAAAAGCCTTGTTGAAGTCAAGGTACATAACGCCCACTGCTCTGCCCTCATCTACCCAGCCAGTCACTCCATCAGAGAAGGCTATCGGGTTGGTCAAGCAGGATTTCCCCTTGATGAATCCATGCTGACTACTCCTGATCACCTTCTTTTCCTCCATATGTCTGGAGATGATCTCCAGAATGAGCTGTTCCATCACCTTTCTAGGGATGGAGGTGAGGCTGACCAGCCTAGAGTTGCCTGGGTCCTCCTTCTTGCCCTTCTTGAAGACTGGAGTGACACTGTCTTTCTTCCAGTCCTCAGGCACCTCTCTGGTTCTCTAGGACCTTTCAAAGATGATGGACAGCAGCCTGGCAACAACATCCGCCAGCTCCCTCAGTACCTATGGGTGCATCCCATTCGGGCCCATGGATTTGTGGATGTCTAACCTGCCCAGAAGGTCTCTAATCCTTTCCTCCTCAACCAAAGGAAAGTCTTCCCTTCTCTGGACTTTCTCCCTCACGTCCAGGCTCCGGGATTCATGAGGGCTGCCCTTAGCAGTGAAGACTGAAGCAAAGAAGGCATACATTATTAARGTGAATGCATGACAATCTTGTCCAGGAAACCAGCTCATCAGATGATGCTAAATTATTCTGATTGTTAAAGATTTTATGTTTCTATTTCCAGCCTCTTAATGATTCATTACTGATCTTAAGTATTGACAGAGGCAAACAGTAGCTTGAATACCATTTGGAATATAAATCTAGAGAAATCATGGGAGAAATGCTGACAACTGCTATTTGGAAAATCATTTCTATGTGGTATGTTTTGGAGACAGGCCTCTGAGAAGCAGCAAGGTCCACGGGAAATTGTACCTCTGTCACGGCTGATCACGTTCCYTTTGGATCAACATAGGTAAAGGACAGAAAGCAGAGACTGGTTGTTCCTGCTTGATAAAAGCTCTCTCCAAGATAATTTTTAAACATGCTTTTCAGTTTCATTCAGAATTCTTTTTTCAGGCAGAGCACAATGAGAACACAGTTTGGAAATATGTACAGGTGCAGCAGAAGCCTCTGCAATGAGTGTAGAAAGACGTGCCAGATACTGATCTTAATGGAGCTGTTTTTCCATCGTTAAGTTGTCAGCTGAGAACTTTTCATATATGATGTGAGATTAAAAAAAAAAAGGATGATTCTTTCTCTTCTGGTGATTCCCTACAGTGAATTTTTTGTGATTATAGTCTTTTAGAGGTTTTGGGGACAATCTGATTATAGTCTTTTAGAGGTTTTGGGGACAATCTGGGGCACCCCAGAAGCTCTGCTACTTCTTAAGGTCAGAATGACACATTGCAGTCTGAGAGTTTACTGCACGTGACAATTTTCTTCATGCTCCACTCTCAACTGCATGAAAGGAACTGTTGGTCTCAATATTCCAACTAGTGACTACCTACCTGTATGAAAAGTAAAGAATCCTGGAAAGCATGATCAAATATGAACTTGCCCCTGCAGAGTATATTGATGAAATAGCTGTCACTAATAGCCAAAAAAGTTTTGTTTTCAATAAAACTCATTTTCCTAAGTTATAACATAATAATATAAAAACTGACTCACTTAAATGCTTTATCACAGGTAAAAGTTTGAAAAGTGTACATTTCTGAAATAGGCTTGAAAATCAAAACAAGAACACAAAAGAAGAGTAAACAATTGTCAGTCTACATGGCAATCAGTTCAGGTTCTGAACTGGTTAAGTTCATTTTTCTGTCTAATTTATCCATGAAATATATTCTGTATGAGTAAAAAGTTAAATACATTAAACCTACTGAAATTCTAGTAAGGCTTCGAAGAAAGCTGATCTAGGTTCTGCAAGATCCTCTTCTGTTTTCTCCTCTTTCTTCTTCTCTTCCATGCTTTAAGTTATGCTTCTGCAGGAAGTTACATCTAAAGGGAGAGGAGGTCAAGCAGAAAAGAAAAAACAAGAGAAATTAATGATCCTCATATGCTCACCAGTCTTTGTCACTTGTGACAAATTCTGAACAGTTCTGAAATAAACAAAACGTTTCATTGACAACAACACTCCTGCTCAGGACAGCACTCAGGCACATGCTTTTGGCATATCCTGAAATGTTGTCCTGAATAGATATGTGTTCATGAACAGAGGGCCTCTATCGCTAGTTACGAACTGCATTCCTTGCTGTGGGTTTGTATTTTACATTCTCACAGATCAAACAAGCTGCTGTTGCTTTACTAGTCCTTTGTCTCTGTTTGTTTATCTGGCTTGTTTTAGCCAGTCCACTTGTTAATATGCATCTCTTTCCCTCTCCTATTCTCCTAGAACTATGAATATTCCCCATTCACTGCAACTCTGATATCACTTTTCATTGTCAGAGCTGGAACAAAACCACTCTCTGAAGSGATATGCATGTCAGCAGTATTCCCTGGGCATGTTGTCACAACTACCAACCTCAGAATTCAACTGACAATGAATAATTCTGTAACGAAACTGGTAGCATATATTATGTAAAATAAAAAAGCCCCTTTTAGTGGTCAGATAATCAAACRTCAAATCCAGATTAGCTGATTTAACAAAGGAGGTTTTATTACTGAACAAGTAGAAAAACTATATATAACTTGTTTTCATATTAAACTGCCTTGCTGTTCAAGTTCTGAATTTTCACAATTATCATACTAATAGATAAGACTGCTACTAACTTGCTCCACAACTAAATATACAGTAGGCCGGATGCTTTTCCTATTAAAATTAACATATGGAAATAAAAGCCATTGTGGAAAGCAACATAGTAAGCCTGCCAAATAAATCTAAAATCAAAGGAATTAAGTTAAACCAACTAATAAGGGATGCAGCCTAATCCATACACTTGTGCATGCTTTCTCACTGCATTCACCAAACCCTTAAACAAGGCAATGTCAGCTGTGCACAAAGGGACTTCCTGTTCATCCATGTACWCTAGATCAGTAGTTGATGTCCACTGATAGAACAAGTGAGAGTGCTAAGAGATGGCATTATGTTCAAGAGTGTATTGCAGAAAAGTATTCAAAAGGAATGCTCAATGACCAGCAGCTCCACAAGGTGAATGAAAGAGAGGATAACCGTATCACTGGGATYTAGGTACCAATGAAGCTCCTTACATCTTTGAATGTCTTATTTATGTTTTATCCAGCAGAATCTTTCTTTCYACTATTTTGGAGATCTACTTGTGCAGACAGATTTTGTCCCGGCTGCTGCTAAAGACACACTCACATGAACAGAACAGTATTTTAGAGCTGTCACTCAGTCCTTGCACCACTAAACTATTTAAATTGCAGCTAAGGCTAACTCCATTCATAAAGATCTGGAAAATTCTGCATCTCACCAGCAGTGATCTGGAACACTTCAGAAGTTCAAGATAAAGTTTTCATGGCTGCTACATGAGTAAGATATTTCTGCTGTGAAGCTTCATGACAATCACGCCTCTGCCAGAGTATGACCATATGACAGCAATAAAACTCATTAACATTTACCATCTGAAAAGAAGCCCTTGCAAGTCCTTAATATGCCCACAAAATTTACAGATACCAATACAAGTTTGGCTTCATTACAGTATTTTTCACAAGGACTTTAAAAACTGTGAACACTTGAATGTTGTAAGATGGAGATTTTCAAAAAAAGGCTATGTGAACTAAGTAAAAACATTCAGTAAGGCAAGGAGTTAGGTATTTAACTACCTTTTGAAATTTCCAGGCCAAATGCGTGAGTGCATAATAGATTTTCCAGAATTAACTGRGGTGATATTGATTCCACTTTCATTCAAACATATATTTTACTGATTTTCCTTGGAAATAGCAGATCACTATAGCAATCCCTGACTTTTACTCATTATCGCTGGCCCTTCCACTAAATGGATAATCTAATCCCTACTTAAAATTGGATACAAACAGAACTAACATTTTGAGCAGCAGTATCTTGCAAAYGTTTGTTTTTTGAATCCCAAGCCCCATATGAGTTTCCATGACATATTTATGAAACCCTTCCTATGCTGGGAGCAGCAAGCAAGCTTCCAAACTGTAGAACAAGGTAAGGAACATACTACAACAACAGATTTGCTAGATTTTGCAAACCACAGGAAATACACACAGGTGAGTGAGAACGAAGCATGTCTGGGGGGCACCTGAGAACTGACTGCAGATTTTACACCAGCAGGAAACCACGTAACAAGGACCAAGATTTATTTACCTTCTCCCTTATGAATAAATCATGAGGCATAACTCTGGACAGAGCCATGCTATGGCTACCAGCACTTTCTCAATAATCACGCTGCCGTTACTCCGTGACAGGCAGAAACCAGCCCCACACACGGCTCCCTCCCTTCCCACCACTCATCCCCTCAGCGCACTGCGCCCCTCTGCCCCCCACCCTGCACACACACACCCCGCGGCCGCCCCCAGCCCCGCTCCGGCCGCGGTTCGTCAGTCAGGCCCTACCGCGCGCCCCTCCCGCCTCGGCGCCGCCAACGGCCGCCGGTCGCCACGGCAACAGGCGCCCCTCCCCCCTCCGCCTTCCCGCCGCCGCCGCGCGGTGCGTTGYCGGCGGCCGCTCCTCCCCCTGGCGGCCGCGCGCGGCGGCTGCAGCTGAAGGACAACGGCCCCCTCCCAAAAAAAACAGCCCCCCCAAAACCCTCACAGGGTCCTTCAGATCCTCTCCCMACTCCAGGCTTAATTGCCCCTATCAGGCTTCGCAGAGGTGCCTTGATACAGGGTTCGGAGCTGCTGGCTGCTCTCCTCCCACCCAAGCGGGGACCCTCCTCCCCACCCCAGGGGCTAAACAGGGTTTCAGCCTCCTGGATCCGAGGGAGTTTGGCAAAAAAAAATAAATAAAAAAGGAGAGAGAGAGAGATGGGGGGGGAGGGGGAGGCAGCTTAGGAAACCACTCAGCCAGGAAAAAACAGCATCAGGCCCCAGACCTGTAACTCAAGGTAACAAGTGAAAATTTCAGGGTGGAGGGGGAGCAGGGTGGGGGGTACTAGCCGAAGCAGCAGTGGTGGGAGCGCTGATCGGACCCATGCGTCAGCATTGCAATGGGTCAGGGCTGGATTTTGTCCTGGTTCTGTCTGTTATTGCTTTAGGCAGGAATTGGGACTTTGTTGGCCATTGCGCTTTATAAATAGAAGAAGAAAATAGGTTCTGGCTCCAGAGAGCTTGACATCTAAAAATATATATGTTTCTCAGGAAAATGAGGATGTAATAAAAACATCTATACCAGTAAGCCAGTAGGAAGAAGCTTTTTACATTCATTCAGCAGCTCTACATAATAGTTCACATGAGAAAGCAAACACAACCAACCAAAACCCCCAAACAACAACAATAAAAAACTAGTCACTTCTAATTTCCTTCTCCTATATTATACATCCAGTAATGCCATCAGGACACAGTAATCACTTGATACATAAGCACAGCATTGAACAGGAAGGAAAGGAAAAGAACTGTGTCTTAGACTACATGGAAAAGATGAACATCGCCTTGGCCTTTGCATATCATACCACAAGGTTTTTGATGTATTTAAATCTTACCATGCAACAAAAATAACAGTGCTAAAACTTGATTGTCACCAGCTTTTGTCTCCATCTTCATGGAGAGAAAATACCCACATCTTTTAAAAAGTCTTGCCTTACACCCAGGAAGTGGGTATTCATGTAAATATTCATGCTATGTTTGAGCTTCTATCTTACAGATTAACAATATTTGCAAGGATCAGGCAGTGCTTCAAGCTCCTCTTTGATCCTCTTTTAACAAGCTTGAACATGGGTGCCAGAATCAGCTCCATAATCTTTTGGGGGACTGAGATGATGCCGACCATCCCTCGATCCTCCTTACCCTTGAAAATGAGTGTGCCTTTTCCTGATGATCAGGAACCTCCACTGATTGCCATAACTTTCACCAAAAATAGGCAGAAGCCTCATACTGGCATTGCCCAGGCCTTMAGCACCCTTGAATGCAGCTCATCTGGTTGCATGGGCTTGTGCCATTTCTCGTTTGCTTTATAGTCATCATTAAGTCAATCTACTATAGGCAATGCATTGCTCTCCCAGTCTCTTCCACTAGGCTCAGGGATCTTGGATGCCCAAGAGAAAATCCTACTAGTAAAAACTGAGGCAGAGAACACATTAATTATCTCTGTTTTTTTTTCCATCATCTTTGTCACTAGCTTCCCTGTTCCCATGAGCAATGTCTCCATATTTTTTGGTCTTCCTTCTGTTGCTAATTGCTTCCTATTTTGCTGCCAATAGAAGCCTTTCATGTTATCTTTCATATCCTCACTGGTTTTACCTCCAACTAAACTCTGAGTTTCTTACCTCCATCATTCCATGAACAGACAGTATCTGCGGTATCCCTATATTCTTCCCAGGTTGCACATTCCTGCACACACCTTCTGTGTGCTTCCTTTCTGTGTCRGAGCTCAGACATGATTACCTTGTTTGCCCATGCCAGCCTTCAGCCATATTTGTTTGCCTTTCCACAGATCAAAATGGACTGTTCTTTTGCTTTAAAGGGTGAGCTTGAAGATCAACCAGCTCTTTTGGCTCTCTTTCTATTTCAGGGCCATGTCCCATGGGATCCTGACAAGTGTGGCTCTTAACAGGCTGTAATCCACTCTCCTTCATTTCAGGGTTGTGATTCTATTATTTGGCGTACATACATCTCTCTTGATCTTGAATTCACCATCCTGTGGTCACAGCGGCCAAGGTTACCTTTGACATTTGCATCCCTGACTTCTTCCTCACTTATAAGTAAGAGGTCCAGGCAGAATGCCTACTGTAGTCAGCTCACTGATCGTCTGTATCCAGAAATTGTCCTCAATCTACTGCAGACATTTCCTGGATTGCTTATGCTCAGCCATGTTGTCTTTTCAAGAACTATAGGGGCAATTAAAGTCTCCCATGTGTACCAAGTGCCTGTGATTATGAGGCTTTCTCCAGGTCTCTAAAGAAGGCTTCAACTACTTTCTCTTTTTGATCAGGAACCCTATAGCCAACACCTGCCACAATGTCTCCCATGTTAGTCTGTCTGCTGATCTTTACCCATAAACTCTCAACTGGCTTGTTAACTGTCCCAGGGCAAAATGTCATGTACTCCAGCCACTCCTTCACACAGACCACAACCCCCCCACCCTTGCCTTTCTGGCCTGTTAACTGTAAGGGGCCTGCAGCACTCTAGTCATATGAGCCATCACACTGTCTCTCAGTCATCCCAATGACATCATAGCTCCAAAACTGTGCATGGACTTCCAGTTGCTCCTATTTGTTCCCCATTCAACATGTATCCATGTAATGGCACATCAAATGGGTCATGCTGCTTTCAAGGTAACTTGTTAAGAGTCTCCGCCACTATGCTGATACTGGGCAATTCTCTCTATCCCCCATGCTTTCAACTCTTTGCAGGTTACAATAACCCTTCATCAAGGCACTACTTCAAACACCTCCTCACCAGATTGGCTATCCCATTGGCAAAGATGCTGAGATGGCAAAGATGGCTAAGAAGCTAAATAACTATGTAAAGTGGATCCTATCTCCACCCAGCAATCCGTATTCTTCAGAAAGAGTCCCACAGTTGTAGAAGCCAAAGCCCTGCCTGTGACACCAGCCATACAGCCAGACGATGACTCACAGGATACATCCAATACTACCTTCTCCTGTATCTGAACCTTTCCCATTGACCAGCAGGATCAAGGAAAATTCCATGAATTAAGCAGAAAGAAGCAAAGCCTACAGAGGCTCTGGGTAGCCAAAACATTACTGCTTTTAAAACATAGAGCATACCTGTACTGTCAAGCAGTATACTTTCACCCTGGCAGGATACTTGGCTAATGGCAAGTAGCTTTTTTTCCCTCTGCCCTGTCCCTTATCTGCAGCTCTGAGATGCATCCCTTTTGTGGAAATGACCTGGAATGCCTTGCACACCATGCTGAACCAAGTAGATAGCAGYAGGATCAAGCAAACCTTCTGTGATGGCAAGTGTCAGCCTCTAGTGCCAGGGCTCTGTCAATATCATGGAATAATAGAATAGAATAGAAACCGGAAGGGACCTCTGAAGATCATCTAGTCCAACCTCCCTGCTCAGGAGGGTCACCTGGAGCATGGTAGACAGGGTTGCAGCCAGGCGGGCCTTGAATACCTCCAGAGAAGGAGACTCCACAACCTCTCKGGGCAACCTGGTCCAGTGCTCCCTCRCTCTCACAGGGAAGAAATTCCCCCTCACGTTCAGGTGGAACTTCCTGTGCTTCAATTTCTGCCTATTGCATCTTGTCCTGTCACATGGGGCAACTGAAAAGAGTTTGTCCCCGTCAGAGGTAGTGGTGGTCAAAACTCAAGTCTTCTCTCTCAAACTGTTATAGCAGGTTCTGAACTTCCAGTGAGTTCAGGCCCTTTACAGCTACAAAGGATAGCTCCAACTTGTGTGAGGRAGAACAGCTCTCTTCCCTAGAGAGTTAAGAGAGGTGTTGAAGAAGTACTTGTGGAAATGCTTTGAGAAGCGTGGATGAAAGTGGCAAGCTTGTACCTGTTTAGAGGCAGTTTCTCAACTAAAACCAAATGTGAAGTCTAAGGTAAAACGAAGAGGTTGGACTGTTGCTCAGTCCAATCAATCATCAATAACCATCATCAGTCATCAGTCCATCATCAGTAACCTGGATGAGGGGACAGAATGCCTCCTCAGAAAGTTTGCTGATGATCCCAAGCTGGGAGGAGTGGCGGACACACCTGAGGGCTGTGCTGCCMTTCAGAGAGACCTGGACAGGTGGGAGAGTTGGGCAGAGAGGAACCTCCTGAGGTTCAACAAGGGCAAGTGCARGGTCCTGCACCTAGGGARAAATAACCCYAGGCACCAGTACAAKCTGGGGGCTGACCTGCTGGAGAGCAGCTCTGCAGAGAAGGACCTGGGAGTGCTGGTGGATGACAGGCTGACCATGAGCCAGCAATGTGCCCTTGTGGCCAGGAAGGCCAATGGTCTCCTGGGGTGCCTTAGGAAGAGTGTTGCCAGCAGGTGGAGGGAGGTGATCCTGCCCCTCTCTTCAGCCCTGCTGAGGCCTCATCTCGAGTCCTGTGTCCAGTTCTGGGCTCCCCAGGACAAGACACACATGGAGCTACTGGAGGGAGTCCAGTGTAGGGCGACAAAGATGATCAGAGGGCTGGAGCACCTGCCCTCTGTGGAACGGCTGCRAGAGCTGGGCCTCTTCAGCGTGGGGAAGAGAAGCCTGAGGGGGGATCTKATCAAKGTGTACAAGTACCTGAAGGGAGGGTGTCAAGGGGACGAGGACAAACTCTTTTCAGTTGTCCCATGTGACAGGACAAGAGGCAATGGGCAGAAAYTGAAGCACAGGAAGTTCTGCCTGAACATGAGGGGGAATTTCTTCCCTGTGAGAGTGAGGGAGCACTGGACCAGGTTGCCCYGAGAGGTTGTGGAGTCTCCTTCTCTGGAGGTATTCAAGGCCCGCCTGGCTGTAACCCTGTCTACCATGCTCCAGGTGCCCCTGCTGAGCAGGGAGGTTGGACTAGATGATCTCCAGAGGTCCCTTCCAACCTTACTGATTCTATGATGCTATGGTTCCTCATGGCTTTTCAGATTGCCCAGGGGCACCAAAAGGAGAAGAGAGCGAAGACATGTGCTGCTCTCATGCTTGTCTACAGCCAAACAGCACTCCATGCACCCAAGCAGCAGCTTCTTTCTCAGGTCAAGACAGATAATGTGGAGAACATCCTGTGCCAGTACTGAATCAGCTCACAGATAGGAGCTCTGAATGCTAGTTGATTGAGCTATCAGCCCGAGCCAGCTCCTGCTCTCTTCTGAACCGCAGCTTACTGAGACAGAGCATCTGTTTGGAAAAATCCCCTCTCAACAAGAGCCCTGGATCTCCAGTTTCAAACCTGTTCCTGTATCCCCTTTACATATGCCTGTGTTGTTTTTTGTGTTTTGGGGGACTTACCTGAGATGCCAGAGACCCTAAGCACAAGCGGTATCCCAGGGCCAGTTGCTCCCCATGCAACAGAGTAGAACAGAGTCGTCAAGATGAGTGTCTTTTGGACTTGTAGTGTTAGTGGTAATCTGGATTGCTGCCCTGTTCTTCCATGCCAGTGTTCTGTTTTTCACTGCCTCTCACTCTTTCTTCTTGCACCTCACAGAGGCAGGGCATCACTTTCCCAGCCCCACTAATGCTAACAGAGTAAGCTATACTCCTTGTCCTTCCCCTTCAGACATTTCCAATTTCCATTGTTGCAGATTTGCTTTCCCCACTGCGTCAGACAAGAGTCCGGGGGTCTCTCTTTTGAGTAGCTCCTTTCTGYTTTCAGGTAGGCCACTTCTTCCTAGAACCCACAGAGAGATCTTCTTCTGAAACAGACACAAAGGCCATGTCCTGTGGGCTTCTGGAGGATGCAGTTTCTTCCCTGCACAGGACTTTAAGGAGAGCTTTGGTTTTGGTGCTAATCTTTTGGCAGTCACGTTAATCATGTTAATCTTTAGTCCTTTGAATGGCTCCTCATCTGTATCATCTTGTCATTTTTTCTGATCCTCAGGACTTAGAGCTCAAGCTGGTCCTGGTCCAGAGTGTCTGAAAAGTCAGCTGCATCCTTCAAGGTGTCAGCAACTTGGAGAGCTTTAAGTTCACTTCCAGAAGGGTGCTGCTGGCCATTCTGTTGGTGAATGACATGGAGTGATGGAGGCTGCCCTGAAGAAGGGTTGCTGCTTTTGCAATGRGTGACATGGGTGTCCTCAGAGATGCACTGTTCACTCTTGATTTTGAAAGACCTTGCACAAATCTAGGAGCCTCCGAAGCCTAGTAGGTCCAAGAGCACAAGGAATCACGTGTAAGCTTTTGTTTACCTGCAGTGATACAGTAAAGTTGTGGAGGACTTTTGTGAGAGGCTTCTTTGTGATTGAAGTGCTCCAGTTGCTAATGAACAAACTAAAGAGTGCAGAAAACACCAAGGAACTGCCCTGATGAGAGAGTAATCAGGGTGCTTTGGAGCCTCTCACGGTATATTACCTGACAGGCACATTTCTGACCCCTCTTTGGCTGAGCATCCTGTTAAGTGAAAGCCAGGGGTAAGGCACTGTCTTGTTACACAGGCACTTGCAAATCCACATGCAGAAGCCTGACATGTGCTTTGCTGGATCATTCTCAATTATATCACTGTGAGAAGCTGCAAAATCTTATTGTTGCCCAYCTGCAAGGCTGCAGCAGAAGTCAGAGTTCCAGATGAGAGCAGGCAGGCAGGCAGGCAAGAAGGCAAACAGGCCAGATACATGGTGGCAAAAGCTCTTTTTCCCAACTGGTTGGTTGTAATGGCATATCTTCCTAGGTAACTTGTGCCGTCTTTGAGCAGGTGTCCACCCTGTAGACCTAGGAAACTTCCACTCCTGCATCCACAGCTATTTCCAGTGCTCCTGAAGCAAATCAGTGACATTGTTGGAAAGGAGATGCCTTTGTCCCCAAGAAGAGTCCAAGACAAGCCAGTTGATTGTGACACATGGAGAGGACTCCTGTCCTTGCAGGTGATGAGCAGAATGGGCAGAGATGAAGGGGTTGGCTTTAGCTTGCCTCACCAAATGAACTTTTGCCTGTATGTTTGTTTGTCTAGCTCTAGGTTCTTGTCAGGCTTTTCTCCACTTTCTTAGAAAGCCTGGGTGTTGTCTATTATGCCCAAGAACGGGATTCCGTATTCTTTTGGAAAAGCAGGGGGCTAGTCTGAATAAAACCTTGTGTGGCACTAGTGAGGAAAGATCTGTAGTAGTGTAGTAGGATCACAGGAGGTCTGGGAACTGGTGCTCTGAGCAGTCAATACTCTTCTATTGGTTTATTATGTGTCACGCGCAGAGCTCTGCTATTTCAGCTAGTCTCTGTTCATTTGGGCTTGTTTTTTGTCTGCTTTGTTACAGTTCTTTTGTGGGTATGCCTTGTTGGATGATTTTATTTCCCTATGGAAATGCTTTTGAATTGAAAGTCTCTGGGTTATTTGGGTTTGAAGAAAGCAGGATCATTACTGCCATGCCAGACATGACTGAAGATAGCTCCCTGGTCTTCAGCTGAGTTGAACCACTTGGTAGCATCAGAGGACATGGCAGGACATACTTCTACTCCTTCAGCTCCTTCAGTTTGATAGCCTTAAACATAGCTGTTCTTTCTGTGAGAGAGGTTTCTGTGCTCCACAGACAGGATTTCTGGTATGGACATGTTTAACAATTTCCTTAGGAAACCAGAACCAAATTTCTCTGTGTCCAGATAAAGTGGCTGCAGAAGGTTTCCAAATGTAGGTTGGGGTACTGGCTTTCTGTGAAGCCTGAGAAACTTTGCTTATATGAATGGTAGAGAACAAAGTACCTCTTGGCTTTGCATGCCAGTCTGTGCTGGGCCTCCTGTTCCCTTATTCCTGGTCTGTTCAAGGTACCCACAAGTGGTGATGCAGCTATGGAATGGTCATTCCTACCCATTATAATCCATTTCCCCAGCTTGGGAGATTTCATTGTGCATCTTTTGCATGGGATGGTATTCTGATAATACACACACTCTTCAAGGACATGAAGAAAGATGTTACTGTCTGCTGGGAAGTCTTTCCATATGATAATCAGAAGAACCCTCCAGCATCAAAGGAGTCAATGTGTCAGGGGCTTTCCCATGTGTTCAGTGAGCTTAGGTGCATCAAAGTGGATTATCATACCAGTTTCCTTTTAGATTGATATGCTTCAGGATTACAAAGTGTTCTTTCATGGGTGTACAATGGGGCTTAGAAGTTAATGACTGCCTCAAAAAGGTGGCTGACCTTCCTTAGTTCTGGTCTCAACACAGTCTCAAGTGCTCTGAATCTGTTTTTTGTTTCTTTTTTTTTAATCAGACTTTMCATCAAGGTATTAAATATTGTTCTTGGGAAGTGCATTGCTGAGAAATGGACAGGAATTCTCAGGAGACAGAGAACATCAGCTTTTCTTGAAAATCCCCAAACTTACCATGAAGGGACGTGTCTGCTGTCTAGGTAAGAGCCTTAGGGAGGTCTTCTTTCCCTCTTGTGGGGGTGACTCTAAGCTGTCAAGGGCCTAAAGGGGAATCTCTCTGTCGTGTATGCCTGGGGAGGCTGTCCTGAATTGCTGAAGAAGACCATCTGCATCACAGCAGTTGACTATTGGAAGCTCATAGTCTGCTGCCTTATTGTCTTACTGTGTTGTGTCCTACTCCAAGCTGATGTGATCACACTGGCCGTTGCAAATGCTGTCTTCCCATGGCTGGATTCTCCATCAGCAAATCCACTGAGGATCTTGGTTATGTGCTTTTTTACTGAGGGGAGACAGAAGGTCGGAAAGGAAGCATTGAGCGCAGTTATCTTTGGAAACTGCCATCTCAGACATCTCTTTCTCCAGGAAGATCCTAGAAGAAGGTGTGACATCAGTGCTGGAATCCATGAATGTTGTTATTCCCATGCTATGAGTGGTCAGGATCTATCTATTGATGCTAATAGTCAGGTTGCTCTTTTTAGCTGATGAAGGCCCCAGTGCTTCAGGAAAGGAAGCTGCTTTAGCCTGTCCTGTGGGCCTTGATGATTCCATGGACACCAGCAGCACTGAGCACTGTCCACCAGATGGCAGTGAGAAGCCTGGGAAATCTGGCAGTAGAGCACCTGAGAAGGTGAGAATGAGCTTGCGCTCACTAAAGACAGCCTCTAACTAGAAAGGTCCTGGTAAAGTGCTGTCTGCAAGTGCACAGTCGGGGGCAGAATGTATATGCTTGGGCTAAGGTATGCTCTGGAATGTTTTCTAGCAAATTCTGCTCTAGAGAGAAATGGCAAAGCAGAGGTATGAATAGTGAGAAGCTCTTGTGTGCCTTCTGCTTTGACAGCTGAGAAAGCATAAGAAAGTTGTTCTGGAGGTGTTAATGAGGGCCATCAAGAACATCACCTCTTCCAAGATCACAGGAATTTGTCAGTGGTGGTGTCAGTACTGAAGGTGGTGGTGCAGCTGAAAGAGAAGGACGCTARAATCACCTTCAGAGACATTCCCCTGTATACCAAGACTTTCTTTGATGCTCTAAGTGAAGAGCGGTAAGTAACTSGTCCCAGTAGTCTGTGAGGTCATTCGAAAGGAATGATGTAGGTAAGTACAGATGAGGACTGTTTGGGCTTAGGGAAAAGCCTTATTCATGGCAAAGGCTGAAGGGAAACTGAGGAGATTTGGGGTGATGACTCCTGATCCCCAGGGAGATGTCTTCATCTTTGGATTCTTCTTGGCGAGAAGTGAAGAAAGTATGGACACTWAGGGAGAGCGTCACCTTACTTTGCAGTAAGTCTCTATATCTGATCTAGCTCCCGGTTTCCTTCATTGTCATTGGAGAGGAAGAGCTACTTGGAAGGTCTCCTTTGCTTAACTCTTGTAATATGGGTCTTTTGAGCTTCTGTCTTGGATATGAGGGTTTGTACCTTGAAATGCCTCTTTCTCTCCATGGTCTCTACAGTCTGGAAGACTTGCTTCACTGATCCCCACAAATGCCAGGAGTTTACTTTCTCTGACATAGGAGGTACCCATGAAATGATATGACAGACCACAGCAGAGGCTTCTGAGCATGAGTTCCTCCACCGAGTGGCACCAGTTTGAATCAAGAATTTGATTTGATTTTKGGGCCTTTGGAATGAGAGAGTTTTTTTCTTAGGAAAATAGAAACTTACCATTTACAACTCCCTTACTGGCTACCTGAAGGGCTATCCCTGGCTGAAAGCCYCAAAGCCTGAGGAATGTGTGAGGCTGCCAAGTGGCTCTGAGTCTGGGAACTTTGGAATCCAAGAGCTTCCAGGCTTTTGGCTATCTGTCAGCTCCCAGTAAAGTTGCTGAGGACCTCAGAGACCAAAAGTCTAACTCCTTATAGCTCAGTAGGCAAGAAGCTGAGCAAGGGACAAGGAAAGAATGGGCACAAGGCAACCATCTCTTGATTCCAGAGGGCTGTCTTTCAAATAAATGGATTCTTGTGATCCTCTGGACTTGGACAAATTGCAAAGAACTGTTCTCAGGAGAYGTTGGGTTCAGCTGCAAGCATTTGGCTGGTCAGGAGATGTTTGTTTTGGGGTCGTAGATCACCCTGATGGTTGGGTTGCATCCTGGTTGCAGGATGAGGCTGTCCATCGTTCCTTAGCCTTTATCTTGTATGGAATCTGACCTCCTCTGCCAAGAGGAAGTGGAGACCTTTGTTCAGCAAAGAAGCCAAAACTACTTGGGCCAGAATTCTGTTCCACTTTTAGCACTCAGACCTGGGAGTTTGCAATGTAAAAGCCACCTTCCACTTTGTTCATAAAGAGAGTGATGCATGGCAATAGCAGAACAATACTACCCTTCCTGCCAACTCTCTGCATAGCTGCACATGTCTTTGCTCAACCTATTCCAACAGTTTTCAGTATGAAGTGCAGGACAGTGTCCTCAGAATGCACAGTGGTCAGGTCTCAGATCTGCCTCCAAGTGTTTGTTGACTACTTCTGTCCAATCTGTTCCTGCCTCCTCAGCTCTGGCACTTCTCCCAAGGGGATGGGATTGAATAGCTATCTCGCAGTGACAGCTGTGGCCCATGGTGAATTTGACTGGTAGCAGTGACTTCTTCTTGGCCCAGAGACTGGAAGTTCCATCAAGGAAGTGGTAGAGCGGTACCTAGCATGGCAATGATGGGAATGATCAGTACCTTGCAGCCTCCAGCTCTTTTCTTTACTTCCTGGTTCATCCAGTCTCCTTGCCAAAGGTCAATGGAAGGGCCTTTTGAGCCAACGAACTCCTGTTTCTCTGTTTTCCCTAGACCGGAAATGTGTCAGAGCTTCTGGAAAGTRTCTATGACCCCCTTATGACCTATTTCTAGAGCTTGTATTGGGGGATGCAGACTCCAGCCATCAGATTAACTGGTAAGAGACAAAGCTGATATTCTCTTCTATTCCTCCCTGCAACATACAGCAAAGGGCAGTCTCCACTTTTTCTACAGCTGATATTTATAACCTTCCCCTGCTCCCCAAAGCCTATCATCATCAATTGTCCAAGATTAGGCAGAAACTAGACTGCAAATTAGGGCTACTATGGGAAGTGTATTGATGTTTATGTATTTGCATTGCAGGAGTAGGTGTTCTCCTAGAAAATGCATATACTCAATAGCTGAGATAGAAGGGTATGAGTCTTTTGAGTACAGGTAGGTTACGATTGCCCTTCCTGCATTCCACTCTTTCCTTTACAGGAAAGACCACTGCCTTCTGCTGCCCTGCAGCRCCCCTTCTCTCTGGTGTCCTGCCCCAGACCTTGGCCTTGGTATGACTTTATGCCAGGTGAATATGAACTCAGTGCCCTTGCAWGTCCAGACAGAGAAGCCTGATAAATTCAGAATGTTTTTTGGACAACAGCTGGGAAAAGTTTTCAGGGTCGTGAGAAACTAGGTGTTTGCACAGGTTTGGCCAACTTGTTGAGGTATAAGAATCCTCCTTCCTGCTTCTAAGGGCATGGAAGTCTCCTAATGGAGGGACTGTTGGTCCCAGGAGAGAATTTCTCTTGCTGAATACATGCAAAAGGCTGAGGGTTTGCAGTGACAGTGTGCAAAACCAGCCATTCATCTCTCACCCTACCCACCCTCTTCCAGGAGTGAGGTGAGGGAAAGCTTTCCAGCCTTCTGAAGTGATGCACTCCCAGACAGCCAGGGAAGGCATGACCAGTCTGTCCTCGCCTTTGACAGTCATTGATGCGTCTGCCTGTGTCGTTTCAACTCTCCAGGAGCTGCAGTGTGCCCCAGGCAGGTACTCARGTCCTCRGAGACAACTGGCCAGAGCTGAAAATTGTTCAGAGCAACTAAGAGGTCACTGGGGAGCAGAGCACCTCTGAGTGCAGAAAGTGAAGAACGGGAAAGCCAGACAGACAAGGAAAGTGCAGACAGTGCACAGACAGTAGGCTGTCTATGTTCCACGGAGCCAGGGCAATCAACTGACCAAAATAATAAAATTGCTTGTTGAACAGAAGCCCATGTGGTGCTGCCTTGGGTTTGAGGCCTCTTGACAAGCCCCTGGCTGAGGCAGAGATGTTGTGGTGTGTACGGATCTGCTATTGTTGCAGTGTTTGAGCAATGTGTGTATGGAGGTAGGGAGCTAGAAAGGGTTGCGTATCTTATCCTGACCTTTAATACCATGAGGTGGGCAGGTAGTACAGTGTATTTGTCTGTGGGGGTGTTGTTTTCTTGCAAGATGGGAATTTACTTTCTAGAATCTGGAGGAGCGGCCTTGTGCCCTGCAGGAAAGAAATCTCAAAAATGCAGATTATTCCTAAAAGGTACAGCTCAGAGAATTAGGTTTTCATCTCAGTGTCACTTCATAATGGGCAATGGAAGGTCATGCTCCAAGAGAAAACTTTTTGCAAGTTCACTTCAGACAACTAGATCTAATTCTRTCCCCATCCTGATGCCAGGTTTCCTTTGCTTTCCTTCAACTTTCCCACTGACTTGGCAAATGGAATAGAAACTCTAATGTTTCTAGGAAGCAATACTTAAGGCAGCCTATAGCTGATCTCAGTCAGTTGTTTCAGTTGTTTACTGAGAAAGGTCTGAGTCCAGAGTTTTTTTCTTTTCTTTTTTTTTTTTTGCTTGTTTGTTTGTTTTGTTTTGTTTTTTGTAATTCAGATGTGTACAGGATGTTGCAGGCTTTGCTGAAGTCCAGGTGAACAGTATTCATGTTACTGTCTTCATCCACTGAACTATTCATCTGATGATAGAGGGCAGGGAGACCTGCTCTGGGAGAGCTGCCCCACTGCAGCCCTCCTGTCTCTTTGAAGGGAATATAACACTGTCAGACATTGCAGAATTATCTTTATATATTTTGAGAACTTGTCTGATCATCTATGAAGTAGATGATGTAGAAGAAGTAGAAGATGCCAGAAGATGCCTGGTGCCTACTGGATTGCAGCATGTGGTCCTTCGACTCAAACATTGACTCCAACCCTGGTAGAAATGGGGAGGCTACAGCATGTGTGGCATGAAAATTTCTGAAGTCATAGCTGATTTGGAGAAATGACAAATTATCTCCAGAACCCGCTCCCCATATAAGTCACCCATCTGGCCAGTAGAAGATTAATCTTTGTTTTCTTTACATCCCCCTGGATATGAAGCTAGACCCACTGTTAAAACAGAACAAACCGAGGGACCTTGGGGTGGTGCTCTACAATATACTGTGCAAACCACTCTCTGGAATCTGTTGCTATTGACAAATTTGCAAGAGATACAGCAGAAAACCAGGTGAAACTGAAACTGAATACTTCTGGTGAGACTGTCTAAGTGGCAGTGACCAAATAATGCTGAGTGAAGACGAAGCAAATGGCTGTTGGGGTCCAGAAGTTTTCTTAAATTTAGGACCTGATCACCAGTCAAGTAGCTTATTGGGCTGGACGAACAGACACCATGGAGCAAGGTGAACTTTCCATAATCCCCATAAAATCTCTAAGTGAACTCTGTACAGCTGTCACAAAAGCCACTTGCTACAGTAGATTTTGCAATGTTAAAACCTCTAATTAGAGGAGACCTGGCAATTCTTAAACCCTATTTACTTGCAAAACAGGATGAGATCAGAGGAGACACAGAATAAAATGAAAGCCGAGGTGACAACCACCCCCATAGGCACCTCCCTACATGGGTGGAATTAATGCATGGCATTTCAGCTGTGAAATAGGCTGGGACGCTACCACAGCTGAAAAACTAAACCTGAATCTCCATGGGAGAGATTGTAGGGTGAAACCTGTGAAATAGGGGATGGAAACCAGATCAAARGGAAATAACTCCAAAACCGGCAAATAGAATCTCAAGATTGGAGAAATGAACTGTGGAGGAAAGCCTCAGCCCTAAGCCTTCCCAGAGCTGCGATTCAAGGTCAGCCTACTGGCACTACCCTGAGTATGACAGAAGCAGTTCTGAAACACAATTAACAGCGAAAGGAGGGAGTGGATGTCGGCTGCTCCGGCACCAGCTCCCAGAGAAAGAGAGGCAATCTCTTCCGCCTCCTTAGGGAGGAATTGCAGGGCATGAAGCAAAAAAAATGAGTATGGCCCGGAATGCAATTGGGTCTGCCTGTCTGACAAGCGGAGGCTTATCAATGAGTAAGTGATAATGGCCCATGTATCTTGATTCTAGTTGGTCCTCAATAACAATTAGCAAAGTTGTTAATACATACAGGAGCACAGATTTAAATACTAACACAACAAGGTACTGAGAAGCTGAGTTTGCAGTCTGGACCAAAGAGTTAAAATTACTGGTGTGAACGGAGCAAGTGTTGTGTACCAAACAGCCAAGATCAGTTTATGGTTCCCAGGCGAGAAGCACATGTCCACTACTCGCTTCAGAATTAAAGATCACAATGAAAATATTTTAGGCTTTGATGTGGACAAACCTGGTGCCTACCGGATTGCAGCATGTGGTCCTTCAACTCAAACATTGACCCCAGTCCTGGTAGAAATGGGGAGGCTACAGCATGTGTGGCATGAAAATTTCTGAAGTCATAGCTGATTTGGAGAAATGACAAATTATCTCCAGAACCCACTCCCCATATAAGTCACCCATCTGGCCAGTCTGGAAAGCAGACCAGAAGTGGCATCTGGCAATTGATTATRCTAATGCAGCCCCACTAACTGCTGCTGCACCAAATATTGCAAACTTAACAGCTACATTGCAAGCAGCTGCACACCAATGGATRGTGGCGCTAGATGTGAAAAATATGTTCTTTATGGTCCCCTTGCAGGAGGAAGATAAAGATAGTTTGCTTTCATTTGGCAGGGAGTACAATATACCTTTAACAGACTTCCACTTGCCTGGGAAGCTACTGATTCTCTCTTCAGAGACACCTGGACAGGCTGGAGAGCTGGGTGGAGAGAGGAACCTCCTGAGGTTCAACAAGGGCAAGTGCAGGGTCCTGCACCTAGGGAAAAATAACCCTAGGCACCAGTACAAGCTGGGGGCTGACCTGCTGGAGAGCAGCTCTGCAGAGAAGGACCTGGGAGTGCTGGTGGATGACAAGTTGACCATGAGCCAGCAAGGTGCCCTTGTGGCCARGAARGCCAATGGTCTYCTGGRGTGCATTGGGAAGAGTGTTGCCAGCAGGTGGAGGGAGGTGATCCTGCCCCTCTCCTCAGCCCTGGGGAGGCCTCATCTCGMGTCCTGTGTCCAGTTCTGGGCTCCCCAGTACAAGACACACATGGAGCTACTGGAGGGAGTCCAGCATAAATCTCAATTTAATATATACAACCAACTTTGGAATTCCTTCTCAAATTTAGTTGCATTATCCCAAATTACCTTTTGAATTTCAGTASGTAAGGTGCCCTCTTCACCTTCGCTTATAATTGCTGCTACAGTAGATTGCATCCACAGTTGACCTTGGATATAAGTAAGAGGTAGAAAATCATTACCTTGGGCAACACCAACTGCATCCACAATTGGTGGTGTCTTTCATTAATTCTTTCCCACTGAGGCAATATATCAGATAAGAGCCATTGGTTAGTTCCCAGTGCTGATAGAGAAGACTAAAATGGAAGTTCTAATTTGTGCAAATCACTTGTTGTGCTTAGTTTATTTACAAGCACTTTGGCATCTATATTATTTAAGACTTCTAATCCTGTTCCTATGATACTGGTCACATCTCTCCTTGTTCATTTTGAAGAGGTGAGATCCTATGCAACCGTGCTGACCGTCCTGCATAGGACATACTTAGGAACGGTGAACAGGTTGGTTTGATTGTAGAGATATTAACTTGCATTGATAATCCTACCCATGATGGATTAAATAAGACTCACGCATATGTTCCAGTTTCAGAAATTTTGGGGGATAGGTTTTTTTCATCCTTTTTGGCTGTAGAGGTATTTACGCCAGAGGCCGGGGGGCAGAGAGGAACAGTTTTTCTTTTCATCTTCTTGGATGCTGCAAAACAAAAAGGTAGAATACTCATCTCAGTGGGGCTGTCCGGACAGGTTACCCCATTAGAAAGTCTGAAAAACCCATTTTCAACTAATTCTGTTTTGCACCACTGTTATCATAGAATCACAGAATCAGTAAGGTTGGAAGGGACCTCTGGAGATCATCTAGTCCAACCTCCCTGCTCAGCAGGGTCACCTAGAGCAGGTTAGACAGGGTTRCAGCCAAGCGGGCCTTGAAGATCTCCAGAGAAGGAGACTCCACAACCTCTCKGGGCAACCTGRTCCAGKGCTCCGTCACTCTCACAGGGAAGAAATTCYCCCCCACGCTCAGGTGGAACTTCCTGTGCTTCAGTTTCTGCCCATTGCCTCTTGTCCTGTCACASGGGACAACTGAAAAGAGTTTGTCGCCGTCCCCTTGACACCCTCCCTTCAGGTACTTGTACACATTGATCAGATCCCCCCTCAGTCTTCTCTTCCCCACGCTGAAGAGGCCCAGATCTCGCAGCCATTTCTTGCAGGGCAGGTGCTCCAGCCCTCTGATCATCTTTGTMGCCCTATGCTGGACTCTCTCCAGTAGCTCTATGTGTGTCTTGTMCTGGGGAGCCCAGAACTGGACACAGGACTCGAGATTAGGCCTCCCCAGGGCTGAGGAGAGGGGCAGGATCACCTCCCCCCACCTGCTGGCAACACTCTTCCCAATGCACCCCAGRAGACCATTGGCCTTCCTGGCCACAAGGGCACATTGCTGGCTCATGGTCAGCCTGTCATCCACCAGCACTCCCAGGTCCTTCTCTGCAGAGCTGCTCTCCAGCAGGTCAGCCCCCAGCTTGTACTGGTGCCTAGGGTTATTTTTCCCTAGGTGCAGGACCCTGCACTTGYCCTTGTTGAACCTCAGGAGGTTCCTCTCTCCACCCAGCTCTCCAGCCTGTCCAGGTCTCTCTGAAGGGCAGCACAGCCCTCAGGTGTGTCMGCYACTCCTCYCAGCTTGGGATCATCAGCAAACTTKCTGAGGAGGCACTCTGTCCCCTCATCCAGGTCGTTGATGAAGAAGTTGAACAGAATGGGACTCAGTACTGAGCCCTGGGGGACACCACTAGCAACAGGCCTCCAASYAGACTCCACGCCACTGGTGATGACCCTCTGAGCTCTGCCTTTCAGCCAGCACCCAATCCACCTCACTCTCCACTTGTCTAACCCACACTTTCTGAGCTTGCCTAGGAGAATGTTATGGGAGACAACGTCAAAAGCCTTGCTGAAGACAAGGTACACAACGTCCACTGCTCTCCCCTCATCTGCCCAGCCAGWCACTCCATCAGAGAAGGCTATCAGATTGGTCAAGCAGGATTTCCCCTTGGTGAATGCATGCTGGCTACTCCTGATCACCTTCTTTTCCTCCATATGTCTGGAGATGACATCCAGAATGAGCTGTTCCATCACCTTTCCAGGGATGGAGGTGAGGCTGACYGGCCTAGAGTTGCCTGGGTCCTCCTTCTTGCCCTTCTTGAAGACTGGAGTGACACTGKCTTTCTTCTAGTCCTCAGGCACCTCTCTGGTTCTCCAGGACCTTTCAAAGATGATGGASAGCAGCCTGGYAACAACATCCGCCAGCTCCCTCAGTACCYGTGGGTGCATCCCATCCGGGCCCATGGATTTGTGGATGTCTAGCCTGCCCAGAAGGTCTTAATCCTACCCTCCTCAACCAAAGGAAAGTCTTCCCTTCTCCAGACTTTCTCCCTCACATCCAGGCTCCGGGATTCACTTTCTTTAGCAGTGAAGACTGAAGCAAAGAAGGCATTCAGTAATTCTGCCTTCTCTGCATCCCTTGTCACCAGGGCCCCCGCCCCATTCAGTAGCGGGCCCACATTTTTCYGAGTCCTCCTCTTGCTGCTGATGTAKTTGAAGAAGCCCTTCCTGTTGTCCTTGACATTCCTTGCAAGACTCAATTCCAGCTGGGCCTTAACCTTCCTCGCAACATCTCTACATACTCTTGACTGCATTCCTGTAATTCTCCCAAGTAGCCTGTCCCTTCTTTCACATTCTGTGTACTTTCTTCTTCTGTCTGAATTTGGCCAGGAGCTCCTTGCTCACCCATGCAGGTCTCCTGCCCCTTTTGCTGCACTTGTTACTCATAGGGATGCACCGTTCTTGAGCATGGAGGAAGTGATGTTTGAATATTAGCCAGCTCTCCCRGACCGCCCTTCCTTCTAGGACCTTAACCCATGAGACTCCACCAATTAGGTCTCTGAAGAGCCCAAAGTCCRCTCTCCTGAAGTCCAGGGTTGCAGTCCTGCTTGTTGCCTTACTTCTTTCCTGCAGAATCCTGAACTCCACTATCTCGTGGTCACTGCAGCCAAGGCTGCCCCCAACCTTCACACCACTAACCAGTCCCTCTCTGTTGGTAAGGACAAGGTCCAGCAGGACACCCTTCCTCGTAGGCTCTTCCACCATTTGTGACAAGAAGTTATCATCAATGCATTGCAGGATCCTCCTGGACTGTTTGTTCCTAGCTGTGTAGTCCYTCCAGCAGATRTCWGGGTGGTTGAAGTCCCCCATGAGAACCAGGGCCTGTGATCTTTAGGCTACCTCCAGCTGTCTATAGAAGGCCTCATCAACTTTCTCTTCCTGGTCAGGTGGCCAGTAGTAGACACCCACAACAGTGCCCCCCATGACGGCCTGTCCTTTGATCTTTACCCACAAGGTCTCAAATGCTTCCTCCTCCTCTGCCCCTAGGCAGAGCTCGATGCATTCCAGCTGCTCTCTCACATAAAGAGCAACTCCACCACCTCGCCTTCCTGGCCTGTCTTTCCTAATATATTGATTAGTCCTTACAGAAAATTGCAGTTTATTCAGACTCCTTTTCACCTCATAGAATTCAAGCAGCAAATTAAGGCTTCATATTTCATTGTCAGTTGGGCATCCAGAACAGTCTCTGGCAATGCTGGATACTAAGTCAAATTTAAGGACATGCAGTGGCAGCAAGTCTTATGTTTGTTTTGTCTAGGGGCAAAGGAGGAGATAAAACTATCAGATCCTATCTGTGCATGCTTAATCTTCATTATTATCAAGACAATCTCTTCTTTACCACAGGGAGCTCCGTATACAGCTAAATTACCCACACTACCCATTTCCTTTTACAGTTTATACCCGTGGTATATACTTTCTTGCTATATTAAAAAAAGAGCTTTTAAAGGATTTTTAACATTCTTGAAGACTTATTTCTTAAAAATGCAAAGAAACACCCTCTGTTGGTAAGATGGCAAAGAGGTCAGAAATAGTACCCCATACACTCAGCACATAAAGAAATCATATTCCAACATTGTCTGCCATAGGACTGGGACTTGATAAAATGCCTCATCCACAGATGAGGCTAAATCAGGGTGAACTGCATATTGCAATGGATGCAATAGATGCATATTGTCAGGGCAAAGTGGCTTTCAGAAGATTCTCTTTTTTTCACAGCTGAAACTTTCAGGTTTTCCATGGAAATTTCCATTTAAAAAAATCCATTTTAAAATCTGGTAAATCTATGTTTGAAAATTAAAAGTTAATTTCACATGAAAATTTCAGGACGAATTACATTTTCTCGCCATTTTTCCCATCATCTTTTCTGCAGAAAAAAAAGTGAATTGTGCCTGTTAGGGGCTGCTGAATCCAGTAGCCTGACACAGTTGAGGCTGCTACACCTCCGTATTCCCAGGTCCAGCTACGAGCAGGGCTGAGCACTTATTCCCAATAGACATACACACACAAACGTGTATACTGTAATCATATATAGGCACAGTTGGTCACACACCGACAGAAATACTCAACACTCACACAAACACAAGCAGCACCAATAGCCTTATCCTGTTCTCCTCTCTGGTGAACCAGGATGAAGGTCCTTAGGGGGAAATATATACAGTGTGGATCCTTCCAGTAACTGGGCTGAGACAGTCTACCCAGCAGCTGTCCCTGGATCCCCCATCTCCTAGTTGAGTGGCACCTGGACATACRAATTCCCATGGCCTGTAGTCCCACTCCAGCTCCCGATATACAGCTCCCTGCTCCCACACACTCATGCATACCCTCCCACTTCTGCAGATACACTATGGATCTCCCAGTAGCTCGGCTTAGACATGCAGCAGCTGGTCCCCGAATCCTGGGTTTCCCCAGCTGCAACACATTGTTCATACTGGTACATCACTTTATTGATCCTGGCTAAATTCTCTGCCATGCACTCCATGGCTTAGACATACCAGCCTTGGAAAAAAGCTGTCAGGGTATGGAGTGTGTTGGTAGGTCCTAATGGCCCTGACTAGCTTCATCTGGAGCCTCCATTCACTCTCTGCCCATGGGCCTAGGACCCCCATTTCAGCTCAGCCTTGGGCATTCAGTCCCTGTCTAAGTTACATTGTAGGTATGTCTGTGTTTAGCTCCCTCACAACCGTGCCTGGCCATGGACCCCATTGAACTGGATGCCAACCTTTGAATTCCCTTCCCAGCTGGACCTCAGTCCAGCCTCATCACAGTGGACCTGCCCAGCAATCACTGGGCTGATCATGACCCACACCCATGGATTGACTTCCCAGCTTGACCTTAGACATGTCCCTAMGGGAGCAGCAAGAGCTCGTTCTCAATACTCCATCGCACAAGATAGACATGTCCTACATATGGTTGGAACAGACCAGAAGACTCAGTTTCTGTTTAAGCTGTAGAGAAAAAAGAGCAAACTGACGGAAGTGGAGCAAGGGGTGATGTGGTCACAGCCACCAGCCGGGGAAATGATGACTACAGCGAAGAAATTAGTGACTGATGAGTTAGCTGTGATTAATGTTAGTTCACAACAGGGAGTAGCTGAGAACTCAAAGGAGACTGAGATTCTGTCTGGAAGGGGAGTCACATCAATTGGCTGTATTTTCTTCACTGAAAGCTATTGTCTGTTAATTCTCTTGCAGGGAGAAGAAGGGATGACTTCCTATCTGCTTTGGATAACGGGTAGAGAAAAAGAATGCTGAATTAGGGGTAAAAGGAGAAAGAGGAAAGATGATCCACTTTCAGAATCTGATAAGAATGCTACTACATAAAGATATCTGCATTTTTTTTCCTAAAGATATCTTGGCACTTTGTGTTACACAGCAATCAAAAACATGCTGGTATCTCTTCAGTGCACTGTGAACTTAAGAATCMTGGGACTATGTGCAAGAAAAATGAAGAAGAGGGTTGGAGGCAAAGAAGATGGGATAAATAACATTATGTAATCCCTTCCTCAAGAGCACAGGCCTATCATTCCAGCCCTAGTTTTCATCCTCTCAGTACCATCTTCAGAGTGCTCAGGCTCAGTTCKCATCAAAATCAGCCACTCTGTGCTTACACAACAAACCAGACTCTTCAGAGAGCCTACTACCCYGGGGGCAGAGGAACTGTGGGGATAGGCTGTGTAATGGTTGTAGGCTCTTTCCATCTGGAGTTAYTAAGGAACAGTCTGAGGGTCCTTGCCATTCACATCATTCAGGTATTTTTAGTTTGTTCTTTATTGTAAACACTCAAGCCACAAATTGGCAACAGCATACTGCASCAGAGGAACTTCTGGTCTAAGCTGGAATAGGTATTTTCACATTTTTTAAGCACCTGCATACCTACGTAGTGCCACAAATTTCACCTGAATCTATTTCAAGAAAATGTTCACTAAACTAAATGGCTGTGGAAGAGAATAGATATGTATTTTAACTGATAYAGCACACACCATGTACACCATTTTGCAGCTTCATGATCACTGTGACTTTGTTGMTGTCACTATGCTGGATGCCTCTGCCACTTGGATCTTCCTAGCAGCAAGGGCAGAACATGAAGAGTTTGTTCCCTATGCCTATGTCCAAACTCCTTTATTTAGGGGGAAGTGGTTAGAGTGGTAGTACACTAGATCCATCAGTTCCAGCTGCATCCAGTAGAGGCCAGATGCGCACATGGTTTGCAACCAATATAGAGTATCTGGTCTAAAAAGTCTCAATCTTATTGTTACCTTCCTTTTTTTCTTCTTTGGGACTGCTGTGAGAGAAAGCACAGTAAGAAATATTAATACAATAGGAGAATACATCTCATGCACCAAGAGTGCCAAAAGGGCCCCCACTTCTATTTAATGTACTGGGTTATGTTTCTTCATCTGCACCTATCAGGAGTTTAGTGTGGGTTTGAGTAGCTTAGTATACTACATTAAGCTGAATAAACAGGAAATGTAGATAAGAGGCAGTYGAACGAAAATCATTACAGTGAGTAACAGTTCTAAGCTTTCCTACATTCTCTGATTTACTCTGATCCCTGTGGACTGAAAAGCTTTATTAAATCCCAGAATTTTAYCAGGTAATGCATAAAACATACTGCAGTGCCTACACTTTTAGGCAGGAAGAGCAAGCCACACATAAAATCTGTGGGGTTGAAAATGTAAGTAATTTACTAAATTTTGATAGAAGCACCATATATACTAAATTGTCCCTAAAAAGCTTTTGATTATTTCACCATACACAAGTTTAAGCAGTAGGTGAAATGGAGCAGGTTGCGACAGGTAGGAAGTCAGTGCTGTCGAGCTGGGATTTTTGGAGCAAATTGATTCAAACCACGATYGCAATGGGTAGGTCACCGGGCCAAGCGCCCACAAGCGGGAAACCCGCTGAGCAAACCCCGAGGGACGCGTGTCTGGACAGGCAATTTGCGGGCTGGTTTTGCAAGCAGGCTGCACTCCGGGGCACTCCAGGGACCATCTGCAAGAGCTTTGGCACGCCACAATCCAGAATTAAAATAGAATATACATGTCTTGAGAAGAATATACATAGACCATCACGAAAACTTTCCAGCTGATGGGGGGACTGTGCTGTTGCCCTCTAGCAGGACTCCAGCTTCAGCAGAAAGCCCCTGGCCACTGAACGAGGCATATTTCGAAGGAAAGACGCTCCCGCACGCTGCGGAAACATCCTACCCACGTCGCCGCGCGTGTATTTTGTGCCGATGTTTTTAAGTACATAGAAAACACCCAGAGTGGCTTCCTGGACAGATGGCCAAAGCCTCTGTTATCACTGCTTGCATCTTTACTGCAAACAGGCGTCTTTCCACACACCTCTGGTTATTTATAGCGACAGGTGAAGTTCAGAAGTGCAACACCCGCCATTTCACCTCCAGGCAACTTAGTCAGGCCTAAATTCCCTGAGCGGATTTCGCGTGAAATAGCTGCTTTCAGCTAGCAAGGTAAACCGCTGCGGCCGGCGGGACGGCGGCGACGGCGGGTGCAGCAGCAGGAGGCGGAGGAGGGCGAGGCGGAGGAGGGCGAGGCGGAGGGCGGCGCCGCTCTGAGGGACGCGGCGCCGCCATTGGCGCCAACGGCCGCGGGCCGGGGCCGCCGCGCGCCGCCTTCGCCCGCTCCCGTCAGACGAGCGCCGCGGCGGGAGAAGGGGGCCGCGCCGCGCCGCGCTGCCCGGGGGCCCCTGGAATGGCCGCTCCGTCGGAGCGTCGTAGCAGAACGTAGCAGAGGTGTGTGCACGGGCAGATAAATAATATAACAAATAGATAATATCGCAATATAATAGTATATAGTAATACAATATAGTATATAAATATATGATATAATCAATAATAGTAATATATATAAAATGCTATTAGTATTTCATAGTATACTATTACAATACAAAACTTACAAAATGTTTATATGCAGTCCCTGGTCAGCCTCGTTTTGTGAGCTTACGCCTGGGTTTGAGACAAGCAGGTACTAATTATCTTGGTTAGCTGGCTTCTGCTTTGCGGGTGCAGCCCGCCTCCGCTCTGGGTACTGAGCCTGTCCTTGAACCTGTTTGGAACCGTCCTTGGACTCGCCTCACGTTCAGGGGATGTTCCTCCGGCACCTCTCGCACTCCAAAATAGTGTGTTATCAGTATCTCTGTCAGGCTCTTAAACTTCAGTGAAACAGGTCATTCTGCTCCTGTTCTCCGGCACTGTCAAAGGCCAGAGTAAACAGCGCTGCCGAATAACCCATTACCCCCAAAAATCGGTGCTAAAAAAGTATTTCTTTCCTCGAAAGCACCGGGCAGAGAGAGACCATGGACAGATCTGCGTTGTGAAGGAGACTCCTGTTAACGCTGAAGGAGGCACTAGCCGGGTTCCCGGGCAGCTGCGCTGCTCCGGTGCGGTGGCTGGAGAAAACCTTTGATGCGAGCGCGGAAGGCGGGGTATTAACTCGTGCATCTAGCAACAAAGATTAACCAGGAAGCTAAGCAGTGAGTCAAAGGAATTGTTTTCTGCTCTGTATTGCGTTTCCTGCACTCGGACAGACGGAGTTTGCTTTGCCAGTGCTGAATAGAATAAAGGTACCCAATGCTTTTTTTTTTTTTTTTTTAATATAAAACTGACTTCACAAACAGACCTATAAAGAAAAAAATTATCTGCAGGGAAGCTTAAAAGTGATTCTTAGTCACTCAGTAGGAAAAAACAATTTAATTTTATGTTTCTCTAATTAGAAGTGATGGCTCTGTTCTGTGGAAGTAAGTCTTCATTTATTAGTGATTTATTTTACAGTATAATAAAGAATTTGTTGTTCTGCACGGTGAGTGCTCTTCATCTGAGATGGCTGACTAACAGATAACTGCTGAAAGCAGTAGGTAACCTTCTTGTGCTTAAAGTCCACCAAATATTGCATTTAAGGTCAGCTTATTTAACTTTAACAAGTCCATTTAAGGAAGTTCCTAAGTTCAGTCTTCCAAAGCTAGAACATTGAAATACTGCTGTATGTCAAGCAGATGATGTAGTGTTTGCTGCATTAGCAGTCTCCAGTTCTTTAGCTTACTGGGGCATTAAGTAACTTAGGGCTGATTCTTAGCAGACCTTTTCATGCTTCATTCTTGTGGTAGGGAGTCATTCAGATTCACCTGGGAACAGCAACTGGCTGTGCTAGATTCTTACTTCATTGTATAAGATTTCCTTGCTATATGTAACCTGACTCTGTTTATTGCATTGAGGGTGTCAATGGAAAGAGATAGTGGTTGGGGGTGATGGAAATGAGTACTTCCCCTCCTTTTTATTTTATAGCTCTTCTTCTGGATGATCATGCCAAACTACTCTTGAACTAAATCCTGTTCTTTACCTTCTGCATTTGTACTGAATGAACAAACTACTTGACAAAAATTCTTTTCCTCTAGCTAGTTATACTGCTTTTCCACTGTAGTATAAATTCTGTAAATGTAAATTCTTCTTTTCCTCCTTTCTCCCATCAAGGAAATTCTGTGTGTGTGTGTGTGTGTATATATATATGTATGTATGTATATATATATATACAGACATATACACACATGTATCTGTGTACGTGTATATATATGTATACCTTACTTTATATGTATAATCCCCTCTCTCTCTAAAAAGTAAGAACCTAGGAGATGCTTATGTGCAGAGTAACTAGCAGAACAACATCCTAGAGTCATTACTAGATGCTTTTGTTCTACAAAAGGATCAAACTGCATAATAGTAAACTTAGATGAAATTGTCAGCCCAGTGTTATTAAGAACCTGCTTTTGACTGGCTGCTAAGTTGACAGTGATTTTTTGTTGTACAGGCATGATGGGCTAGTGTAAGATTATGTRACCTCAGCCATGTGACTGGAGCTCCAGAAACACGTCAGGGTATTTGAGAATTCCTGTATTAGAAATAGTTTTAGACTATCAGCTTTTAGATCTTAAAAGCTCCCCCCATGCTATTCTGCTCTATTTAAATAGGCCACATGCTTCAAAAAATGGTCTTCAAAATAGCACATCCATTATGAAGAATTAAGGGTGATATCCAGAAAAGCCATGTAGTTGCACTGTAGGSACCTTATCAAAAATGTACGTCTCTCCATCCTAGACAGAAATCTGTCAAACAACCCTAAGCAGTGAGCCCTTGATCTTCTTGTCCTGCCCACTCAAAACTGTCACTGCCTTTGCTGAACCAAGTTCGCAGGTAGCCTATATCCCACCTAGGTGCATAGATGATTATATAGCACTTTGAGTTGTGTTGCTTATATGTTTGAAGCCTTGTATACTGTAAGTAGAAATACTATTAAATTTTTCTTGTTTTATAGAAATTAGAATACCTGTCTGGAGATTAGGAGACAGGAATTAAAAATAAATAACCTGGGGTTACTCTTTCTGTTCCCTCTGCCCTGCCACCCCTACTAGACCTGGACTAACGTGGAGCCAGAACTACAGGGCTGCCTGGACAGAGGAGAAGTAAGRAGAGGGATCTTGAGGTGTAACATGGTGGCCTGACTGAGAGAGGGTAGAACGGGGTTCTTGTTTCTGCTTTGCAAGGCTGTGAGATAACCTCAAACTAGTAATTGGTCTGTGAGCTAGGTGGTTTAATCCTTGGTGGTACAGCTTTARGAAAGGTTAGAAGTAACCTAAGTGAAACTTTCTGAGACTGCTGCTTAGGTTGATAAGTAAGGGAAGCTGAGTTTGAATTCTCCTGGGTAAAGAGCTTTCCAGGGGCTCTTGTTTTATCCGCTTTCTGGGTGTGTGCTGTAGCCTTTACACAAAAATGAGCTAATACATTGCATAGCTATCTTCTTAAAGAATGAGCCACTCCTGAAAAATTAAATACTCGTGTTCAGGGACAGGCAGTATACAATGAACCCTGGCCTCACAAACACCAGTTTCCTGATTTTGGTGCTTRTGTCTGAGAAACAATTTCAGTCACAACCTTCCCTTCCACTCTTCTTCCCATTTCTATTCCCCTGCTATTCAGCAGACTTTATATGGCAAATCCTGTTCGTACAGCACAGTTTGACATTACGTCTTATCCACTGCAACCCTAGGCTGCTATTGAGACTGACTGTTCCCTGCTCTTCACCCAGCATAACAGCTGGGTTTAGCTGTCACTGTACCCATCTAGGTTTCTTGCATCACAGGGCCAGCTCTGTGCCTAGAGCCAGCTACCTTGTATTTAGGTGCCTGAGTGCTCTGCTTGGATCTGACCGTAAGTATTTAATTAAACATGTATCAGTCAAGGAAAAGACTAGGTTTTGCATGATATAGCCCAGCCCAGTAGCACAAACAATCTTGTGAGTGAAGTTTTCATGCCTGATAGACTTACTGTTATTCTTGCAATTTAATATCGCAATTAAGGAGGACTGACAATGCTGCTTGCTGATTTCAACTTCCTGGCCAGAATGAGCTGCTAACAAGTAAAATACCTATGTTATGAGGACATCCAGGAGAACATCATTGAGCACTGAAGGATGAGTGGTCTTCCTCTTGATAGGGAGCTATAGTAAGCTTTTTTAATGTATGTATTAAGAAAAAAAAAAACTTCTTTGCAAAACATAAGTTATTTTTGATCACTGACATGAAACTTCACAGACATGAAACCTGATTCCAGCTGTGTTCTATTTACAGGCTATGGGCTAGATTTTTTGTTAAGCATTTTGATTTTGACTTCTCTGTAAACTGAAGTGCTCTTTTTCCCAATTTTCTCCTTATGTCACTTACGGCTCTATGACTGCAGGACTCCTAAAGAATATTCTTTCTCCYCTAGCACCTGATTTCTGCTGGTAATTGGATTCTGTGTAAATTCCTGTTTTCAGGTAGGTGTATGCCTCAGTTACTGTAGCCGGGAGCGGATTAATTTTACGCAAGCTTTTTTGGTAGTCTTCAGATTATGTCACTTATTAAGTGGGGTAATTTTATTCTAAAAAGCGTGCAGGAGTGAATGTCCAAGGCCTGTGGTTACTCAGTCATCTTGTGAGAAAGGACAGCCGAAGGGTTTGGTTCATTTGCTGGTTCATTTCCACAATGGAAAAGTAGGGGGCCTGCAGTAACAAATTAAATAGGGTGATTTAGGTGAGTCAGGGATGATTTTGCTTCCCACAGCCACTTGCTATGCAGTTAATCATGTCTGAGAATGTGGAGTGGCCATTAGCAACTTTCTGCATGATCTCAATTTCGTGTTGGGCTAAAAGCAAAGCCATGTTGGCAAAGTTGTGAAATGAAGGGCCTCCCCTTGGGGAGGCAAAGATGATGTAAAATCCTCCCAATTTYGTAGGTTTGCGCTCAACCTGTATCACAAAGCTATGTTGTGAATCCTGCTGCAGAGGAAGYGTGCTGCCACCCACGACCTCAGCAGCTGGCTGACACTGCTATAAGACAGATCTAAGTGATGCRTAAGAGAGGCAGCTTGTCTACCCTCAGATTCCTAATTTTTCCCCCCTCCTCCCTATAGTGAGGAGAAAGTCTATGTGACAGGGATAGTGGCTGTCCTGGCTCAACTAGGCACTTCCAAAGATGATTAAATTTAAGTGAGTATTGAATGCAATTCTGTGTTTGTTATTTGTAACAAAAAATTCATTATATCTGAGTCCGCTTGTGAGGAAGACTTCTGTATTAGCAAATAGCTTGGACTACACTCTGATTGTGTAAACTGCTGCTCAGGATTTTCAGCTAGATAATCTTTTTTTATATGAAAACAAAGATGCAGGAAGTGTCTCACTTCCCAGTAGCCTCTGATGCGAATCACTTGTTAATTAGCTACACTGTTTTGCACGCTTTCATTCTTGAGTGGTGCAATTTCCAGAACAGTCCTAGATGAAAAGGATGCAAGTACCTGTTAAAATTAGCAGAGCAAAGAAGTAAGGGAGTAGTTCTGCTGAAGTTTCCAATATCTGAAATTGTAGATTCCTCTATATTGGGAACATTGTAACTTTTAATAGCAGGTTTTTTATCAGTTCCACAGTGCTATTTTTGACCGTCTGTATCAAGGGAATTAGTATAAGAAACACATCCCACAACTCAAACGAAGCCACTCTAGTCTTCTGACTTTCTTTTGTTTTAGTTTGGTTTTCCTTTGTGGAAAAAGTATTGGGCTTCCGTAGTGCGTAYGAGGGTTTTTTTGTTTGTTTCATTTTGTTTGACTTGGGTCAAGAAACAGTGCTCATTGGCCTAGTGCAGGGAATCCAGCACCTCAAACTAGAATGAGACTGCTTYCAAACTCTCTTAAATGTTTTTTAAAATCTGTTTTCAAAACAAGACATAAAAACACCCTTTTAAGCTGGGCCTAGTGTAGCTCTAATGTCAGTGCAGACATGAAGAATGAGGAGGTTGCGGTGGAAGCTTGAGTCTTGTGAGCTGACCACCTTCTGAAGTTTTCAGAGGGAGTCCCCTTCCTCTGTAAGGGGAGATGAGAACAGCAGAGATCCAGGCGACTGAGCCATCTTCTACTTCGTATTTCAAGTCCCTTGTGCTGTGCTGTATTGTGGCTGCTGATTTAAAAAAAAAAAGTGTCTAGGAGAATCAAGTTCTTGCAAATGAACTGTATTATTAATTCAAATAATCCGCAGGTGCTGATGATATTACATGCAAGGAAATCCAATAAGAACTGGAGAGCCTCAGAAGTACAATGAGATACGCTGTTGTTACTGATGATGTTATCTTGCTGGAATCTTTGTGTTAAAGTAATCTTGAAGTTGCTAAGTATAGAATTAAATAATTTCTTGCATAGTTTTATGCCTTTGCCAATGTGAAATAAATGKCATGATGGCTATAGTTAGTTTGACAAAAAATAGTCACAGGGAAAAATACGGTTATGATCTCCCTTTTTAGGTGTATTTCTCTTTGATTTATGAACATCTTTTTTTTTCTTGAGACCATATCCTTTTAAAACCACTTGCCCAATGATTGTATACCGAAGCAAGTGTAGAGACTGACATTCTTGGGAACTGCTGCYGAGTAATATCCAAGCCCTATGAAAGACATGGCAAGGTGTCAAACTTTATTAGAGGGATTATTCCAAAACAAATTGTTCTTTCCTCCTCCAATTTTCAATTGCTAACTTTCATTTTCTTCTTTTAGTTATTAGCATTTTGCCCTCTAAAAACAGTGTATTTGCCTGTTTAGTCTCAAACTTGTGAAAGTCTTGATTTCTTATCAAACAACAGTAAATCTAAATCACTGTATGACCGACAAAGCAGGTATTCCTGGAGAAGGSTGGAATTTTTCTAAAACACATGAACTACTCTAGTTTCATTTCCCTCAAAACCAACAGATACTAATGTCAAATGGTCTGGAATATTCCTATTCGTAACGTGAAACTTTCTCTTCCAGCTTAYTGAAGATCATTATATAATGCTGTCAGTAAAAATATTTTAAGATTGCAGCTATTTTACAGGTTAAAAACAACGTGGATCGTGTTGGTAACAGTGAGCAAGAATAAGGCTTGTTGTGCATCAATTTTTTTCCCTCCATTGTGGCYGTTTTCAGCAGCTATCTGGTACTATAATTTCCCTTTAATTCCCTTAACTATAATGTTAATATTGCATAGGAAAGCATTTGGGTTTATTACCTGCATAAAACAAAACATTTTTGTGTTTGCAAGAGCAATTTCAGTGTTTCCTCATCATAAATATCCCCCACTCCCTCAGTGGTCCCTCTTCTTACAAACACCCTGCTGTTCACGACCACCTAAATAAGAATTTCTCTGCCTCCCATTGACTAAACATATGCTGGCAAATCCTGTTCTTTACCGTAATCTCTGAGACTATTGGAAATACAATATGCTATGTACAGATAGTTTTTTATCATTTTGAAAATGCTGTGGTAACAGCTCTTGAGAGATACAGTAACGGATGGATTGGCTACAGATATASGTATCTTACTGGATGATTCTATCTTACTGGATGATTCCTCTTCCTTTCTGCCCCAGCAAGAATTAAAATGACAACAGGCCTTGGCTTTTTGAGTTCCCATTGCAGTTACAGGCAATCATGTTATAAACCCTCTCAAATGATGACTTAAGTCCCTCTTGGAAGTTGCTTTCTGTCTCCATTACTCAAACTGCAGTCTGTTATATTTCCTCCGTCTTCTGATCTTCTGCACATATATTAATGGCTGGCTTAGACTATCTGTGTTTTTGCCAACAGTGGCATTTAATTAGATCTTTTCCTTCCATGAGATTTGCCTCTCATGTATTTATACAGAAATTATATTCTGTAAGCTTGGGACAGTGCTGAGTTTCCTGTAATTGTATTGCATAAATTTCAGTGGAAAATAAAACTCGTTCAGAGAAGGAGGCAGTTTGTGCAGGGCTGTAGCTTGTCCGTCTCCTTGTTAGAGGCACGGTAATACCTAATCAGACCTCCCAGAGCGACAGAGGCCAATTTTGTAAAGCTTTCATTACACCTGAAGTTCTCACTTGGCTTCCTTGCTCCCCCCCACCCCTCCAAAAAAAAAGTTATTACTTCCTAGGCGTAGGTGTTAAGGACAAACTTAATTACCTCTTTTCTGAGAATAATGAGTTTCTCTGCAGAGGCAAACTGTTGTATTGCACACTTCTGTTTATCTGTCTTCCTCAGCTTCCTGTTGCCTTAAGTCTTGACTTCCAACTCTTCCTGGCTGCTAGTGCCGATATGTTGTAGCACTGAAGGAATAACGTTAGGAAAATGTGTAGCTTTCAGATGCGTAAGACCAAACCCTCTCGTTTTTAAGAGGTTATGGTTACTTGTAATTGAACGTTTTATGGGATGACAGCGTATAAGGTGAGAGTTGCTCATCGGCCAAGCCTGCAGAGTAATTGCTTGTTCAATCAGAAGAAGTTGGCACAGATACAGATGCAAAACCAGTCAAAAGTGCAGGACGGGCTGCGACCTTCTCCCTCTCGTTAGAAGGCATCGGCTTCCAAGCAGTGCTCTGGTGGGCTTAGCTCTGCTGTACAAGGAGCACTTGAAAAACAGTTTTGCATTGTACATTCAGGACCTTACTCGGCTGGTGCATGTAAAATGAAGCCTAGTTGGCTTGGATGGAGCTGCTGACTGTGGGGTTTTGCTGTTCAGTTTCTGATCTTCCTGCTGAACTTAATCTGCCAGTCATGTCAAACTACGCCAGCCTCTTGCCTCTCYCTCATTACAGCCCATATGTATCCGCTGAGGGAAAACTTCAAAATCTAAGCGGTGATTATGGTACTCCTTAATGTTTGGAACACAGGATTACAGTTACAATTCCCTTTTTGTATATGGGAGAAGGCAGGAGGAGGGGAAAAACAGAGCTCTGCGTAGAGCGAACAACATCGTTTGTGAACAAGGTCGTTTTTCTTTCATAACTTGATTATGTTCTAGAAAAATGTAAAATTTTAATTAAATGAATGAAGAACTATAACTGCTAAAGAATTTTTTTTAGAAATTTTATAGGAGAAATGTGTTGGATGATAGCTGGGCCTAAAGCACTCAGAAGCTCTGAGTGGCTTATTAGTGGAAAAAACTCCCATTTCAAGCCATCTTTTGGTTTCTTTTTTTGCCAAAAGCTGTAGAAGCTTTGATGCATGAATTACATAAAACATGATTTCAGGCTTCTATTTGTAATAAAGATGAGAAAGCTTTTTGAGAGGGAAGTTTTTCATGTAGCTTCATTTGAATTTAAGATTTAAGAAAAAAATCACAACAAAGACTCACAAATGTTACTCTGCAACATAAGGTGACAGGTTTTCCCCAGGGACCAGTCAGTATGGTATTTCTATCCATTTCTATGATTTAGTCAGTCTGGATTAGTCAATGTGGATCTTTAAGTCTTATTTGACACTTAAGGTCTGAAAACTTTTCCTGAGAAGAAAAACATTCCACTGAACTTATAGTAGTTCCAAAAGAAATCCTGAGACTCTTCATTTTTTTTGGCATGGATACAAACTTTAAGAAAAAGTATTTGTCAAAAAAGGAAAGCAAATGAATTAAAATTGGCAGTAAGGGGCATTTGGCATGGGGCAGGCTATTGATTTTTGAAATTTGGGCTTAGACCTATAACAAATATTGTCCTCCCAGCCAGCAGTTTTCACTTTCTGTGCTTGGAATCAATGTTTGCAATCTTTTGCAGAAAGCCAGTCTTGCACTAGCTTGTATCAACAGGTGTTACAGGCTTGGCCAAGGACACTCACACTGAAAGAAGTTTTCTTCTTTATGCTGAGACTAAAAACTACCCTAGTTTCAGTTTGTAACTGGTATGGTGCCAATGACTAAAGATTTCTTATCATAGTGAAGTGTTTTACAGAGTTTGCACTATATGGATGGTACATATTAAAGAAGAAAAAATCTGATTATTGCTAGTTTCTTTTAACTGCTTATCTGGTGAGATCAAGGGCCATTTTTTCAAGTACTCAGACATGTCTTAACTGAAGCATCACATCGTTTCCTTTACCAGGGAGCCTAGAAGGGTCTCAGCTGCACTACTTAATTCTGCACAGTTTTTTTTKGTCATAAACTAGGGTAGGAGAAAAAACCAACTAAGTGAATACCATGTAAATCTGAATACAGGATAAATGCAAGTGGATCAGTGAAACAGAATTCACACAGGAGTCTCTGCTGAAGTGGTGGTAGGAGAATATGATCCAGTTAAGCCAGACATAGGAAGCATGTTATACTTAGCAAAAGCAATTGTGTGAAACTAATGTTTAGTCATGGAACAATATTGTATCATGTCTGCTAGGAGAAGTTTGGTTGAGAGCCTGTTAGGGCAGGTGGTATCTTGCACCTGCCTAAAAACAAAGTGGGAGTTTGAACTCACTTGCAGAAATTGCTGTATTGAATGATGATTTTGGCCTTTCAGAGACCTGTATGGACAACCAACTCTTGCAAGGTGTTACTCAGTTGGGGAGAATTGAAGTTCTGCTTCCATTATTTTTGTTAATTTGAATACTGTGAGATGTGGAGGAAACATGCAGCTTGTTTTGTGAATGTTGTCCAGCTATTTCTTTTAGATCTTCAGTTTAAACTATGAGACAAYCTAACACTCCTCTCTCAGCCTTCTTTTAAAAACAAGAAAAAGACCTCATAAGATGTCAGTCCTACAACWGCTTTCTTACATACCTGATTTACCTGAGGGAAGAAACTTGCCTGATTGACCAGACTATAACTTTGACAATTCCAGTTTAGAACTGTTCAGGTTTTGTGCAACATAATTTTTGGTGCCTGTTGGCAGAAGTGCACCTGCCAGTCAGTCAACATGCAGGGCTTTGAATTAATACTGCAGAATCACGCTGGTGTATGAGATGTTAGGAAGAGTGTTTCCACACATGACAGTCAAAACTGACATCCCTATCTGTTTATTAACTGAAGAAGTGACATACTAAATTTTCCGAAAATTCAGGATTTTTGTGTTTGTTGGTGACTCTGTAGTAAGCACTTATGTATAACTGCAGGATAAACTGACATTCTCTAAATTTATTTTAAAAGGCAAAAGTTACAGATAGGTTGTTTGAAGTATTGGCTGCTACGTAAACCTCATGGAACAAAATTGCTTTGAAGGTCATGGAGAAGGTAAATATAACAGCTGAACATAACAACATTCAGAAGTTTGTTTGTTTGTTTTTTAAGAGATAGGCATTAAGGGGACTGAAGATACCTTCCCAATCTACAAGAAATGCTGTTATCTTTAGAGATGAAAATTTCCCTTTGAGTAGTGGCATTGCCAAYAGATTGTTTTAATCGCCTGCTTGAGCTGTTCCCAGATTTTGTGGCCACAGAAGCAAGCGTAATGACTGGTTGTACGAATGGTGCTCATGAGATCCCTGCTGTGCAGGCAGCCTGTCTGCTGTACGGCAAGGACCTAAAGCTTAGGACATGCACAGATCTAAAAGGTTGTTGTGATAGCTGCCTAATGAAGAGAAACGGCCACARAGGTGGTCTGTTTCTCTTCTGTCTCCCACCAGCTTTGACACTGAGGATTCTTCTTTATTGAATTTGTGCTGTTTTCCCTCTTGGGCTCTGTTACGTCCATGGTGCAGTTACTCTGAGGCACTAACAGAGAGTCTCATATAGATCCAGCTGAGTTTTCCTTCTCCCTTCGTTCCTCTGATTTTTGGCAGAAGGTTTTAGCTTTTGCTCCTCTTCAGGGATTATCTTGTCCTCTCTGTGTCTCTCTGCTTTTTTTTTTTTTTTTTTTTTTTTTTTTGGTCTGGAACCATGGTCTATAAAATAGAGGCAAAACAGTGTTTGAAATTACTACTCATAGGTGCAAGTTGATTTGAATAAAGCAATAAGTCTTCATATAACTGCATGATTTCTGATTCCGCATGCTCAGGATGCTTCTGTAGAAATTGTTTTGCTTTTATGTTCCATATAACAGTGATTAGGSTCTATGTGGGATCATATTCATGACATAATTATACATTATCAGTGGTAAAATGCTATGAATAAGTGTCTGAGGAAAATAGTCTCTTAAAGCTGTTGCAGTTTGAAGAAGAATACAGGAAACTGTTGTGAGATGTTTTTGTTGCAAACAGACAAAGTCCTGCAGAAAGAGGCATTGCACTGGTTGAGGATACACTCCCTAAGTCTCAGATTAGAGCATGTAAATTCCTCTAACACATTCCCAGCCTCCTCCCATCTCGTTGCCGGAACATATTGCATTTGGCAGAGTTCTGCCAACTTCCTTAGGATTTTTCCTCCAGGGCTAGTGTTGACTGCTGCCCTTCTGATCTCCTGGAAGGGGAAAGGAGCCTTTGAGGACTTAGAGTGTGGAGGCCAAGGCAAGCAGTTCTGTAGGAGTGGAGTTGAGTCCAAAAGTTCAGTGGCTTGTACTTGTGGGATGATTCTTTCGTTCTGTGTTGGTGACTAGTCAAAGGTAATGTGCTAGAAATGTGCTAGAAATGTGCAAATGATAAGTAAACCGGCATGGAAAGCTCATGATTTTTAGCCCAAATGTGTTTTTGAGGTCGATCTTTGTTTAAATAAACAAAACCTAACTTCAAGCCCTTGTGAAGAGAGTTCAGGAACATGGTCCAAGTCTACACTGGCAGAAGGTGAACATCACAAGTGTTCATAGTATGTTCACAGGTGTACAGTAGCTTCATGTTGGACTACCTCACTCTGTCCACCTCTGCTTTAAAAATCTTTACAAGCAACACTGAACTTTCATTCAGAGATACCTGGCTTTTGTCTTTTATGTATGATAACCACAGACACAGAGATTTCATGTATACTTCTGAATATAATCTGAATGCCTGTGWGTAGACATTTTAAACTTTACATGGTTGCGTGGTAGCTGTTCTTGATTTTCTTCTCTGCCTCCTCCAAATTGTTCTGCTGACTTAAGGAAAACCTAAAATGCAATTATCATTTATTTTTAAATTTTTGTACTTGAATGACACTTGATTCTGTCTTTTAGAGTGTGAGTCACTATATTTGGCAGGAATATTTTTTCATGACCACTTTGTTCAGAAGCCTGTAAAACAGGTTTGACTTGAAGTGACCATTTGAACTTCACAAAGTAGTTTAATCTCASAGAAAAACTTGTTTATTTTAATTTAAAAAGTGCATACATAAACTACTTCCCTGATCTCTGATATTACAGCTTGTTCTTCTTTGTCTCTTTATCTCTTTTTTCTCTCTCTCTCTCTTTTAGGGGATGCTTTGGCTGCTCTGAAACACTGAATGTGCTGGGTCAGTGAACTGTTACTCCAGGAAGCGGAGCTGAGAGGACATCATTGAAATGGCAAGCAGGAATGCAACACCTTACCAAAAGTCTCTCATCTAGGGAAGCATGCACATATTCAACTGCAAGAAAGCAAAATTTGGGATTCTTCATRCTRCTGACTGTARCCTTGTCCAGGTTTTTCAGTGCTTRCTGAAAAAGACTTCTGTTCTTCTATACTTTAAAAGGGACTACAAGACTATCCTCCTCAGCAAGATTTAAGATTTTCCTGGACACTTTCCGCCTGCCTTGTCAAGATGATTGACCTAAGCTTCCTAACAGAGGAAGAGCAAGAGGCAATACTGAAGGTGTTGCAACGGGATGCAGAGCTTAAAAGAGCTGAAGAAGAGAGAGTCAGGTAAGGGATCAAGCACCTTTGGCTGTTCAGGGAAGATGCACACAAATGGTATACCAAGTTATTTAGATCATGGGAGTTGTTCTTGGGACTTCCATATCCCACACTACATACAGTTTGGAGTTTTTTACACTGGGCTGAATTTAGTGTAGTCCCCGGATGAAACATCCATACCATGCAAATGGTTCAGTGCTGTCGAGAAGACTGGTTGCTGATTTGGACCCTTACAACCCCATAAGGGTCCAAGCATGCTAGGCGTGCATCTGAAAGAGCTCCTAGCTTAGTTTCTGCAGAAAAGGATTTAGTCTGTAGCATCAAAATCTGAAAACTGAACCAGTGTGTAGTAAGTAAGTGGAGGTGACTGGAGGATTTGTTTTTAGGAAGAGAATTAGTGCCCCAGATCAAAATGTCAGCATAGGTGCAGCCAGTGATATGTCTGAGCGAAGAAGTTGCCTGAAATATGTGGAGCRTTGGAGCTGAAGCCAGATGAGGTACCAGCACTGTACTCCATGCTGACAGCAGTCCTTGCAATCCCTGGTTAGTGCAGAATACTGCTTTATATCTTTCCTGTGGTGTTGGAGCAAAGAGTTTGGAAATATGTATTTGGAATGTTTTATGTACTAGGAGGTTTTCCTAGAGCTACTGTTAGGGTAATTGCAGTTATTATAGATGTATGCATTGAAAGCAGSATTGCCCAGGTGATTTTGGGGTAAGTTATCTTACCAGTTCAAATAGCAGCTTAACTGTGGTTTCAGCTAATACAGATAGGTAACTGGTCAAGACTGATTTTATCAGTCTGTCTTCTTCCTTGTGTGAAGGAGATTATCCCAGAATGAGAAGCAGCAGAAGAATGAAAAAGTATCCTTAGATGCTGAAAGGTCAAATTTTCTTGTCTCTGTTGTGCATACAGAAATATGGGCTTTAATTCTGGCTTGAAGTAATGCAGATACCTTGAGATGGGAGGAAAAGCGGTGGAAACAGCAGTGCCAGGTCTGAAAATGCTCAAGAAAAGTAATTGTAGACATGAATTTGAAAATAGTGTCTGGGAAAAGGAATACTCCCTGGTGCAGCAAATCCAGCTGTTAGTAGTGGTCTGAAAAGTTCTGTGGACAAGTTTTTTTGTCTGCATAATTTTGATTTTGCCTTGTAATTCTAGTTCAAGAGGGTGTGGTAGAAAACGCAAAGAACTGCAGGTTGTAGTATCCTGTAATCAGCATACTTGTTTCTACAATAACATCACTGTTCTGGTTTCTGAATATACTAACTTTTCAGAAGTTGGGAGCATGTATCTGCAACTGATTTTTTTGATATGACATGTTAAACTTGCTTTTTATATAACAGATCTTAAAAAAATTACCTGAATTGTATCTCCAGCCAAAGCAATATAATTATTTAGTTTGAATATTACAGCCTTGCAGACCTGGAAGATTCCAAAAGCTGGGGCTGAATGTCATCATCTAAACGTCACACCCTGTCAAGGTGTTACCTGTATGTGCATATAATGAAAGTCTTTTTAATGTGGTCTTTTTCCTGCTAGAAAGAAATTCTGAGGTTTGAAGGGCGTTGAAGTAATCTGTTCATCTGTGGAATCCGTGTGCTGCATTCCTGGAGCACAGACAAACTGGTAACACTACAGACTCCTCTTTGAGCAACTTCTTGGTGGAATTTTACAGATCACCTGATGAGATCCCTTTTCTGCTAACACGTCGCACTACTGCTCATCCACAGTAAAGCTCTGCCTATTAGACAGGCCCATGCAGCCTCTTTAGGCTGTCTGCTTTAACTCTTGGTTTTTGTGAGGGTTGCAACAGGCGTTCAGCTGCTCCTGCAGCTCCTCTTGTGCTGGCCTGAATCAGGCGGATGGTTTGGGGAGCAGTGCGTCTGCTTCCCCTGTGACCCAGCCCTGTCCCGGAGAAGAAAGGGGAGACGTTTTCTTCCTACAGGCAACAGGGAGATGAAGAAATCTCCGATAAAAGAGGGTATGGTGCGGGGAAATGGAAAAACATTGCATCCTTCTTTTTTTCTGTGACAAGAGGATGACTCTCTTTGCTTCATTTCCGCGGGAGGAGCTGCCAGCCCTGAATAGCAGTGTTGCTGGGAAGGGGGATAATGGCATAAAGTGAAGAGCTGAGTGGAGGTTTTTATGTTTTGGGTTTTTTTTGTTGTTGTTGTTCTGTTATTGTTACTGTTTTTTTTCGCTAGTATCCTAGCAAACACCAAAYAAGTGAATGGTCTAAGCACGTAACTGAATTTCCTAGCAGCAGCTTCAGTGTAGCCCCTAACTCTTTTTGTGGTTTTGTAGTTCAGAATCAGCACAGTTCAGAGCCCTTTCTGGTGACGGTAACATGGGACAGAAATACRCCAGTATCTGAAGCTCTGGATTGTGGTTGGGAGACTCATCTGTGGTGCAGTGGCTTGTCCCTGGCACCAGCGTGTCTGAGACAGAAAACTGTTGTGGTTGCCTCTGTGGCAGGGTTCCTCACTGTGGCTACCAAGTCTTGTCTTCCCAGCAGAACCTCTTGGAAATGCTGTCATGGGCCGTGCTCGGGATTGTTTATTTGTTCTGTAAATTAAAGAAGGCTAATGATAGGGAAATTCTGATGCGGGGTTGCTTGTGTGGTGGGTGGTGACTGCCATGTGCCAAACCCCTTTAATAAATATGTTGATGTGGCACTACATAGAAAGCTTCAGGGAAAGGGGTCTGATTCTGCTGAGTGTTATGTACACTTAACTTTCTCACGATGTTCAGTGGGAGTGGGCTTTTGTTAAAAACCCTTGTGTAAATATATATATTTTTTCCCAGTCAGCTTTAACAAATACCGTAGTCAGTCACTTTGCAAGGTAGTGTTCCTTCTGTTGTAGACTATGTCAAAAGGAACTGT
>NW_028186352.1:1136640-1153796 GCF_003343005.1 Rhea americana | reverse complement strand
TTTTTTTTTTTTTAGTATTGGAGGTTTTTGGGGGTACTGGAGAAGCTCGATGTGGGCACTGGGGGAACTGGACTAACTATTGCAATGTGAATATGACATTCAATGACTCATCTAAACACATCCATAAAATCTTCATGAAATGCTTTCCTGTTAAATGTAACCATTATGGGATATGCATAGCAGAGAGAGCATTCTTGGTGGAGATGGTTTTGAACATGGATGCAATTCCAAGTTTAAAAGGCTGATTGAACACATAAGAATTCAGAGCTTCTGTCTTAGAGCTGCTGTCAAAGCTCTGTTTCCTGAAGAAAGTACCCACTTTTCCTGCTCTGCCCCAGGTTTTATCTTCCAAGCGTGGAAGTCTTCAGTGTGTCCTCAGTACCTGAGCTGGCATCCACACAAATAAGTTGGACAGTACGTAGCTCAGACCTGTTGTTTCAGTGTCTGCATAGTCTAATAGTTATGCACCAATTATATTAGCTTCATAATTACAAAGGATTGCTTGTCCTCTTGGCCATGCAATACCTAGGACTCTTTAAAGCTGAACTTCTGCAAAATTGTTTATTTCAGAAGTTCTCAACCCCTTTTTCTTATAAATGTCTTGGTATATGTGCAKAGTGTCATGATTAAAGTATGGCTATATATAAATGGATGAAAAAATAGCAAGGTGTGCATGGCCTACAGGCAAGGCGAGAGCACAGTGTATTTGTACTTGCTATCTCCTTCTGTCCTGCCCAGTACACAGAACAACAGCTTGTGCATGTAAGTAATTTACATCTTGTAGGCTGTGTGCATCCATTCTGAACCAGACTGAAGCTTTCTGGAAAGCCTGCTTGGGTTCTAGACCAAGGCCATCAGGACAATAATACTGACTTCTCTAAATTTGAGCTAAAGATATGTTAAAATTCTGTCAGAACATCCCCTCTAGCAACACGATTCTGAGGTTCCTGTGGTAGGAGTGGTGTCATCGTTAGGTCTCAGTGTTTTTTTTAATTCAAATTAGTCTAGAAATAAACAAGTTTTTAATAATAAAATAGAGTCAACAGTTCTTCTGGAACTGAGTTAAAAAAAAACAACCAAACCCCCAAAACACAGACAAAAAAATATCCCTTTGCAACTTATTAAATTCTTGTCTTTTTAGGACTTGGGCTTGGTAACAGACTGGCACTGAGCTGTAGTGGGGCCTGGGCTCATCTTCTCACCATTGATTGTTAACCAGTCTAGTAGTAATGGGATTGTTTGGATCATTTGACTTGACGGTGCTTGTTGGGTAAAGCTAGTGAAGCAGGGTGGAGCTTGATTATTTTGAGTGGGAGAAGAGTGCATTTAGGGAAAAACTGAGAGCTGATACAACTTTCTTAACCTTTAAATTGAGTRTTTCCTCACCAAGTATGATTCTCCCTACAACAGAAAACATACTTCTATGAGGTCCCCCTATTGCAGTACAATTCATGCTCGTGTCTGAGACTGTATGTTCTGTGCCTGAGGGCCAAAATGAAACCTTTGTCTTTGGAACAAATTAGTCTTGATATTGTAGCTAGCTTGAAATCCTAAAATGCAACCTGTTCTTTAACGCAGCATCAGTTTCTCAGAGATGTCCTTGCCGGTGGTGTGAAGAAAGCAGTGGTGCAGGCTCTTCTGCTTGTTTGCAGTCATTTGTATACATCCTGTGGGCTGTTAYGCGGTTAGGGCTGTTTTTATGCTTCATAAGCCTGCTTTTAATGACTGTAGAGTGGTGATGTCCTTGTGTTTGGACAGATAGAAGGCGCATACTTTCTATCAATCTGTCCATCTCAGCTTTAAGTCATTTTGTACTGCTGTTTCAGACTGATTCTGATACCAAAGGTGTATCAGACTAGTTGTTCCTTCATTGCAAAGGTTTTTGTTTTCCTCCTTGGCAGGTTTGTTTTGGTTATATATGAAGAGAGAGGGGAAGCCATTGGGAACCTTCACGCAAATCCTTTAAAACAAATGGAGAAACCAAACATGCTCTTACAGAAATGAACACAGTTGCAGTTAGTGGAAACTGTGAAGGCTGGCAGACCTTGACAGATGCTTACCTCCTATATGCTTAAACCTTAACAGTCAAGCTACAGATTTCATGAACGTACTAAAGTTAGGCTTCCACTAGGTAAGAAATGCCCAAGTAGACTTACATGTTCTGTGTCTGTCAGGAGAATATCTAGTCATGTGATACAATACTTGTAAAATGAAGCTTATTTCAAGATTGAGAGTGYAATTAGTAATAGGAAGATAAGTCTGACTACAGGTGTAATAGTAGAAAAGTAAGTAAAAATGAATGATTCCACYTTGAGGATGAGATGTGTGTAGAATTTAAAGGAAATATAAGGATAACATATCTGTCTGCCCCAAATRTGTCAATCTTCTATGAGGAAATGATATACAAGGAAATGATATACAGCAGGGTTAATTTGGCCAGTGTGTTTCATGGGCACTTGCCCAGCACAGAAGCTGGGATTGTGTGAGACGTTCAGTTGACCTTTCTTACACCTACAAGTGTGCAGCTCGGTCATTCTGATACTTCAGGCTTGGCTTCATCCATGAATTCTCTTTCCACTTCAGAAAAAATGTCACTGTCTAGTTTGTTGTAAGGAGTCATGCTGGCTATAGCTTCGTTAGTTCTCTAAGGATCCAAAAGCAAGATGCTAACTGAGATTAATTTATCAGCAAATCTAACATCTCAGGGTAGGGGCAAAAATGAAATATATACAGGACAAAAAACAGAACTAGACTGACTTTTTTTTCTCATGTCCTTGGCTACTTTTACCTACTCAAAAACTCACTATACAAAGAGACACCAAAGACAGGGATTAGAAGGGATGTTGCTCATCAGATTGGTGACAGGGRTGGGGAGAGGTTCCGTAATTCCATTGGTCTGCTTTAGTCTTCCTACTAAAACCCTCGACCAGTTTAAATGGCTTTGCCACATATACCAATCAAACAGTAAGATAGTAAGTTTTTGAATCTCTTGTATGTATGTAGCTATTCATATACCCAACTCAATGTATCCCCAATGGCCCATTATAAATCCTTTAGGTGTAGTTCTCAAGTACTAGAACAGAGACTTTTTTTTTCTATACTTTATTATATGCAGATTAAAGAAACATGTTCATACAGAGWTTAGTATTTAAACAGTTACTCCTTTTGCCTTGTAAACCTTTTATAGTCCTTTCCCCGTCTCACAGAAGTTAAAAAAYGAATTGGCATGCCTGACAGTTACAATGCCAGCTCCTAAATTCTCCTGTTCTCGCATGACTCTAGAATGACTCTTGCTTGCGGTACTCTAGAAACTTTATCTTGTTTGTTGGTGTCTGGAAGATGATCCAGAACCTATATCCTTTGTCTATCTTATGCTAGTTTGGTTTTTGTTGTGTTTGCAGTAAATAGAAGTGAGGATAAACTCCTCAAATCTCTCTCTCCTTTCCCCTTCTACATGGCATTTCATTTACAGGAGAGAGGTTTCTGAAGTGCATTTATAGCTATGATAACTGTATCAGGCTTAAAAAAAAAAAGTCTTCATTTTGCCATCAGCCACTAAGGTGTTTTTTCTTATGTTTAGAATTGGGTACTCGAGACACTAATAAATTCTATCTCTTTCAGCCAGTTGTGGATCTTGATTTAAGTTGTTCTTAATTTGCTACAGGAAGTCCTAGCATGCACCAGCGTTGCACAGACTCTCCTGTCTGAAAAGCTCAGCTTAAGCTGAGGAATAAGGGAATGAAAAGAAGTTGTCGCATCTTGCTGTTCTGTGGTGGTTTATAATAAGAGCTTTGAATAAGGGGGTAAAGGAGAGGGAATTAGGAGACCCTGAGAAGGCGCAGCTGAACAATGTTAGATACAGACATCTATTGCTAAATGCTATTTATTATTAAAAAAAAAAAAAGAAAAAGAAAAGAGACAGAAATAGTATCGCTTTGCCTTCACATGCAGTGAACTATCACACCAGCCTACAAAGCACAAGATAAGTTGTTGTGGGTTTGCTGAAAAGTTTACTTGAATTGGTCAGATGAGAGAGCAGATTTCGTGCCTCGCTGTGGTACYGTGTGATTCAGCTGGCTATCAGACCGTACAGAGGTGGGGAGCAAGGGCCCAGTTGATAGGTGTAGGTTTTTTGTTTGTTTKYCTGCAGAGTGCCTCAYGGTTTTTTGCATGCATCTTCAGTGTGATACTGCACGTACTTAGATGAAAGGTTTTGTCTTCTCCACATCAAAAATGCTTCACCTAGACATATTGGAAACAGCATATTAAGTAAAGGAAGAACTCAAAGCTTATTTAAAAGGAGGATTTTAGAGTTAATTTTATAACTGCACTCTCACTTTGAGTTTAATGTTGCTCTAGAAGAAACAAGCACTAGCTTTATTATAACTTCAGGCTGTTTCACTCCRAAAACTGTAACATAGGGTAACTGGCATTTTAACAGACCTCTCAGGGACTCAGAATAAATGCTTACTTTATATGTAAAGCCATGATTGCATTTTTCCTAATTGCAAACTTTGCAAACTGAGCCTGCATTCTGAATCTTAAGCTGGATGCCTACTACTTTGTTTGTTGCCAAGAGCAAATAATGTAATCATAGCTTAGTTAGCCATTCTGGTGACAGGGAGAGCTGGTGCAGAATCTGCTGTYAGCTTCTGGTCCTGTACAGCACTGCAATGCCGGGAGGCATAAGCAGCAGTGGAAAATAATGGCTACAGGCTGACTTTTACACTGTATTTTTCAAGGGAAACCACAATCTAAATCTAATGCATAGCAGTGAAACGCAGCCACACAGTTCAGTTTGGTACTTCTGCTGATGTCTGCTTAAAGCAGAACTTGAGAATTSTAATACCTCTGTAAAGATTCTGTTTTAATCCCGGCAGCTGTTTTTGCAAAACAAAAGAGCTAGAGCTAATAGCTTAGTGTCTTTCTGATAATGAAATTACCTCTTTCTATTTGTGTTTGGGAAAGCCTGGGAACAGCTATGATGTTTATGTTGCTCTTAGCTCCTCAAAAGAGGTTAAATACTTCTCTTGATGAGAAGAGGTGTAAATCAGGCTAACAAAGGTCAAATGGTCAGACTATCAAGATAAGAAGAGAGGGTAAAAAAACAATAAAAAAAACAGCTTGCAAATCTGCTGCAGTGAGCTTCCCTCACTTCTTAAATTACGAACTCTATCAGCCGGACTGATCACTTCTAAAGATAGCACTGGGTAAGCGCAGACCTAATTTCTGCCTGTGTTAGCAAGCTTAATTATCTGTTGAATTCTGGAAGGCCTGCTGAGCTTTTGGAGTTGATGTACACTATCTTCCCTAGCCAGCAAGCAGGAGTGGGAGCCAGGTGTCGGGGGTTCACTTCCAGCGAAAAGGACAGCTGCATTGGCCAASGGTTAATTTAAGGAGAGTTGTTATTACAAGTGTTTAATGAGAGCCATTTAATGAGAGTCTAGAGCCACGACAAATTCGTGCCTCTTTCTCTGTCCTACTTCTGTTGAGTTTGTCAGTAGCAGACCCGAGAATTGGACAGCAGGTAAAACAGCCCAAATTAGCTGAGAGGTTGTGGTCCTTGCGGTTTGAACTAGCCGCTTCTACCAGCAATTTATTGATTTCTTCAGCTGACTTGCAAAGTTTTCCTACCACACCCTAGTTTCAGTGATTGAAAACAAAGGCAAGAGTTAGCAGTGTCTAAGGTAAAGGGCTGAATCAAACAAGGTGAGGGCATTGAATACTTCTCCTGTGACTCAGTACGTTCCTGCTAGAGAAACTCTCTTGGCATTGATTGTCATATTGCCCTGAAGCACTAGCRGCGGTCAGAGCTCTGCTGGCCTGGGGGCTGTGCAAATAGCTGAAAAACCAGTCCCTAGCCTTAAGGAACATCTGTTCTAAAAAGGCAAATAACACATGGGAAAGAAGGCGAAAGGGAGAAGCAATTAGCTGTGTAAGAGTTCTTGCAGGTCATATTAACCACTATTCCTGCTGGCTGTGTTCGTGAACTGGATAAGTAGTGAGGAGTTGGCTCATGGCTGAGTAATGAATTTGCTTAAGGGTAGGGGGAAGCTCCTGCTGTGTTCCCTCTCCAACGTGGAGGACCTGCAGCAGATGAGAAGAATGTATTTTCGCTCTTGAGGAAGCACAGGGCTATTAGCAGGAGGGAGGGCTAAATTCTAAGTTGTCCAGTACTGCTATCGACTGTTGAATTTTGGCACGAGAAATGACAGCGATGACCTCAGCTCTTGGCAACCTCCACTCCCTGTGGCTGATTCAAGACAGAGCTTGTTTTATACCTAGAAAGGACTGACTGTTGACAGCTACTTTGGAAGAGAAGTTTAAGTATTCAACTCCTAGTAGCCAATGTATTCATATAAGCCTTTTCATTTCTTTCCACACAAGGATGAAGGAGAGGCTGAGGAACAGCAGGGAATGACCTTTCTTAGCCTGGAGGCTAGGGCCAGCTCCTGATGACCTGTCTTAGCTTGGAATGGTTGTCTGTACTAGACTGGTAAAATCTCAGGGTCAAATCTACAACCTAAAATAAAATGACCGTGACTGTAGCTGCTTGATTGGACTAGAACATTCTTCTCTTCAACTTGAGAACAATGTAAAGCTGGCATTGACTTCCTTGGCCATCAAGGAAGATGGCACCTTAGAAGATAGCACCATCACATAGCAATGGGGACTGTAGTTAGCCTTAAAGCCTCTGAGTAACTGGTAGAATTGTCTTTCTTTCTACCTTGGGCGGTATTGTTAGCTTGTTTGCTGAAGAAAGAGTCATGAATGGAGAAGACAAGTGAAGCTTGACTTAATTTTTGATTATGAAGTACTCTCAAATCTCTCTATATACTTTCCTGGTCTGTAGGTTGGTCTCCAGGTCGTACGTTAGGCAGATGCTGAGTTATGTGCCCTAATAAGGAAAGAAAACAACCTCTCAAGCTGTACACAGCAGCTCTTTGTTCCATAAAGTGTGATTCATAAAAGTAGGGTGACTGAATTTAAAGCCTTACAAGCTTGCTTCGTATCATTTAAAATATCTACTGTGCTTGTGATGGAAACCTATAGATTAATAAACTGTACAATCTTTTATTATTTCCCCTGAGTGATACTGTCTTCCCTTGTGACTTGTGTTCACATAGAGACTTTGGGGTATCCGAAAAGAAAGTATGGAACCTCAGAACATTCTGAGGAATGTGTATGAAAGTAGAGCCACATAAACAGCCTGAAAATGCATCTTCTAAGCCTGAGACAACCTTGGTCTTAATTTTGGCACAAATTTCTTATTCTGCCCTGCTAGCTCATCTCAACTGTAATCTCGGAGGACCAGCCTTCGGGGGGAAGAAGTCAAGATCTGTAGTTAGTGGAGGCTTTTCCAGAGATGTTTCAATGTGAGAGGCTTAGAACAAAACAGTTTTTTGGAGAGTTGCGGTAACTGACATAGCTGATGCTATTTCCTCCCCAGCTCAGTGTCATTGTAGTCTGCCATAATTGAATAAAGAGAGTAGCAGGTCAGAGGATGGAAATAACATGCTGAAGGAACCTTAAAAAGAATCTTTTAAGCACTTCCAGGGCAAAGCAGAGAAACAGATTGGAGATCCTGTGCTGCAGGAAGTGTCAGCATTTGGAGGACATCAAAGCAAGTTGCAGAGGAAGAGAAGGATATACCCATTTAGCCTGACCACATGAGTGTAGTCATGTCTGCTGAGAGGCTGGATCTTGGTCCTGGTTCATAAGATCCACTGTTAAGGAACTCAGGTTTTAGAAGGATGGAGAGCCAAGCTGATCCTGCTAGGAATTCAACACAAATTTTAAAGGAACACGTTGTATTACCCACATGGAGTTTAAACTACAAAAGCGTTAGTTAAGCAACTATTATACATGAATCACAGAAGCAAGGGCAGCTGCTGGTTTCTGTGGAGCTAAATTACCCAGCTGACTTAGAAGCAAAGGGACCTGCCTGAAGCCAAAGAAGGTAGYTCTGCAGCCTCTACAGTTAGTGTACAGCTTGCACAGAGCAGGTGTAGGTATGTCTTGTGTTTAAGATGCTGGTGTTTACAGTTAAGAGCCTTTGACAAAAAAAGTAGCTATTTTAAGCCACGCTTCCTGAAATGTAAGCAAATGAACTRTTTTGAAGAGGTGGATACGAACAGTTTATATTTTGTACAAGCTGCTAACCAAAATGGCAGTGTTCAGGTATTTTAATGAGTAGCATTTCTTCTGCCCAGTCGTTGTTAGGATTTACAAAATCTGCTAGTAGTGTGYGGAGAACTTTTCTCCTGCAGCAAGCAAGGCTGCCCTAATCGGAGTTTCTCCTAAGAGAAGCAAAAAATTRTTCTCATGGCAATAAAGAGCCCATGGAGGAGTGCTAGTGAAACCAGTTAGAAATACCTCTTTATAAAAGCTACTCAAATATGCTTAAATTTAATTTCAGTTCAGGTAAGTAAGAATAACAGTATATGCTGTATTTAAAGTAGAAGCTGTCATCTGAATAGGCTGCGGAGAGTCTGTCACTGATGTGTTTGGATTTTCCCTTTTCCTTGTACTTTTAAGCATGATAAAAGCAGTGCTTTTACCTAAAGATTTTGATCATGATGCAGTCTCCTGATTTATAAAAGAGATAGTTTGGTGATTGTATTAAACAAAYGTAGAAAGATGAAGAAGTAGAAAAAATACTGGCTTTTTTGTATATGTACACCAGATTTAGCATTTCCCTTTGCAGACTTTTGTTCTGTTTGTACAAATAAGCAATCTCCCTCTCTCTCCCTCTCTCTTTTTCCTTTTTTTCTCCTTTTTTTTTCTTTTCCTTTTTTCTCCCCACCAGGCATTTACCAGAAAAAATCAAAGATGATGTCCAGTTAAAGAATATGAGTGGACAGTGGTTTTATGAAGCAAAGTCAAAGAGGCACAGAGATAAGATACATGGAGCAGATATTATCAGAGCTTCCATGCGAAGGAAGCCTGCCATGATTGGTAAGCATGTAGCTTATAATGTTTTTCCTTACATTTTATTTTGGAAAGGTTGTCATGGAGATGATGCTCTTACTTAGGTAACCTCAGACATCATCGCCTGTGAAATACAAAAAGAATATCGCAGAATCACAGAATGGTTGAGGTTGGTAGGGACATCTGGAAATCATCTAGTCCAACCCCTCTGCTCAAGCAGGGGCATCTAGAGCACATTGCCCAGGATTGTGTCCAGATGGGTTTTGAATATCTCCAAGGAAGATAGTTTTATGAGCAAAAACTTATACAAAAAAGGGTTTTCCTGTGTATTTTATGTTGTAAGCCTTACATAGCCAATGCTATGTACAAAGAGAGAATTTGGGGTGTTGACTGCTAGTAGGAGCGACTGTCTTGTGTTTATGCATTGGATTAAAAGCCCCCTCCAGTTCTGGATCCCATTCTTTCAGTCCTGAGGCCTTATGTGTTACCTTGGATCATGCAAAGAATCAATGATTTCTCAATTCCTTTTCAGTATGAATTTTCCAGATTCTGGGTGCTCAGTTTGAGACCTCGGAGAGTTAATTTTTTTAAGGTGACCAAAAGTACTTCAGATGGATTGCAGTGGTAGGCACCATAAATTAGAACTGGTAGTTACAACCATTGAAGCRTACGTGCCTAGGACTATGGCAGCTGGAACTGTTTTCATAATGGTAGTTTGGTCAGCTTGAGATCGCTGTGGGGAGGTTTGGGGATTTTAACTTATCATGAAAAAAACTGAAATGAAAATGAATACAGAAATACGCAGGTGGTTAGAGCAGTGGGTTTGTGGGTTTGCCTGTCTTCGGTATGGAAGGTTATGAAAATCAGCTGTAAAATTCTAGCTAGTGTTTGGCTTAGATTTTACAGCARCTCTTACCTATGGCTTAGAGGAAAGTACCTGAAGCCATGTTATCTTTAAGGAATGATAATTACGCCCAGTCTTATTACTTATACAAAGGAGCACATTGGTACATTCAGAACTGCACAATTGTTTCGTTCCAATGACTTGTTAAAAATCCAAATGTTTTTGCTTGCGGTTATAGATAGCAGAAGTGGGAATAAAAATCTTACGCACACTGAGCATATCTTGACTTCTAAACTATTGCAGAAYTACAGAAAGTGATAGAGGAATAAATATATCATTAACGTTTTGGCTCTGAAAGAAGGTTCTGTTCCATTCTGAAAAGAAATACAATTATATGGTCGCTATACAAGTATACGAATGAATGTGGGTCTCTGGGTTTTATTTGTTTGCTTTATTTATTTATTTATACTTTACCTTCTTGTGTTAACTCTATCAATAAAGAATGAGCCATCTGTTTAAATGAAAACTATGACCACCTTCCAATTTACTGTTATGGGAGGGAGTGGTTGACTTCATTTACTGCACTTCGACTTTTTTATTTCAATTTTCTTGAYGTTTTTATTGTATGTGTTTCCTCATGACATGTCACTGAATTTTCTGTGTGTGTGTCTAACTGCAAGAACTACAGGATCAGTCTTTATCTARGTTATTGTAGGAATCTTCCTCATTCAGGATCACTTTTAAGGTCTAAAACCAATGTTATACCAAAAGCAGTTAAATGTAGTATTTACTGTAGTTTGCAAAAYTTCTAGTATTAAAAAAATTTATTCTTCAGAAATCATCAGACTGTGTACATAAGTATAGTGGACTTATGAAATAGTTGCAGGACTGATGTAAATAATTGTACTTGCTTGTTGTGGAATCCTATGTGAACATATAGGAGACAACTATATTCTTGTTTCGTGTTTTAGCTGAAGTGAATCAGAACAAATCAAACAAAGCAAAGAACAGCTGGGTGAGCAATGTCAATAAAGAAGTCYTCATACCACCAAAACTATGTGGTGTTGCGGAACATCAAGAAGAAGAAGAAGTAAAATCTAGTTCAAGGTAAGTTGTCTATTCAAGCACATTTAGCATATGAACATCAGGACTGGTGGAACCTGGGAAGTAGCTGTAAGTTTCTTCGAAAATATTGTCTTTTTTTCTGATTTCAAAGAGCTTCAAATATTTCCTCAGAAAAGGCCTGAGGAATTCACGCCTCTGAAAGATYGACAAATCGTAGTTATGCATTGCTACCTGTGTTTGAATTTGTAAGTGTGTTTGAATGCAGCTAACTTTGACTTACTTCTACAATGATAAAATTGCCAAAGATGTGTAGAATGGTCCCACGCATGTTCTTGTGTCACAGTTAACCTGCCTCCAGAGGTGAGAGCAGAATTTACTGTTTCGAACTGCTGGCCACACTGAGTCCTTCACAGTCACTAATTTGGGGACAGTAACTTCTGCATCTCTTCATTCAGTCACTCAAGGAGAACAGACTGTTGATTCAGCCTGAGCTTTAAACTTGTGGGAAGAACTAGAACCTCTGGATATTTGAGGAAAAATAAATCTGATTCTACCAGGAAAAATAAATGYCCTTCTATAAGGGAGAAGCTTCCTTTCAGAGTGATGCAAGAYAGTCTGCTTGAGCATGACTGAATGGATCTAGTTGTTGCAGGAAAGCTGTATGAGAAGTAGTTTCTGGACTGAAGAGGATTTTGTTTTAAATCATTCCATCTTAAGTCTATAAACATCCCTAACAGCTCCATTTTAATCAGAAATGTACTGAATTTATTTCTGAGGTAAAGGGAAATATTTTTCTCTTTAAAATAYGTACATACAGTAATTTATCTGGCAGTATGAAAAGCTTTCTAAAAACCTGCATTTGAAAAAGGAAAATGATAATCTTCTAGTTTGAGGAAACAAGAAATCATTGAAAACGGGGCCAGGTTGTAACAAAAGTAGCTGCTGTTTGTGCTTTCAGTGAATAGAGTCAGTTAAAAGCCAGAGTTACTTTTTAGGATGACTGACTTCTGGTTGTACTGTTGATCAGTTCTGTAACCTTTCACTTTCTCACTTGTCTTCTAAGCCCTTCTCTGTGCATCATCTCTTTTTTCTTCGCAGCAAGGCTTGTCTCCTACTATGCATTTGTACAATACCTTGTAGCAGTTCCATCTTTCACTTTCATGGTCTGCAAACTGGGCACGCACCCTCACGATGAATGRCACCAAAGGTTGGTGTAAGTCTTAACAAATCTGGCTTGTGTTACTGCTCTTATCCTTTACAAATCATTTTCAGTGAACTCTGAGTGTTATCTTACCCTCATGTAAAATCTTGTTGAAAAAAATCAAACATAGACTCCTTTGTTACAGTCTTCCCCCAAAAATGAAGTTGTTCTATAGTGATGATTAAAGTGGCTCATCACAAGAGGAAACTTAAGGCCCTCCCAAAAATGTTGGCCAATAATGCTGCTACAATTAGTTGTTACTGGACGTAGTTTATAACAGTTGGCTTTTACCTTTAGAAGTTTGTTACTGAGMTATTTATTTATGGGCATCACAAGACATGCTGCTATTTGTTTTTTRATTAATAAATGTTAGTAAATACATATATATAATTAATGTTTTGCATGTCATCTTGGATACTACGGAAAAAAAGTTATACTCTAAAATAAGTACAACTTTATAATGTTACTCCTACTATCACAACACAACAAACTGTGTGTGATTCGTGAGCAGTAAGAAATTTATGGACAACTGCTAAGATGATCTCTTCAGAAAAAAATATAAAATGATAAGGTTTAAGAACAAGTTCATCAAATAAGCTCAGATTTGTGCTTCTGAGAAAGCATTATCAAACTACAGTCTGGCTTTTCTTTTTTTCTCTCTCTTTTCTCTCTCCTCTGCCAAATGTAGACAGTGTGCTCTAAAAGTCACTGACTTAATCATGGTCTTTAACTTGAGATTCCAACCCATGTGAAGCATGATAATATTGTCCAGTGTCCTGGACCYCTCTCTGGCCTTTGCTCCAAATTACACCAGAAATTCATCAGCCTGTATGCTTTATTCATGTGTGCTCATCCTCCAGCCAATAGCTCAAGATGTTCCTGCTGAAGTAAGCTGACACAGTCCAGGATTGATAGTGAAACTGTTGGAGGTAGATTTTAAAAAGGCACCTGCAATATGTGGATCAGACATTATTATTTGCATTTACTTTGCATAAATACTTGATTAAATGTCTCTGCTGGCTTCTGAAATGTGCAAAGCTGAAGCAAGCAAATGTGGTAGCACTGTGTACAATACATTGCTTATAACTTCAGCTAGGGTTTATTTCACTATAACTAAGATTATCCTGTGTAGTAATTTATGTGGAAAATTGCAGGAGGGACCTTATATTTCTAAAATACTCTTTTTCTGTTTTCTTTATATTGACCTGACATGGCCGTATGCCTCTCTCTAATGACAGCATCTGATTAGGAACTGAGGGGAAACAGTGTGCTGGGAAAGCAATAGCCSCACCAGTTAGAGTGGGAAGGAGCCATTGCAAGCATTTGGTTCAGCCATTACAAGCATTTGGTTCAGTCTTTAGGGCAGCAGAGCTGCTAGGGGTTATTCCTTTTGACTCTTCTTCTTGCAAAGCAATAGTCTCAACACGGCTAGAACTAAAAGGATGAAACTGAGCATCATTCTGGAGTTTGCTGTCACATAAAGYGAGTTAACAGTTTCCAGTGTCCAAATCATACAGATGATTTGGGCACTTCGGATTTTCGAGTGTTAATTTAAGGGTAGGTTTGTAGGTGGGGTTGTGGGGGTTTTTTGTTTTATTTCCCCTCCTTCCCTTAAAAGTGGGCTTCTGGWCAGCACTGGCCTGCAGACTTTGCATGAACCAAGCAGCTGGACCTCAGGGTTGGACCCAGAAGGTATGTGAGAGCAAATTAACCAGCTGCTGTTTGCTTTGGATCCTGTTCTTAAACCAAAAAAGTTCTTACTGAATGTGAAGACAGTGTGGTTCTGGTGGGAGATTTATGTCTGTGAACTGCTGAAGTCAAATTCAGCTTTGTGGCCTCTTCAACCRCTATCAGGTCAGAGTATTACCTTAGGCACAACAGAAAATCAGCCTACAATTATAACCTTAAAATTAGGATAGTAATCTTCATCCCCATACCCCAAATATCTAACTCCAGTAATGAAGCTATGAACAGTTTTTTTCTTTGGTGTTATATCCCCATAATGCTTTTYTTGCATTCCAGAGCCTTCACGGGCTGGGTGTGTGAAGTGTCTTTGAAGGTGTAACCTAGCACAGAATGAGTATCATGGTGTGACTCACMCACACTGTCAATATTGCCTCTGTTTAGTGATACCATACATCTACAAGCTGAATCCAGAAAAAGGGTAGTGTTGAAGTGGTTTTGCCTCTCGGATTATGATTCATACTTCTTTTTCTTCCCTATGCTAGMAAATATTCTTAGCTGACCATATTGAAGAGATGACGAGTGTCCTAGAGTTCTGTAGGGTGAAAATTTGCACCAAAGCTCTAATTCTTAAAATTCATGTAACTTTGTTACAGTCTGTTTTTCTTTTCTGGAATAATAGGRGTGCTGGGGTACCTGAATAAGGCCATTTCTATGGAGCACAGTTAAATCACAATAACTTTACTTCCTCCAGATGGGAATTTCTGCCCCAGACTTTCTAGCCTTCTGAATGATCCTAGGGGGGCTTATTTGTTTGAAAGTGAGGTTGAATTGAGCAGACTCTATTGAAAGTACAGGCAAATCTGTAACGCCTTCCTCCAGCTTCACTGCTGCCTTAGCCTGGTTGCCTCTTGGTCCCCTGTCTGACAGTTCCGTGCAGCTTGCAGGGAGCTAATGTGGGTCTGGTTCAGCTCAGGCTGTATTGGGTTTCTCTGCATTGTGTCTCTCAGAACTTGGTCTTGCTGAATTGTAGTGCAATAATTCCTTCATGTGTGTATATTTGTTAGCTTGGCTTAATACACTCTGTCAGACTAGCTGTGTCARTGCAGCACATCTGGGAATTTTGTTCTGTTTTCCCATCTGTATGGGCTGAGGGTAAACTCATGTTTTCAGACCTTTTGTTGTGAAACTCAGCTTTAGGATCATGATTTTTCTAGCTCATGCTTTCTTTAGAACAGGATTTTCAATATATAATGCCAAAATAGCAACTCCTTAATTCTTCCATGATAAATTTGAAGTATCGTTGTATTAAAACACTGTGGAGTGGTGTGCATTTAACAAGAATTTAAAAGGTTGCTGCCCCACCTATAGAAACTGTAGACAAAAGAATATCTTATCAGTTTCTTGCAGCCCAGAATACATAACATATTGCCGTTGTTTAAAATGAGGGAAAGGTTGTAGTGTTCATGATCGAGACCTAAAAAATCGTGTTTGACCTGTTGAGATAATGGTGTAGGTAAGACATCAGGTGCAGGAGCATGCAAATGCTCATAAAAACAAAACCCCAAACCCCGGCTCAGCAGAACAGGAGGTTCTTTAAATGTATCTGTTTTCAGAATTAAAGACTATTCAAGCAATATAGAGCTCTTTGAGAACAAGAGAAATACATATTTCTTTTTTAGGAGTAGAAAAGAAAAAAATCTGCTATTCCTGGTATGTGTATGTGTGCGTGTATATAATGTGTGCATTTGTCTGTAGATGTATGCATATATGTGTGCACATACACAGGCACACACACATGCACACAGACACTTACTGTTAAAATATCAGAGCCGTTTATTTTGTTCACCCATGAGATAGTTTCCATTACAAGGTAAGTATGTGCCTTAAGTTTGTATCAGAGTGCACAGAGGTGGTTTTTTAGATAGGTAACACTGAACCAAAGTACAAGAAAGACAGAAGTTTATAGCTCAGACTGCTGCTGTATTTTTTTTCATAGCTTTGTATTTGAGCAGCTCATTTTATTAGATCCTCTTTTCTCTAATTATGTTTTCCTATTTGTGAAATGGGAACAATGTCACTTTTCAGACATACTTAGCAGTGCAGGAGCTGGCAGCTTTTCGAGGCCATTTCTTTCCCAATTTAGATGTTGTGTGATGAAACCTGGTGGTGTTGGGAAAGTTGTTCCCTCCCTAGCAGGGCAGAGTATCACCAAACACCTGACTGGAGAGAGCTTGTTCCATGTGAGGAGGAGGTGCCTGTTTAGACCTGGAACTTCATAAGAGCTGGGAGCTGTTTTTCCTTCCGAGATACCAGCTCTCCCCTCAAAGGCATTGGCTTGTGGCTCTGCTACTTWCCAATCAATATCCAAAAATATTTTCACTAATGCCAAAGATTGTTGACCAAGGAAGTATTCAGTATCAGTCTCCTTGTATGTCTATACTGAAAAAAATGTATTAGTGGCTTTCCTTCCTAGCCTCAGGTCATATTTCCTACCTGGAGAATATTCCTTTTTCCTGCCTCATCCTGTTCCCCTCACACCCAAAATCATAATAAAGTAAGGTGATTGATGCCAGCATTGTTCTATATGAAGTTAGTAGACTGAATGTGGTTAATGGATAGTCCAAGATTGATTTTTTTACTGTACAAAGACCATATTTAAATCCACATYCTTTTTCAAAAAATGATGCTTTTTCATATGTCTGGGTTGTTTAAAAACACTCAAAGTGTAAATGTAGTCCGARTCTTTTGCAAAAACTTTGCGTTGTTTTGCAAATAGGACAGACAAACATCTCTTAATATAGTRTAGGAACTATCTCTTTAGCTTTTTAAAGTTTTCTAGTTTGCGATGTACTTGATTAGGATCACAATTAATAACTGATTTTCCTTATTTATAAAACCAGTGGTTTGATGGCATCTTAATTGAAGGAATAGCATATAATCTGTACCACTGAAGGGATCTAACTGTCACTTCTTTGGTATAGCTGTAGTGGTGGTCTTCTGTTTTTTCTGGCTTGTACAYCTTGTAAAACTCCTTATTTTCATTGTATTTTAGCACTTTCCTCCGCATAAACTCCAGTCCTAGAAGTACTAATGTATRAGAAGGACAGAGATGTTAATACTGGTCTGATTTTGAGAGTGGCTGTGTTTCAACAAAGTTTGCTTAAAAGCCTAAAGGATATCAGAATGATGATTTCTGTCCTGTCAGGTAGTAGTTATACTAAGTTCTTTCAAAAGCAAATACATTTTTGCAAGGAAGCAAAGCAGCAAGAATATCCCCTTGCCATGGAAAGAGGGAAGCCTGCTTCTAAATATGATGAGAATAAACTGAATGGAAAAATATACCTTATTGGCACTGAGAGTAAACTATGTGCAAGTGAATCTCTGTTGGGTTTCTGTTTTTTTTTTTTTTTTTTTTTTTTTTTTTTTTTT
>NW_028186352.1:1131388-1136627 GCF_003343005.1 Rhea americana | reverse complement strand
CTTAATGTCGTGGTTGCTGACCATAATACATATTTTTCCCTTGCAGTTCTAAAACAATAACCTCTGTGTTAGACAAACCACAGGGACAATCTGGGAAGGCACCAGTCTCACCAGTAAAGGTATGATATATTGAATATAGCAAAATTATCTACAATTTGTGTGGTAAAGATAATTAGAAAATTGAGAAAAGAAAGATCATAAATTGGAAAAGTTGAATATTTTTAGTGCTGGGTGAGATAATGGAAACCACTAGAAGTTCAGTGCTAAAGTGCTGTTGTAACTATAATTAATGGCTGTGTATATTTGACTTTGTTTACAACCTCCTCAACCACGAAAAAATTGTCTTGCTCTGTTCCAATATCTCTAAAGTCACAGAAGGAGAGAGAAAATTATCTAATTTAGAACAATTTGGGATTCTCAAGTGTCTTTAAGTGTTGGCATATGTCTGCTGTTGGTGGCTTCAAAAAGAGCGGGATTAGGCTACTGCTAGCATTTCTGACAGTTCATTGGTTTTAATTGTTTAGGCTTCTTGTCATGTACCCCATTTAAGAGGCATGCTTTTAGACTCTGCTGACAGGATAGTGAAGCAGAGGAAGTGACTGCACTTCCATTTATTTTTTCAAGACTATATTTGGTATAATATTTTGACTCCAATTATAATGTCTATATATATATATATATTTTTTTTTAGCAAAGGAGAAATCCATTTAATTCCACTTCATCAGGTGAGAACCCAAACAATGGGGAATCAGAAAATGGACCAGTTAGTCTACCTCAGCTATCAAAGAAGGGTAAATATTTTTATTTGTGTTTCATATGCATGTGAATGTCATCATGGTGGATATAGATATGATTTTTCCTTTTGTCACTTCTTATTGTAAGATGAAACAGATTTTGGTATCTTAACTGTGCAACTTAGAATTTTCAAATAGTTTATTTCAAATCTCATGCAAAACATGTATAGTTAGGCTGGCTCATGTAAGTAAATGTCTTTTGCTTTCTTTCTCTTGCCCACACTTCTAGTCTACATTAAGCACTGTATTTGAGAGGCTAGTTTGTCCTGAAACACAGAGAACAGAGAAATTTCCTTGATTTTGGTGTAACTGCCTTTATAATCTTTAGTCATTGTTCCTATTGGCCCTACCAAATAAGGGTTAAACCTAGCTATCTGTCTTTRTTCATTTTTTGCTTGATTTTCTCAGTTCTGCTTCCTTCAGAATCTTGCTCTGCAGCTAGGTAGGATATGGGAGGTGACATACCATAATTCAGGCTTTGGAAACTGCAGTTCTAATTTACAGGCTCATATGTGAAAATCACTGTTTCTGTTACGAAGCTTGATAATAAAGGAAAAGACTTGCACATTAGGAAAAAAAAATCATACACTTAYTGGTAGATCACTTCTGTGTTTTAGCTTGTTCCATCTGAAGGTGAAAATAGCCTGCTCATCTCTGCAGAGTGTTGTTTATGTTCTGAACCTGAAGGAATATTTGTGTATTCAAAAGTTGCCTTCCCCTGCAGAGTTTTTCCCTGGCAGGAATTGTATTGATACTGTGCTCCTTATTTTTAGAATCATTAAATGTTTATTGTCATAGAAATATTGACTAACTAGAGGATTTTTATCTGTSAAGACTTCCTGTTATATACAATTGAAATCAACATATATATTGAATTTCTTCATATGTTTTGTTGTCAAGYGTTTTAACAAATCAATATAATTGCTGTATTCTAGATCTACACAGTGTCATACCCCTCTGTTTATGTAGATGAATGTCATGTAAACCCATTATTTCTTCTCTAATTTCTGCAGAAATTTTGTCCCCTTCAAAAGAGAACCAACCTAAACCAAACTTGCTAAACAACGAAACAGAGAAGCCTAAGTCTTCTGTAGAACCTACTAATCAATCACAGAGAAGTCTAGTTAAGCYTCCTGTCCCAAAAGCTAGAAAATTATTTCAGAAAGCAACAGATCCAGTGTCACAAAAAGAAGACATTGTTCCAAAACCGCCTAAAAGGACTGACAGGGTTAATGGCATTGGTACACCACCTAGGGGCATTCTGAAGCGCAGTTCAAGTTCAAGTTCCACCGATTCTGAAGTTCTTCGTGTTAATCAGATGCTTGATTCTCAGACTAAGAGTGGTCTTCCTACTTCAACTATTTTTGAAGGAGAAGCTGAAAAAAACTCCCCTATGGAAGAAGCAGAAGATTCCTCACAAATTTCAATGGAAAAACTAAAACAAGTCAGGTTCTCTTCAAGCATAGGTAAAGGAGAGCCTCCACAAAGCCCACAGCTGCATCATGGAAGAGAAATAGGGGAGTTTCAGTTGTTAGAATCTGATGAAATTAAGAGTAGTGAAAATGATGATATTAGGTCAGATTCACTTGGKAATAAACAAATTTCTGCTGTAAAGCCTTTGGGCACCTATTCATCAGCTTTACAAGCAAATGAAATAGATCATTTACAAAAAGATACATCGACATCCAGTCCTTCTGATACTAATAGGTCAGTCTTCCTGGCTAGTGAAACCTTGCAGACAAAGACAGTTCCTTCTAAGAAACTTGAAACTCCAAGGAAGCCCTCCACCACTGTGCTGCCAAATAATAATAAAGAACTGATTGTCAATGAGACACTTGAAAACAAATCAAACCAATTCTTGAGCCATCAAGCAAAGTCACTAAAAAACTTACCCGGTAAGAGAACTGATAGGATTAATGAACAGAATACAAAAGCATGTAGTCCAAATTCATTACTGTTCAAATCATTAGTGTCTAGAAATTATTAACTAGGAAACAGGAATAATAGGAATGTGCTATATACTACAGAACTACTATTTTAATCCACTTGTTTATATTCTAATACTCTAATGTAATCAGTATTTTTAGAAGATCTTCTATTGGTATTTTTAAGAATTAACAATCAGATCAGATCCTAGCTAGGCATATTTATCATAGATGATGAAGGTGAAGTGATGGCACTTTGTCAAAATTTCTGTCTTAAGATGTAGTAGTTCTGTCTACATGAGAACTGAAGAATTTTTGGTGTATTGTTGTTGACTGTCCTTGGTAGTAATGCAGTTGTGACTAAACACAGATATGCCTTTTTCCCCCCTCCTTCCATTTTGCTATTTCCTTTATATTAGAGATTAACCCTTCCTCTTTCCTCTTCCTCCCCCCCCCCCAAAAAAAAAACACACGAAGAAAGTAATACGACTTCTTCCAAGAGGATATCTCAATGCAAGAATTATTTTTCCAGTTCATTACCTGCAGTATGGTTCTTCCCAGAAACACAAGGACAGAGAACTCTTTTTTTTCTGCTTGAAAGAGTAAAAACTGAGAGATATTTTCGAGATGGATTTTGAGTCTTATGCTTAATTCCTAACTCTGATAAATTCTTTTATATTGCAGAGCAACATTTGCTTTCTGCTAAGTCAGAAGCACGTGAAGTGTCAAATACCAATTCTACAGGTCTTCAACAAGGTAAGCTTGATCTTGTTGAGGAACAAGATGCTAAAACCACTTTCAGGCCTGACAAACATGCTGCTGAACTTGTGAAAGCATCTGATGAGTCCATATCAAAAGTATTAGATTGGTTTAAAAGACGTTCTGGTGCTGGGGATAGGAAAACTGGATCAGCCAGATTGCGAGGCAGGGAACCCGAAGAGGATGTGGACTTCTCAACCAAAACAGCAGTTCTTACTACAGAACATAGTGGGCTTAGAATAGATGAAAAAACACAAGTTACGGAAGAATTACCATTTGGAAAGACTGAAAAAGTGAAGAGTGTTTCACCTCCAGTGTGTATTCTGGAAGACACACAGCTGATAAAAGAGAGGAGGAAGCCTAAGCAAGAGGAAAAGAATGAGAAAGAAAATGACAAATCACCAACTGGGTTTGACTGTAGAAGAACTGAAAAGAAAGAATGTGATCAAGACATARTGCAACAAAATCAAAAATCAAGCCTCTTGGAGCATCAAGAATACAAGCAACCACCTCAGAGGTGTGAATCAGAGAAGGCAATTAGAGAAAAAAGAATAAGGGAGATAAGAGCATTCTGGGAAGGGGAAAAAACTATCCCCAGTCATGGAGAGAAAGAAGCTGGTATCAATATTAGCGCATCAGATGGCAGCATGTTAAAAGGCCTCAAAGAAAGTGACAAAATGAAGCCTGCTGCAGTATACTTACGTAATAGATTGGATGATCAAAGCAACAATATGTTACAAAGAACTGGACTAAGTGATGAAAGCCAGGCTTCAAGAAATGAACATCAAAGCTCTTTTGAGTTTGAGCCAGGCCGTGTAGCTGAAAAACTAGAAAGAATACTTCCATCTGATAGTGAAGTTCATGAATGTACAAAACTGCCAAAAAGCAGTAACTTACAGCCAAGAGTTGGTGTGACTTCATCCTCCCCAGAAAGCAAATATAAAGATGAGAAAGAAATGTTTCAAGGAAAAGGTGTTTCTGGTTCCCAAGAGAAGCCTAACTTCAAGGTTTTGTCTTTAAAAGAAAAAATGAATGAAAAGTCCAAGAATCAAAATTCAAATCCTTCGCAGTTTCAGAGTTTGAGAAATTTCTGGGATACTGGAGTGAAATTACAGAGTAGCATTGATGAGGGAAATGTTTCTTTGTCAAATAATACTAGTTTAATAGCCTATCAAAGAGAATCAAAGGAAGATAAAAAAGGAAGAAGTAACCTGAGCAAACAAGAGTTAATTCAACAGCAAACCCAARCATCTGAGAAAGAAAAAACAGAGAAATTAGATTCTGCAGTATGTGAACTTCCATTAAAATCTCCTACCCTTAAAGATCTGAATGTGACACAAACAAAAAATATAGAGTCTATCCAACAGGTCAARAAAGCATTTATCTCAAAACTCAAGGTAAAAGTAGGTCTTCCAGAGCAAGAAGCTAAAGAGTATGTAGAAAAAAGTATTGTTTCATCAAAAGAACATCAAAACACATTTAATCCTGGTTTACAGAAACTCTCCATGAAGAGAGGAAAACCGGTTGGCTTTCAAMATTGGGAGTATTTTCACCAACAGTGTGATGTGAACGAAACTGTGAAAAAAAGAGTGCAGGCAAATCATGAACATAATGAACATAAAGCTGGTTTGCAGAAACTGCTCAGAGAAGCCTTTGCAGATCAACCTTCTGAATCTAGARGGAGGAGAATGCAAATATCTGATGCAATGAATAGTATATCACAAAMAATTTGCGGTGTAGACTCAAAAGGCCAACAGGATA
>NW_028186352.1:1126014-1127327 GCF_003343005.1 Rhea americana | reverse complement strand
GGACTGCTGAGCCGCCATTTGGAAGTGTGACCTCTCGGCATGATGCAGAGTCACCTCAGGAAGTCATTGAGACCGTAGAAAGGTCTGTTGCTCCAAGCAATGCTGAATATGAAATATTTGATATTAATTTGCAGAAGCTTTTTACAGAGGTCTCTGATGTGCCTGCTCCTGTGCTCAAAAGTATAGATAGGAAAATGCAGGAGAAAATACTGATTGTTCGAAGTATGCGTGTTCCATACCAACAAGAGGGAGATCATCCTCAAGAAATAAAAGAAACAATCAAAAAAACTTCTGTTTCAACTCATGGAARCTTCTGTGAAGTTAGTAGTTCCCTGGAAAAGCCTCTTAAGGAAGCACCTGAATATTCATCTCCAGTATCCAAAGAGTTACGTGTACAAGGAAATTTTCAGAGTCCTATGTCTGCATGCAAAGATGGTACTCTGCCTATGACAATGGCAGAGCCTTATCATAATGCTTTAAGTACCTATCATACACAGATGAAAATTGGTATCAGGAAGGAAACTTTGGAACAAAATGGCAAAGCTTCGGTAATTGATGATGTAGTAAATGAAGTTGAAGCTTCTGATCTCCCCAAAAGAAATGTTACGCTTCATAGGGGAAGGGACCAGAGAAATATGGCTCCAATAGATGTTCCCCCCTTGGAAAGAGAGGCCAAGACAATTTCAATCAAGTTGTTCAAGATAAATGAAAACATAAAGACAGGCGAAAGCACGTCCTTGGTTGCTTCTGAAAATAATCCAGAATTAAAAGTACCGTTGAAATTCAGAAGAGCAAGCACACCTCTTAAAGATGAAAATAACTCCCTGAAGCCGGAAGCAACACAACTCTGCGTAACATCTCCTCATGACAATGAAGAGGAAGGTGGCAGCTCAAGTTTGGGTTCTGAGTTTTCAGATGAAAACTCTGATTCTCACTCTTGGACCAGAAGTTCAACTCGTGAGCTGTTTTAATTTCTAAAAGTCAAAGTGTTTGGTTGTTAAACTTGGCTACAGTTTTTCTAATAGCCAACTTGAAATATGTGAACTAAAAGTCTTCGATACTTATTTCTTAATGGAATGCTTTGGATATTTTTTGGGGGGAGTGAGGGCAACAACTATTTGTTTCTTAATTGGAAAGTGTTTTGATAAGCATATACTGCATTGGGTAAGCTTTTTTTGATTAGAGGAATTTCATAACATTACTCAATTGCATGCCTTCATGCTTTGCCCTTTTCTTCTTCACCCATGACATCTCTTTTGATTTTGTAACATTGTATTGCTCATATATTGGTATTTCTTTTAAACATCAAAAAA
>NW_028186352.1:1046211-1125914 GCF_003343005.1 Rhea americana | reverse complement strand
CCTCCACCCAAAACAGTGGCTGACTGACCTCATTCTTTATTTTTATTTAGTGGAATGGCTGAAGACAATACCAAAATCTTTTGTTCCAGAGAGAACTCTGTGCTATTTTAATTTAGTATTGCTGCCTGTTGCACTAGAATATATGGTTGTAAGGATGAAGTGCTGTCTTTATCAGGATTCTCATTATTTGCTTAAATGACAGCTCTAGTCCATGTATATAGTATAGCAGGCATTGAATATGTTACGGTAGAGGAGATACTCTGCTCCTGAGAAACTAAAAAGGCTAAATTGGGAATATTTTCCTCACATGGAGAAATTGAGAAACTTGTGAATTTTGAAAGGCTTTCTGACTAATTCTTCACCATTTTATGTAAGTTAGATGCCAATGGGAGTCAGTGAGAACTCTGATCTGTATAACAGATGAGGAARAATAAAACAGATTTTGTTTTAAACCAAAGTTTAAAGTATTACTGTCCATAAGGCCTAGCTGGTTGGTTGGTGGGGGAGAARAGTGGAATAGGAAGAAGAAAGAGTCTGAAAAAAGAATTTTGAAGGAGCTAGATCTGTCTTGATACTATCCTTGGAGACAAATACATGCTAATTTCAGGAATCTGAATCTCTCCAGAGCTGATTTCTTATGGCTGTTGTTCAAGTATTAAAATAGAATGTGATTTTCACAGGGGAGAAAATTAAAAAGACAAATTTGCACAGAGGAAAACCAAAACTATTAAATTCTTTTTAGTGCTGATTCWGAACAAAATAGCTACAACCTGAGTTTATTCCATCTATTTTTAAGGTACGTGRGTGTCATATTGCCCTAAACTCCCTTATTACTGAGTACAGACAAAAATATCTATGGAGCGCAAATCAGCCAACCTGTATCTCTCCACAGATGGCTGAGAGAGTTTAGGGTGAGCCAATTCTTAATGTAGGCATTTTAAAGCCTAAAGCTAGAGATGGGATTAATATTGACTGAATGGCATGAATCCAATTCCAGTTATCCTGAATCCCTTTGGTGTATCATTTTTACTACATGTTTGATCACAAATATCTGATCACTTAAAATATGTGTCTACAAAAATGATCTGGTAATGAGAAGTTACCTGTTGCCATCATGGAATCAAACCCTTCAGGAATATTGGATGCTAAACCTGGTTCCYATAAACTTTATAATCAGTTCACTTTGCTTTGATTTCCATTTTAAATCATTTTAAGCTAAAACAGTTAGATATCTCTTTCAGTAGGTCCTTAAAAATACTTATTTTTAGAAGACTGTATCTTAAAGCCTAGGCTAATTTTTTGTTCTCATGTCTCTAATTTCAGAGTAACTGAACATAATACATCCCTCAGTCTATGATACTGATTTATTTTCTATTTTCATTGAATGTTCGCTATGTTTGCTAAAGGTCAGAACAGATTCTGTAAGAAATCAGTTTTTTTTTAGTGAGCTGTTTAAAATGGCACATCTGTGTGTGCAGTGTTCATGTGTTTTGTCTYGTAACAGGTTCAGAAGAAGAATTAAACCCTGTTTTGATGGCTTTGAAAAGGAGTGCAGATAGGAAAATGCCTTCCAAAAGTCTAGAGGACATTCCATCAGCCACCTCAAGTGAGCACAAAGTTGTCTGTGTCTCCTTTGACTCCCCAGTTTGGCTTAAACATGTTAATGCTGTTCTTCCACACAGCTTTGCCAAATAGCGTTTTAATACCTTGACACTGAACCTTGGCGGGAAAATCACTTTCTGAACAAGCACACAAAATACTTTAAAAGTGAAATCCATATTTTTGCCTTACTTTTGCTTCTCAATAAGCAGTATAGAGTTAGTACTGAAAAATGTCTTATTTTCTCATACAGTTTTGTTTTCAGTTCTTCATGTTCATTTTGAAACAACATTGGAAGCAGGAAAAAATGCATTATTTTGATCACTGGTGAACTGTTTCTTGGATAGTGAGAAAGCCTTATATAGCAAAAATATTGACAAATACRCAAACCAGTAATGAGCAAGAACTGCCCTTCTCTCTGCACTGCTTGCGTGGGTCAAATTAATAGACAATAGAAGTATGAAAAACTCTGCTTAGTCTATTAGTTTCACCTGTGTATTCTAGCAGTTAATATAACCAAATGCACATTAAGATAATACAGTGAGATGGGACTGTGTTTAGAGTTAAATTTAGGCCTCCATCTGTAGCCCCCTAAGATTTTTGTTGTTGTTGTTCCTCTTTCCCTTTATCCTGCCCATCAGTGTTTTCAGTGTTTTTTTTTCCCCCATGACTAGTGGAGAAGACATAAACTGAATGTATATTTATAAACTGAAATCTAGAGGTGTAGATTTTGAAAGGTGTTGGCTGTTGTGGACAAATTGTTCCTCTAATACTACTTACACTATTGCATGCTTCTAACTAGTTCCTAGGTTTTAGGTATAGATGTACTAATACTGTTACAACAACACTGATAGAAACTGTGTCAGTGGTTACATAGGAGATCCCCTCTTGGAGGCAGACTTGAAGTAATGTACTAAGAAGAAAGCATTACTTGAATTTAACTGTGCCAATGATACTGCTGGTTTTTGTTTGGTTTTTTTTTACCCTCACTCCTACTAACTCTGTGGCTACCACTGCAGTCTGTTTTATCATACTGAACAGCAAGCTTTCTAACTATGTGTTACTTTTTTCCTGCACAGATAAAGGAAAAATAACTATTCCAAAGGAAGAATTAGCTCTTAGTGCTGAAGATGGTAAATATATTTTGTGTCTGCATGGAAGTTTATTCTTTTTTCAATGTTCTGTTTTCTAGTGAAAGATTTTTTTCCAAACTTAAGAATTGTGTTCTTCTTGTAGATTTGTTTAGCTTCAGCATGACTTATATGCTTTTGTAGAATTTTGTCGTATTATTTTATCCTTAAGTTGAATACTAACATTGTCCTGCTAGTTTCCTGTAGAAACTCTGTGCCATCTACCAGTGTACTATTTCAGTCTTTGAACATTTTGCATATGAAAAGACTGCTGAAATCATTGAGAGCATTGAACATTAGCTCAGTTGAAAGACCAAGCCCATTTAAATGTTGAATTTGTCTGCTCATTGGTTGCATTATAAGGTGCAGAATAACTTTTGCTCATACAGAACACCCTTCAGAATGCATCTGTTGAAAATGAACCTCTCCAAATTCCAGTCTCAATCCAGCAAAGTAGAATTACTTACCCTGAGCAATAGATGAGTCACTGGATCAGGTACTGTTGWTACCAGTGATCTCCTAGTGCATTACAGATGCCTTGGTGTTAAATTTGTTGGTCACACATAGGTATGTGCATAAAGCTACTGATGTGCCTGTCCTCTTTTAGGAATTCCAAATCTAAGCAAAGCAAAGCAAACCTGTTCCAAGAACATGTCAGGATGAACACACTGGAAAACCATCAATAACTGAGTATGGTGGAAAATAAACGCACAATTCTTTATTGTGTTGTTGCACTACTATTTTAAAAATGAGTTGTGCATAGTAGGATTTACTACCATCTTTCAGATGCTTCCAAGCATTCTGTGAGTTAGTGGTCTGTAGTATAATAGGATACACAGTGTCCAACATGCTAACAAGATTTATGTACCATATTTAAGTTACTTAGCTGAAAATGTGGCTTTTTTTAAAGTTAAATTCATTGAAGGTGCAGTTTTGAAAAAACGGCCAACACAGTCAAACTGTTAGCTGTGCAAGCAGAATGAGGCAAGGTCTCTTGAAAATACCATTCATGTTTTTGATTCACTTAGCTTGTACACTCTTACTCCCTTTGTTATGATCCAGCTCCTCAGAGAGTGATGCAAAMCAGAAAAATACAGGGTCTTGGGAAAGCTGAGACTTTCCACACSTAAAATATATTGATACTATTTATAACATTGCAAAGCTGTTTGTGCTACTGACTGACTGTTGTCAATACTGCGCTGAGCAGATTTGAAACCTGATCAGCATCAAGAGAGGAGTGAAAATGCAGCAGGAAGTGAGTAACAGGATTCTTTCACCAGACAGTGGAGAGATTTCTCTACTGATATTTAAACTAATAAATTAAAAATCCATTTTTGGTAATAACTAACAAGTTATACATCTAGACTAAATGCTTGCCAAATGGGAAACTGCATCTAACTGCACACTGACAGTAACTGACACATTTAGAGCTTCAATGCAAAAAACTTTGGAAGACCTTAACTTACGCCTTGCAAACAATCCCGTCAGGTGTGCCATGTTTAAATTCAAACAATAGATGAGTACCATCGTAGCTGGACGTTGTTGCCAAAGAATTCTCTGTCAGCAGATACTGAGCAGTGGTGCATTTTGCAATGTGCATACAGTGCAAATGCCTTTAATATGTGGAGTTTTAATGTACTGCTAAATATGAGTGGGGTTACAGCATGGAAAATTCTGAGAATTGTGGGTTTACTGCAGACAGGATTTTTGCAAGGCTAGCTTGTGCGCTTAAGCTCTGTACAGTGAAACGAACAATGAATGCAAAAGTGAAGTTCAGTGGAGCTGTACAAAAGTTGAAGAGATCTGCTGCAAGATATTGCCTCATCAATGGGATATGTATTATCTAGTTATCTTGGAATATTTTGTTATATAGCTACCTAGGAATATTTGGAACTTCCTTGTTCAGGTCTAAACACTGCTTCATTTACACAACTATTCCTATTGCCATTAATGAGACTAAGTAAATAAGAGAGCAGTTGGCTTGTATACTAACTTTTTACCAAGAGCCTTATGATGACTCTAATGTCAACAATGGTATGGTTAGTGTATAAGTATACTTATCCTTGTTCTAGGAGGAAAAGCTGGAAGATAAACTGATTTTTTTTTAATTGCATTAGATCAGAATTTTCTTGCAGCGCGTGGGTTTGTGCATTATGTCAAGCAACGTGAWCACTGCTTTTGTGAGAGAAAGCACTGTGGCCAGTTTTACAGATGTCAGACTAGACTGTCCTAGCTTCTGTGAGTCCAATGAAAAGAATCTTGCATCTAAGTTGTAAACTTGTTGTGCATGTGCATGTGTTTCTTCTGAAGTTGTTTGTTTCTAACCATTCCCTGCTATGGAATCTCACTGTTTTGATGTATAAATTTATTTTTGAAACTTTGAATTGTTGCTGCTCTTTAGTTTCCACAGTGCCTTCACAGCCCGATAAGCTGTTTTCGAATCCTGAAAAACTCAAAGGACTGAGCAAGTCAGTCCCATCATTCCTACAGGAAGAGGCAAGTTCTGTATTTGAAATAATGTGACTAAATTTTTCCTTTACTGTGGTATTATGCGTTTGCCAGATAGTACTTTTCAGGGTCTGCCAAACCAGTTTGCTTTTGGATAATGAGTTTGTAGTACAGCTAGAGCCTGTGGTTGATTCATCTTTCAGAATTTTTAGTTAACTAGAGATTTATTCCTACTGTACAGGTCTACATTGGAGCATGTTTTATCTCAGAGGTTGAAGCTTTTTTTTTTTTTTTTTTTCAGAGCGTACATTGTTTACAGGCTAAAATAAGCTTGTAGGACTACATATAATGGCACTATCTGATGAGCCTTCTCAGAGATGTATTTGCTTGACATTCTGTTTAGGGGTGTGGGTTCAGGTACCAAGCTGTCTTTCTCTCCATAAGTAATCTTAGAACTTTTGACAACATACTATGCCTTTTAAAGTCGCCTCAGCTTAGTCTGTATACTTCATTTTAAAAAAGGAGCATGGTGAGGGGCCTGGGAGATCTGAGTGTGACCTCAGAGCTTATTCCCGATCTGACAGTGAGGTTTGAGGGTGTTAAGCAATATGAACTGCCTTGTCTGTGATTCTCTGAACAGTCAGTGGATAGAGATGTGGAGGCTGTAAATGGACCAAGCACCAACCTCCTAACGTGAACATCTGAAGTAGATAGGCAGAATATATCTGAATAGATACTCTCCACTGGTCACAGGAAATGGGAAGCTCTAGAGAACAGGAAATACTTCAACACTGTTGAATTTAGATAATGCAATAGGTTCTTCCATTTTTCTTATGCACTGTAGTAACTGGTATGAATGTGAATTTCTGTGGCAATTGTGCACAAGAAACTCCCATCTCCTGCCCTCTAAGCTGTCAGCAAATCAAAGTTACAGATGCTGTCTTCCACTAGTGCTTTAAACACTTAAGTCCTGTCAATGATGGATATGGATTAGTGGACACAGTATTAGATGTGACACAGGAACTKGGGTCAGAGATGCCATACGAAATGTCTGTGCTATTAACCAGAGGAATGGTTATACTGCTTACCTCTGTCCTTATAGCTGTAACTGCAGTCAGCAGAAGTGTCAATATTTTCTCTAAAAACAAGTGGCTGAAAGGACTGAAGGGTCAGTTTCAGTACTGTGCTCCCTGCTCTTYCTCTGAAAGTTTGAAATATCCAAAATACAATGTTACAGTTTTGTCTAATCTTACTTTAGTGCACAAACTAAGCCATTTTGTATCTACGAATTACATCTCTTTAAATRAAGATTTTGTAAAATTATCTCCTTCTAACGCCCTTTATAGTGCGAACTATACGAGGAAAACTTCTGTAGGGCATTGCACCATGGACAAATCAAAAGATTAGTAGCTCAAAATGTTAGAAGTGGGATACAAAGCAAGTTTGAAATACATGGCTGGGCATCTAAAAATAACCAGTTAAAGCTTCTGGAAGAAGCCAGTTTAAAAAACTGACTGATGCGGCTTCTGAATGAAACAGTCTGGCAAATACTGAAAAGACARTAGACTGTACATAGTCAACTTGGTCGCAGTAGAAACTGTTTTAGGATGGTCCCTTTTGATATTCTAAGAAATTGTCAGTACCTAAATCTCTTTATTCTGTCCCCAGAATTTGTCTTTAAAAATATGATTATTCTTAATACTGTCTTATAATACATCCTCTGCTGTTAGCTTGTTAACTCAAGACAGGCCGTCTGGTTTACATATTTTATTTACACTTCTTTTCATATTTATTTTTTAAATTAAATAAAAGTACACTAGCAATAATTCTTAAATATTCTAAAATTTAATTTGAAGTAATTTTTAATATTTCACTAAAAGGATAAATTGTGTTCTTTTTGAAGATTGCCTTTCCCTAACATAAAGGTTTATTCACACGTGCTGRTTCTGCCTTTATCATCACCTATGTACCATCAGGTCAATAACAAGTATGAAACTACTGAATAGATAACATCAATCTGATAGAAATAATAGATGGAAATAAGCATTGTATACACCATGTAATCATGGTGAAATTAACTGTTGTTGCTATGTGTTGGTTCAGTTCTGAAATTATTTTTAAAATGGTATATTCTTCTGATAATAAAACTTTCTAACTGAAAAAAAAATAAACCTGTCTCTCTTAGTGTGCCAATGTCTTATCCTTTTGCGCAAAGGAGATAACAGCCTAAAAAAATCAGGGTTCTTTACTTGCAAATACTAACAATATACTTATTTAAAATTGTGAGTTAACTTAGAAAAACAATTAAGGGCATAGTGCATTCTGGAGGCATGCTGTCACCTGSTGCTGCATAATTCCGTGTCTCTGAACTTTGTGCCTTTCCTCAAACACAAGACCTTTGACTGCTTCCATCCAAGGAGCAAGCTTTGATKAGTAAATTAAGGGCATAGCTCCAAGTGAGCAGAACTGGGTTCAGTCCCGACTCTGCTGTGTGGACAACAGCTAAAATGGTCTTAGACAAACCATACATCCCTCCTCTACAGCAGAGATAGGATTTCCTGCCCTGCAAAGTGTGCATGCAACAGGACTGAACAAGGGATAAGCACAAAATCCTGATCATCATCATTATTTAACTGTTACTTCACTCCTGGATTTATTTTGGATACTTCCAAATAATAGCACTCTCCAAGACAATGTTTCTCTCAAGGAGCCTTGACCTAGGCAGGGTAGAGGTTAGTCGGCCCTTGTCTTTGGCCTCCAGATTGGGGAACAATYCTGGCCTGCTTTTACTTAGTATAGATGTAGCTAAAAAAGCTAGGCTCAATAAATGYTTATAAACATTATAGAAGACTTATYTAAAATGTTTGTTAGACATATTTCTATAAATATTCTTTTAATGTGTGTAGAAAATAGTTTACTATTTGCATCTGCTAGTAGGAGGTGTGCGACAGCCGCTCAGAACTGTATGGAGGAGGGGGGAAGCCTTGTCACATGTTCACAGTTGGAATATGAGGGGATAACAGTTTGTGTAGGAAGACTGCAAAGCACACATGGAAGTTGAAGAAGCACTGTGTCTTTTGTACCAGGAGAAACAGAGACGGAGTGAGGTTGTGAGCACAATCTGATCAAGTAAACCCTATAGTTTCCTGATGCARAAAAGCAGGGCTCTACTCGCTGTCTTGTAATAAAGGGGTTTTTCAAAAGCCATTTATTGTATGCAGTGCTCTTCTACTTTGCATGTTACCTCCCAACTAACTGTCTTTAAAATAGAGACTTGAGAATTGATAGTATTTTCTATATAGCAGAAAGGGACTGGTGAAAGATCTGAGCATTACCATTTGCAAAATTTTACTCATGGTGTAGTGAAGTTGAGTTTAATTGTCTCAATAAAATTCACTTTTTATTTTCCATTGCTATTTGGGGCTTTTAAAGAAGAGGCTAGTTGCATTACTCCTTTTTTTTGGAAAAAAAAAAAAAAAAGACTTTCCATCTGAAAAATTCCCTTTGAACTTTTTTTTTCCAAGTGAGTGAGCTTTTTAAGAACTTAGTAATTACTAATGTTTCAGTGCTAGGGAATTTAAATTCAGGTTTTTAGCAAGTCCCAATCTGCATTATTAAAATCCTGCTTTATATTTTTAAAATGTTCCTTGTGACTCCATGGTGCCTCCGCAGACTTTCTTTCTGTGATGTTTTTGTAGAGTGATGACAGAGAGACAGATACGGCATCAGAAAGCAGTTACTCCTTTGGCAGAATCAAGAAGAGTCCCAGCTCTCTAACCAATCTTAGCGGCTCTTCTGGCATGGCCTCCTTATCCTCTGTATGTAAACCAAAGCCTTGTTATAATGGTACTTYGCTTACACTAATCTTTTCAGCAGTGTTCCACCTGCTTTCTCATTCCTTTTATCTTTCCTTCCTTGGCATCTTTGTCTCCTTCCTTCCTTCTATCTGCCACATGAATCCTTGCATGGAGTTCTTAAAAAACAAAWCAAAAATCAAAATGTCCAAAGCCACTTCTATGGTATATAAATGGAACCAATTGTTTCTACTTTTCTTAAAGTGTTAGATTATTAGTCCCTCTTAAGAAGTATTGGATAGATCATATTTCATGTTTACTATAGTCATATACTGGAGCYTGTTCAGGACTCCCCTGTGCAGTGGACTCTAGAAAAACTGAACAAAAAGATGGCTTTTACCCTGAGAGCTCAAAATGAGGGACAACGTACACAAAGCAGATGTTAAGAAATGGAGCAAGAGAAAAAAGGAGTAAGTGAAAGAAGGAGACAGTACTGGTATGGGATGGTGATTAAGTCAGTGACTGGTCAACCAAAAATCATTAGCTTGTGAGCTTTATGGGAAAAGAAAAATTTGGAGGAAGGATAATGATGTTTAAAAAAAAATGTATGCCCTTCTTTTTCACTCCATCTAGGATTTGATTTTCAAATATACTTTATTTAGGCACCTAATGCAATCTTATAAAGACTTTATTCCTAATTTTTTTGTTGTTATTTTCAGAAGGCTTGTCCCCTTAAGTCTAGACTTTAAGTCTAGGTTCTGCTTTCTCTGAGCAAGATCAGCTGAAGAGATACTTAAAATGTCTGATCACAGGCAGTCACCAGTTGTGGAGCATCCTGTAATTTTCCTTCTATCTTAATGTCATRAACACGTTCACATTTTTATAGCAAGTTTGGCCTAACACCTTTAAGACTTACAAATAATATCCTTTGTTAATCTGCTTACTGAGCAGCTTTTATCAGTCTCCCTTACGTTTCTTAATTTCATCTTAAAAGGACACAGCTGATTTCTTTACTGTCTGAATTCTGAGCAGAACTTCTACCTTGATCTTGAAGTATCTGGCCAAATTCAAAACCTTAGAAATTTTTTCCTCCTGTTGTATGATACAGGTGAGCGGAAGTCTAATGAGCATCTACAGTGGAGATTTTGGCAATGTTGATGTGAAGGGAAACATTCAGTTTGCTATTGATTATGTAGAACAGCTGAATGAGCTCCACATTTTTATTTGCCAGTGTAAAGACTTGGCAGTGGCAGATGTTAAGCAACAGCGTTCAGACCCGTAAGTAYAACTAGACTATATGTGTTTTTCCCGATGAAAGTTTCTTATAAATGAAGAAATGGATTTTTTTCAGTCACTACCACTTGTTGGATTAAACAACCAAATAAATGAACAAAGAGGCTATAACATGCTTTCCATAGTTGTTGTCCCCCCGACATAAATGTAGAATTGCCACTGTAATTAGTGCATATATTACCTTTAGAAGGTCAAAYTTTTAAGAATATGAAACTCTACTTTTAGGTTTTAAATTTAACTTTCTATATGGTAAATCTTGCTTTGAAATGTGTCCAGTAGAATAATAGCCTATAAATGTTAAAACTAGGCATACTGTATTTAAACACTGTGCATTTSCATGGGTTGAGGAGACATTCCAAGAGATTCACCTGGCAGAGAAAAGTTATGCTCCACTTTGGAAAAATAAGAATTATTTTTATAATTTTTAATCCATTTCTTCCATTTCTTAAATGGCACAAGCTGAACAACATAATAACTAGTTGAATGGATTTAGTTTACTTTATAAAACCATTGTATTTTATTTTTCACTGAGTTGTGTATTTGGACGKGGAAGTTGGAAGGGTATATTCTTAATATTTTTACCAGTCTGTTTAAATTTTAGGTATGTAAAGACTTACCTGCTTCCAGAAAAATACAAGCTGGGCAAACGGAAGACCTCTGTGAAAAAGAAAACTTTCAATCCAGTCTATAATGAAATACTGCGGGTATTTATCAAACTATTACTAGAAAAAAACCTAGGTRATATGCATGAAATATTAAGAACTTTAACTTTTCAGTGCAAGTCCAGATGCTGTCAAAACACGTCTGTTTATCAGAATGAGATGCATTGCTCCATGAAAGTACCTATTTCCTTCCATCGATAGTAACTATATAGTGTGTTCTGAATAGAATATGGCAATCTTCATTGTTCTGTAATGTTTACAAACAAACCCAAGTATGAAGTTAAAATGTTTGAAATAAAGATTAAAACATAAAAAGAGTTTTGTATTGAAATGAAGAAATGATTAGTTGTATAAATCCAGGCATATTTTCTCCAATCTTACCACTTTCAGGCATGGCTTTGATGAAACTCTCACTTGTTTTAATGTTTTGTTTTGTTTTTCTTCCTTTCTCCCTCCTTGCAGTATAAAATTGAGAAGGCTGTCCTAAAGAACCAAAGGCTCAATATCTCTGTCTGGCACAATGATACCTTTGGGAGGAATAGTTTCCTTGGTGAAGTGGAGCTAGATTTAGGAACCTGGGACTGGAATGATAAAATAAACAAACAAATCAACTGGTTTCCGCTTAAGCCAAGGGTACGTTACTAAAGCTGGACTATTTGGTTTGTATTTTTCACCGTATAAGTACGAGACCAAGTGATTGTTTATTAAGGCCTTGTGTTCTATGGTTGCACGTCTTTAAAGTAGGTTTTTTTTTCTTACAATCAGAAATACCTCTTTGGTGAGGGGGTATTACAATTCTRGGGTTTTTATTAGTGTAGTAAGTAGCCGGCTATTTTAAGAGTAATCAGAAATTTCTCAAAGCCTAAGGAGTAGGAATTTCAAGCTACTTTTTGGTTGTCATGTTGCTGCAACAGATGTGTAAAGGCACTTGCTCTCTGAATATACAGCATGTCTAATGAGAATACATGTCCAGTGTAGCACTGTCAACTGCTTAGGCTTGCTTTAAAATCTCTCGCATCCTGTAAACTGAGGCAAGATTGAAGGATAAGAAAACAAGAAAAAAAAATTCTTGTAGAAGTCAAGCTTGTTTCTGTGGGAAAACTTTGCCAAATAAACTCCGAGTGTGAGCTGCAAGGTTTGGGTTTTATAATATATTTATTTATTATTTCAGGCTTCAACAATGGCTCTTGAATTAGAAAACAGAGGGGAGATGAAACTAGCCCTCCAGTACGTCCCACAGCCTGTTGGAGGTATGTGTTACTTCTTTGGGCTTGTCAGCCCTTTGGGAGATTTTAGTCTTTTTTTCTTTYTTCTTTTTAAAAAATAGCATTTTTCAACAAATTCAGCCATCTTTTKTAATGTAAAAGCATAAATTCATCTTGAGAGTTAAGTCAATCTAGTCATTAATTCACTTTAGGATMCAAGGCCATTTTGTCACTTTTATTGTTATTACAGAAGAAATAACCAGTTTTGCAATCCAGTCTCCAAAATGAATTTGGAAAGGCTTGCCCTCAATTTTCATGATAAATTTTYTTCCCAAGTTTGAAAGATTTCTTATTTAGGAGTTTTATTCTCAGTTTTGTTTGCCTTTCATTCACTGTACAAATAGTTTTTACCAAATACTGTATTGGGAGGAAGTATTCAGTACTGCTGTATATTTGCAGTATGTTTTCTTTCTAAGGAAAGAGGATTCCATCCACCGGTGAGGTGCACATCTGGCTGAAGGAGTGCCGTGACCTTCCTCTTCGGAGGGACAACAAGCTCAACTCTTTTATTAAGTGGTAACAACTGGTTAAGATCATAATATGTGGTGGCCTAATAATGCTTTCTAATCYTCCCTTCATATTTTTAAAATTTAAATTAAAGAACACCTGATTACTTTCCATTTTGTATTTTTATTTTATTTTAAGTTCTGCAGGACTTAACTTCAATGCATTAAGGGTATACCACCCATTATAATGTACTGAGAGAATTTCCTTCATAGTCCTTATACTTTCATTTTGTTTCCTCAGCTGCTTAGTTGAATGGCTGGTCAAAACTAAGTGAGATCTTATATCTGCGTTTAGCTACACTTAAGCAAAAAAAGTTATTGCGAGAGTACAGTTTAGCTTAGCAAATCATAGTAGGAGGAGACAGAAATGAGAAGCACATTTGTATTTYTTACTCCTGCCTTTCCACAAACACATTAAAATGTAAAGAGAGAAGAGTAGCAAGATGGTTGGGAGATCTCTGGCAGCAACAGAAAGGTTTCACCATCACTGTTGATGATCCAACAAATAAACTYGCTTGTGTTTCCTCCCCACTTGACTTCATTTCCATAGTTTGAAGCACGTGGATGGGAACATCCTGCCAGTACTTCTTGGAAGGGACTGAAAATGCAATCTTTGACTTATCTCCATGATGCTAAAGCATCTTATCTTCAGTTGCATTATAACTCGCAAAGAGTGTTAATCAGTAGCTTTCTTCTATTCAGTGTTTAATGCAGTCTGTGCTGACCAAGTGTAAACTGACAGTGCTTTCTCTTCTGAAGTACCATTCTTCCAGATACTAGCAGGAAAAGTCGCCAGAAAACAAGAACAGTGTCAAAAACTACAAACCCAGTATTCAACCACACCATGGTCTACGATGGCTTTAGACCGGAAGACTTGAAAGAAGCCTGTGTAGAACTCACGGTCTGGGATCACAACAAGCTAGCCAACCACTTTTTAGGAGGTCTCAGGATAGGTCTTGGAACAGGTACTAGGCTCTTGATAGAGCAATCCTTTCTTTACAAAATACAGTCTGTTTCCTTTTCTTACCTTYCTGTTTCTTCTCTTTTTGCAAAGATCACTGAACAGCYTTGCAGCTATTTATTTACTACAGTTTCATTAATTTATCTRTTCCTCAGCCTGGATCCTGTAATATAAATAGAAGAAGTATTATGATGGTTAGGATGACCGACAAGTTAGAAGAGATCTTAGAAATAAACCTGTGTTTGTCCATTCATAGTACCTGGTACCCCTTGAAGCACAGAGTATGTGWTATGTGCATCTAAAATCTTGACAACCTTTTACAAATTTACACATGCAAAACAGGATACATGATGTAGAGACAATACTGAGTGGAGATAAAAGAACAGATAGAGAATRCCTGATAAAATTTGGAGACATTGAAAGGAATAGAGGAAAGATGAAAAATACCACTACTATAAATGCAAAAAAGCTTTTAGCATAAAAGGCGGTATAAGAAGGTGGATAAATGGAAAGGTTGTATGTGTTCTCAATCATTATAGTTTGTCCCTTTCATTGCCCTCTTTGGTCTGGGGGAGGGATGTGTTTGGAGTCTTTTCAAGCAAATGCGAGGAAAAAATGACTTTTCCCAAAGGAACTTCTTGCTAATGAATCATGCATAACCTAAAATAAAAAACAGGGGAGGAAGTCTCAGACTGAATTTTTAAGTAGCCAACCTTACATTTCAGTATCAAAATCAGTGGCCTATTTTATTTTTAATTCCTCTCAGATATTAAGCCCTTATATATTGTTCCATCTATGCAGAAGATAAGCATCTGACTGAAGCCCAAACCCCTTTATTTGGTACCCTGTCTTACCTTTCTTCTTGGGCTTGTGACAAAATAAGAAAAATAGTAACACACACCAAAAAWAGGAAGAAGATGATGATGTTTCTGTGCAAAATTGTTCTTAATTACATTTTACTTGCTGAAGTGTAAAAATACAGAATTGGATGTTGAAAGTACTAGGCCTTTTTTAGAAGAGAGGCAGATTTGATTATCTGCTCTCGACTTTGAAGCATATTAAGTGATTAAATGTTTCTCTTAACTCTGACATTTTTCTAGGCAAAAGCTATGGAACTACAGTAGATTGGATGGATTCTACTTCAGCTGAAACTGCCCTGTGGGAGAAGATGATGAACKCACCCAACACATGGATAGAAGATACACTACCTCTCAGGATGCTAATGGTTGCAAAATTGACAAAATAAAGCAGCTTTTTAATTGCTAGTACCAAAAAGAAACCTTGGGAATAAAATTAAAGGGAGGAGGGAGAAACTTAACACAGTCGTTCTTTTGATGATGTCTGTTCTCTTGCTGTTCTGTTTTGTGCATGTCACTTCRTGTTTCGAATTAAACTGCTGCCTGCAGATTATTATATAAATTTTGGGAGTTATTTTATTTTTTTTATTTACTGAAAATGAATTTAAGAAAGAATGCACTTACAGAATTTGGTGGTAGAGGTAGCTGTGATATTTGGATGCTTGTATTGCCTAAATGAAGCGCTTCTGATTCCTTGATCTAAATTGCCAGCAGAAAAACAAAGGGCAACTCTTTCTGCACATCACTAGGATTGTGAGGTGTTATTAGTAAGATAGCAGAAGATTGGGGGTTGGTCCATGCTCATTTGTGTGAGTGCACAGCTCTTCAATGCTATGTCAGATCTCTCCAGTATGAACTGCTGGAGAATTCATGAAAAAACAAACCAACCCACCTTTACCTGTWGTTTTACATTTCTAAGATGTGAAAGTACCTTCCATGATGAAAGAAGCATTCTGTGAAGTGGTACTGTTGAGGTTGGGTGTAGAGGACTGTTAATTCCAATGAAGAATCAGAGTCATAAAGAGTCTGATTACATATGTATTAATCACTTTGCTAGTATATTAATCTTACTCTTAAATGCTGAAGACATTGAGGTCAAACGTTTTGTTTAAATGCTACTCCAAAGCATCCAAAAATGCCAGTTTTAATGATGACAAACATGATGGCTATTTATCTTGTAAAACATACTCATTATCTGTACCTGTATCTGTTGGCTTGTTTTTTGGGCAAAAAGTAATTTATCTGTTCTTCAGCGCCACCGTTAGGAGATTGCTGGGATTCTGGTAGTCCTGGTTTAGATAGCTTTGTAGTATATGAAATGGACTGGAATTTGTCACCTGTAGAAATGCATGCCAGTAATGAAAGCTTAAATGCATAAAATGCAAAATGTATTACATTGTTTTGGATTTTTTTGTTTTTTTTAATAAAAGCAGTCTATTAAAGCTACATAGGAATTCGATGCTTAATTAAAACTCAAGTATTTTGTATTAGCAATTCAGTACAGAATATTAAAAAATGAAGAGGAAAAACTTTTAAAATAAATGCACATTTATTTGCTGCAACTGCATAGGTCTAGAAGCTGGTAAAATCCAGTATTTCCTTAGAGCAGAGAGGAAAAASGGAGCAGATCACATCCAACTCAGTTGCTGAACTTAATTATACAAAAGTAAATATATAGACTAACTGATGTTATAAACCATAACCAAGGTGWTCTGGTTGAGATTGGTGGCTGGTACAGACTTCACTTTTCCAGAGGCACCACTCTTTCCGGGTTGGCTATTTAAGAATACAAAAGCCATGTAACTGTTACATCATTTAAGTAAAGATGTATTTTGTTCTGAAGCATAGTACATGTATTATTCTCTATTCATAAAATAGTGATTTTTGTGTATCTGACCAAGAGACACTTTGTATTCACTATTTACATTAATTCAGCTTCACCTGGAAAAGTACTTTGCTGTGAGCATGACCTCCAATTTAATAGGTTAGTATGTGTGTGTTTCTTTGTTTTCCTCCTGTGAAATTTAAATATTTTACTGTCTTAAAATAGCTTTGGACTTTAGAGTTGGGACAGGGTTTGAGGCTCTAGAGTTGCAGGCTAATATCATGTGGTTACTACTACACTAAATATATCAAAACTTAGTTTAAATTTTGAAGTTACCTGAACACAAGCTTTACTTGKGCACCTGTAATTAGTAAGATGACTAAGTAATGACATAGCAGCATTAYGTAGTCATTCAGAAAACCAAGACACTGAACTCAATAACCAAAACAGGTCCTCTAGTACAAAAAATTCAGTCTCTTAAATTTGTTTAATAGCTGTTTACAGGATGTGCAGAAAATAGAGGCTATTTTTGGCCAGTACACAAGGATAGTCATCACATCAACAAATACGAGCCTCCCTTATACTACTTCCAAACGTACAGGGGGTCAGCAGAGGCAGTCACAGCAGTRTCTTTGGAAAGTATACTAGCACTTAACAATAACACTATGTATTTTAAAACTGTATTATTATCACTGTTAGCCTTCAGTAGAGTCTTTATCAAGCTACAGATCTTCAGCAGCTGTGCTTATCATCTTTTTACTGTTTTATGGTGTATTGTAATACACAAGAAAAGTCAAAGCTGTCCTGGTGAGAGGAACTTCATTGTAAGGAGGGGTTACAAACAAAGTGGCATTATCAGTGGAAACTGTATTTTTAACTACAGAGCAGAAAAATTAAAATTCTACCTCCTGCTAAAGGATATTATACTGATTTATTAAAAAACAATTGAAGACAATCATTGGATCTAAATGTGTAAGCCAGCAGAAATTTTATATTGAAAATACCCAACTAAAATGACTGAAAATGTATATTTAACAATATTTATTGTTTTTTTTATATTCCTCTGAACATAGCTTGTGTAATAAATATAGTTCTCCATCAACTTCATAATAATTCCTATCTACTGTGGGATGCTCCAGATTGGTAACAGTTACTCTAATAGAGAAATACAAGTTTGTGCAGCTGACCAAGATAAAGTTTTAGGAAACTAGTTTCTTTTCATTCTCTCTGCAGTCAAAAGGCTTTAGAGACATCCAAAGCCAACATTCTAAAATCACATAGTTAAGATGTAACTAATGCTCACTAAAGTACAGTTCGATAAATTAATAGCACTGCTCTCATTCCAATTCATCTTTATGAAAAAAGCAGTGAAACTCATAGAATGCCATTATATGCATTCATTTCTGCTAAAAAAAAAAAAATGGGAGAAACACAACCATTTCCTCCTTTGCTCATTCATAGCTCTGCTTTCATGCTGTGTATCTGGAAAAAATCCCCATTTCTTTCTCTACCTCCCATTTCTGCAAGTAAGCCTACAAACCTTATTTGGTTTGGTGACCCACATCACTCCCATTTAAGATCCAGTACTGTGCCCTCTTTGGAAAATGATAAGAAGCAAACGAGACAGAGGAATCAGCAAAACCTGGACCTGATTTTCCCCTCCAGCTGCATTTGTTTTTCCCTTCCCCATCATATCTGCCAGACTTTCATTAACCCCTGAATCACATTGTAAGTTTGTTAGGGCAAGGGCCATGTCTTTAGTTTTAGCCTGTAGATATTTAGCACGTTCTGAGATGTGATATCCTCTGCCACACACCATGCAGGCCAAGAGAGGGAAAATCTTTGTATTTCTGGAAATCCTGWTCTTTTTACAGAACCTAGGTTATTTTGAGGGTGTTCACATCATTTGTTTGCTAAAAAACACTCCTAGTTATTACTGTCGCTGTTCTGGGATTGGCCCAGCTCCAGCTGGACMTTTTCCAAGCAGGGCAGATGAAGGCATCAGCTCTGGAGTGCCTGGAGTCATATCACCATGGAGACAGAAACCCCACAGTAGGAGTGGCAACAAACAGAGAAAARAAAACACCTGGTAAGATAACTTTTTTCTCCTCTTAATTCCTTCTCTTTATTAATGTTTCCACTAGACAGCATAAACTGTTTGCCCCCCCCCCCCCATTCTTTCCAACTACTTTGGCAGGAGCCAAAGAAAGTAGGAGCAGCAGCAGAGGACTGCAGGATGGCGTATCTAGAAGTGGTATCCCTACTGAAGGTCACCTCTATGCAGTTCTGCAACTAYAGACTGGCTCCTTGCACTATACCCTCTACTTCACAGGCTTTGCCCTAGCTTGAATTTACTTCTGCTGTATTTTTCATTTTTCCTCTGTACCTTTCTCTAAGATGGCTCTGTTGCATATCCCATTCTACCTCCAGTTAAAACTCAAGATGTTTATAAAAGCTGTTTATCAGCATACTACTTTACATGCTGCCTATTTCTAGGTCTGTAGATCAGGTCTAGACTAACTTTTCATACATCTCGGTAACATGCAGCATTATTAGGCACCAGTACTGATTGAGTATGAGGCTACCATAATATGAATATTTACCCTATCTTCTAGATGAGAAGACAGACTTTTACAATTACRTGCCTAAAATAATCCAGTGAATCCCTGTCAAAACTCAAATTATAAACTATTTTTCCAGGCACCAAGTCTTTATATCACAATGCATTCAATAATTATTAGCATTGTGTAGATCTCTCAATTACAAATCCCTAAGGACAAGGCAAGGCTATCCAGTTATTTTAAATGAGAAATATAACACATCATTAAAACGTGTAAATTGGTTAGAAGACTGACCTCTGAGGGTCAGAAGACAGACCCTCATTGTTTTACTTGCTTTAATAATACTAGGTAGATTGGAGAAAAGAAGGGCAGAGGAAGAGGACTGTTTAGGGAATTATTTACATCACTTACTGGCTTTTTACCTAAGTATAATAGTACTTCTTGTAGCTACAACAGCAGTGCATTGAGAAGGAATAATTACAAAAGCTAGTAACCAACAAATGAATAGGCTTACATAAATAGTAAGCCTATTTTCTTTGCTTTCACATCATCAAGTCTGGCATCCTTCTCGTCAGCCTGCTTAACTCCAAATGCACATGAAGTTGGCAGCTCTGTTTGCAGGGGCCAGGGCTGCGGCAGGACTGAGCACTGGCTGCAGATTGCTGTTGGCTTCAGAACGCCCCGGTCTCCACCGGTGATACAACAACRTTCTAGAGAAACTCTGCTTGTTTAGTGGAGTGCGTTGGGACACAGAGGAGAACCGCTAGGGACAGCTGAGATGCACTGAATGTCAATGGTCAATATAAACTTCTTTTCATCTTTGTGAGAGACAGTTGCTCCGTGGCTGAAGGTAAGAGAGACTCTAGGAGGGYCAGCCCCACAAATGATCCAGAGATGGAGAAAGACACGGAAGACCTGAATAAGGGCCTGTGGAAATTCTGTGGGATCCCTGAAGAGGAGAAGAGTGAGAAAGCTATGCTACGTACACGCATAGAGGAACAGTATCACCTTATCTGCATACTGAAGAGAAGAGCAGATGAYGCACACAAACGCTGCAAAGGCCTGGAGCAGCTCAACATGAAGCTGGAAGAGCTGAGGACTGAGGATGCTGTGAAACTGAAAGCCCAGACCCAACGGATTCAGTGTTTGGAGGAGCGTTTCATGGACCTGGCTGACAACCATGAAAAAATGATCAGCTTCAAGGATGAACATAAGAAACAGAATATGCAACTGTGGGAGGAGAATAAGCGTCTGAGGCAGGAGAATGAAACTCTCTTCAGCCAGAACGTGAGGGAGAAAGAAGCTGAAGTGCTCCAGCTCACTTTCCAAGCAAGAGAGCTCTCTCAGCAGTTAGATTCCTTACAGGAGAAATGTGCTTACGAGAGACGCAGAGCCCAGGAGAGAGAAAAGGAGATGCTAGAAGCTCAGACTCAACAAGCAAGCGCTTACGCCAGGGAAGTTGATTCATTAAAAAAACAGCTGCAATGTCTTCAAGAGAAGCATCAGCAAACCGTTGCACAGGTAGAGCAGGAAGAAAGTCAGCAGAGGGCTCAGGGCAGTGAGTTAGAGGCAAARTTGGAAAGGGCATATCGGGAGAAGGAGGAACTCCTGAACCTGGCCCTGGAGAGGGGCAAAGCTCTGCAAGAGAAACAAAAGGAAATTCAGCAGCTGAGGAAGAAGCTGGAGACTGCAGAGAAAGCTAGGCAGCTAGCAGAAGAGCGCTTTGTGAAAGAAGCAGCAGCAGCAAATGGTGATCTGAAGRTCCAAGAGCTCCAACAGCAGGTAGAAAGCAGCAAACAGGCATATGGCGAACTATGGCTGCAGTTTGATGCTTACAAAAAACACAGTCAGGACTTACTGACTAAAGAAAAAGAGCTGAATGTCAAACTCCGTCATTTTATCCGGTAACTTCATCTTTCTCCTCTGTTCCAGTGTCAGCAGATGCCCTACACCACTGCTTTTTTATTCTTCTTCACTGGGACAATCTAACAGATTTGTATCTATGTACTTAACAAGCTTAAATTCTTCCATTAGGGACTAACCGTTATCTTTTTTTTTTTAAATAGTTTTAAACAAGTAAGATTGCTACACTGTTAAATCCAAACAGGGCTTGCTGGACTAGTCAAAGGGTGTGAGAGGAGGGATTAGTGTGGAAAATCTACAAATACGAGTTTGGTTTGTTATAGTTGGTCCTAACCTATCCTGTATCACAGATTTTCAGTTTTTGCAGTCAAAGATTTTCCCAGACAAACAGAAGAACAAAACCTCAGATTGTTACTCTCCGATTCTCCCTTGAAGTTCAAAAGAGGTTGGGCAATTAACTGGTATCTTTGAGGCTCTGAGAAATTCTACCTTGAAACACCTATGGTATAAATAGCAACTTGCAGTTAATACAAAAAAAGAAAGGGAATAACAAACAAAACCAGGCCAAAACAATAAAATCATACAATTAATTACCTAATGCTCAGACACACTTTTGTAATTTTTCTAGTTGTCTTTGTCTCATTTAAAATTATAGCAGTATTTATATCCCTGTTCTATTCAAAAGAAACTGATGGGTCTTTGGGGTTATTTTGATGGGTTTTTGAAACAGATTTAGGTTCTAGATGTTCTGCCAGTTTATCTGAGCACTAGGTGTTTTCTGTAGAGAAAATAGCAGTAATGCCAGACCAATACCCTATAATCTTGTGCAATTTTCTCAAAAATATTTCCCTTTCTTGCCAACCTAGGGGACTGGGGAGGCTTCCTCCTCTCTCCTGCACTTCCTCCAGCCAGGCAGGAGGTCTTTGGCGGCTGCTGAGTTTCAACTACTGGTCTTACAGCTGCTCCCCAGACTAAGTCCATCAAAAAAAACCCCAAGCAACCAAAAAAAAAAAAAAAGAAAGAAAAAGAAAAAGAAAAGAAAAAGAAAAGGCTGACTGCTGATATCCCACATATAGGCTGTGTTCAGCTCAAGAATTCTCTACATTTTTACCATGGGTGCATATTTGGAGTAACTCAACATTTTAGCTAGTCACTTGGTTACTTGCTGGTCTTAAGCATCTACAAAACAGCTGCTCTGTGTTGCAAACCTCTGCTGCACCCAGTACACGGAGTAGTCAAAATTAGACACCCAGGGGATCTCCCAGCTTGTGATCATTTTCATCTGAAGGACTCGCTGAACCAGACATGGTCCCTAAGTAAGTAGAAGAAAAATTAACAAAAACTTTTGTTTTACTCCTGGCTCTTATACGTGTCATTTAACTCCTATTTTTACGGAGGCACTTTTATATATATACACACATATAGATATTTGGTGGGCATGCTCACCATGCAAGGGGCATAAGGAGATTCACCAATCTCCAGTCAGACCGTGAAAGCAGCGTGGAAATGAGCCCCCCCTCCACGGCCGCCAACGGTCGCCTCAGAGCCGCCAACGGTCGCCTCAGAGCCGTCGCCGCTTTCCCGCGCGCGGGCGCAGTCGCGCGGCGCCCGCTCGGCTCCGCTCCGCTCCCCTCCCGCCCCGTCCTCCTGCTTCCCGACAGGCACCGCGGCAGCGCCGCCGCCGCCTCGCGCCGCCGCCGCCATGCGCCACAGCCTGGCGCAGCTGCCGGCGGCCCCCTCGGGCGGAGCGAGCCCCTCCGGCGCCGCGCGGCCGCTCGCCGGCGAGGGGGATCCGGGCGCGGCGCGGGCTAAACAGCAGCTGCTGCCGCCGCCGCGGCGGGAGGAGACGGATCCGGATCCGGAGGCGGCGGCCGGGGGCCCGCCGGCGGCGTGGGAGCAGGAGGACTGGTTCCCGGGGCTGGAGCTGGGCGACCTGCTGGAGGCCGCGCGGCCGGACTGGGACCTGGACGCCGAGCTGAGCGGCTGCTTCTGCGGCGAGCCGGAGGCGCGGCCGGCGGCGGCCGGGCGGAGGAGCGGCGGGGCGGGGAGCCGGCTGAAGGCGGCGGCGGCGGCGCGGCTGAACCGGCTGAAGAAGAAGCAGTACGTGCTGGGGCTGGAGAGCCGCCTCCAGGGCCTGGCCGCCGAGAACCGGCAGCTGCGGGACCGCAACCGCGGCCTGAGCCGCCGCCTGCGGGAGCTGGAGCGGGAGAGCAGCTACCTGCGGGCCGTGCTGGCTAACCAGAGCGCCCTGGGGCAGCTCCTGGGCCGCCTGGCCGGGGTCCGCGCCGGCGGGCTGCAGCTCGGCACCAGCCTCTTCAGGGAGGCGGCCGGCCCCCGCCGCCCCCCGCAGCAGCACCGCCAGCACCACCCGCACCCGCAGCCCGGCGGCGAGAGCGGCGACCACGACTACGCCCTGCCCAGCTCCCGGCCTCCGAGGCTGGAGGAGGCGGCGGGGGAGCCGCAGGAGGAGTGGGCGGCCGCCGGCGGGATCTGCCTGCACGTGGAGCGGGACCGGGTGTCGGTGGAGTTCTGCTCCGCTTGCGCACGGCGCGCCGCCGCCACCTGCAAAATGTAGGGTCCAGTAGCCGGCTGCAAGTAACTCGCGGGGTGCTCGGCCCTGGGGGCCTCGCGGCGTGGCGGAGGAAGCAGGCGATGGTGCGGAGGCAGAAAAAGAAAAATAAAAAAAAAGAAAAAAGTACAGTGGTGACGGGGTGGTACCGGGGGAGATGCAGAGCAGGGAGCCTGGTGCTTAAGCAGTCAGGGTACCAAAACAAAAATTAAATATCTTCATCGGCATATTGGGAGCCAGATGGCAGCCTTGGTTAAAGGTCACGTAAATCTGGTGCGCGGACAGTAGTGGTCTGAGTCTGCTTGGCCTAAGAATCGTGCAGAGCTGCGTACGGCCATGTGCTGACCGTCGTGCGGATCGACGCGTGTGTATACATGCGGCGGTGCCTCCGGAGCCCCGTTTGCAGCACTTGGGCGAAAAGCTCATGCCGGCCTGATGCATGAAGGTTGCTCAGTTCCACTTCACGGTTGCTAGTAAAAATAACGCTGTCTACCCAGTCTTGAGTTAGATAATGTCTAGCCTACTTATCCTGAGGAGCCGAAAATGCTTGCTTAGAAAACCAAACCAACCCAAAACTTCCTTAAGATGTCGTCACTGGACAGACTTGAGAAAATAGTAATGATCGGCAAAGGAAAGCATGCATATAAAATTGTAATGCATCTCAGTTATACATTACTATTAAAACCTCTCTGACAGTTTCTCTTTTAGGTGCTTGCCCTGCCAGGCTCCGTTGTGTAGGGGTTAAAGAACAGTCGTTTTCCACCTCGCAACCTGGTAAGGATCAATATATTCCCATAATGCAGTAACAGAAAGCTTGCTTTGCTTATTCCAGTCTCCTGGTGACTGGTTCAGGAAATGGTTTTTCTAGTCCTTGGACTATTTGGCCTACTCTGCCAAAATGTTTCTAGCTCTGGATGATAACTAAGTGAAAATTACAATCGCATCATTCTAATTAGCTGTTTTCCTCTTCTCCWTTTGTAATATGAACATAGTAGCTAATATATCGGCTATGTTTTGAATTACGAAATAAATGCTAATGCCATTTGAAATGGAAATTTGCTATTTTATATCTGATGAGGCGAAAGGTAGTAAGTGCAATGTGATGCTTGCAGTCTTTTATCATTGGGGAAGTTCCCAAAAGTATAAATAAATTGCTTTTTAAATGAGAAAAAAAAAAGAATTTGTGACCTACTGGTATAAATACTACATCTAGTATTAGGAATGCACAGTATCTTTTAAAATCCTTTTCTAGCTTGTTTTAATTCATGCTGCAGAACTTTGCYTGATTTAACAAAACCTAAATAACGGTTACATCTGTACAGTGGAATCCTAGTGTAGAAGTGTCTCTTTTTTTTGCATGGAACTCTAATGAGAATTGCGGTTTGAAGAATGCAGTGCATCGGAGTAACTCATTACTTTAGCTTACTATGAGTAATCTCTATGCCCATGCACACTGAAATTACTATGTTACTTCAAAATAGCTTTAAATTTTAAAGATATTGCATGTATATGCATGTGCTTAATTTTACTGTAGAGATCTTAAATTTGCCTCTTACAGTATCCAGAAATCTATGACTTTATATAATTAAGCACAACTTGGCGATAAACAAATATGTATCTTGAGATTAATGATTTGAAAAATGCTTGATAATTAACTGAGATAGGAGGAAAAATAATTTGATAAACAGTAGTGCGTGTTTTCTTGTACTAGTCAGTGTTTTTATCCATCATGAAAGATGAGTGGGTTGTCTTTTTCAGTTGTATTATAATGTTTAAGTTGTTTATATGTATGTCAGCTGGGGGAAGAAGGACTGTGAAAATAATATGTAAAGTGAGGTTTCACAAAGAATAGATTTATTTAAAACAGTTTTGTTTCTTAACTTCTTTAAAAAATACTGCATTTAATGTTACTGAAATCTTATTTCTTAGAGCCTTAAATCTTGTGTTTAAGGCTAAGTAGAAGGGGAAGCATTTTCCCCCAGTATTTTGCTTTATTGGTACTAGACCCGTAGAAATGTACACCAATAGAAGATGAGTTTGATTTTTCTTTGTGAAACATCACTGTTTGATAAAGTATATGTGTATTTAGCATCCTTGTTTTTCTTTATGCTAAAGTGGATTCAGCTGTGTTGGGGCAGAAGAGACGGGACCAGCTGCTGGCCACATTTCCTGCTTTATTTTAAAAGGTAGTATAAGAAATGAGAATAAAGAGGTAACAGGGCTTTTACTGTCTTTGCTCTTTCAAAAATTTTTAAAAAAAGTTGAATGCTGAGATCATTTAATGTCGTCCAGGATGTTTTTTTTTTCAAAAGACAGTATCCTATCAAACAGGTTTTTCTGCAGTGTATTCAGAATTCTGTCAGTTCACAGAGTACAGTGCCAGCACAGAAGAGAGTTGGTGGGATGTACGTTATGTAACACCTCTGTGGCATCAACAGGACTTAAAGTTTCAGTCTCAGATTGTGTAACCCTGCTGTAATTGATGGGTTGTACAAATGCCACATGAATCGGAGTTAACTATCAAGACCGGTACTAACTGATATGCAAAATGGAAATAATGGAGCTGGACTGAGCTTGGTTGAATCAACCTAGCTCAGACTTAGCAAGCATGCTTTATTTATAAAGTTTAACATGCTTGATTAAAAGACAAACAGTAATGTAACATGTATGGGATGTTACAATAACATTTTTATGGTTACTTCAGAGTAGAAGTGTATTTTAACTTAAATATGCATTCTTTTCTTTTGTATCACTGCTAAGTGACGGGAGTCAGAGACTCAGTTTTGGTCTCTCTTAGGAACCTGCACATCACTTAGTCATAAAACTATCTACGAGCTGTGTCTGAGAGTAGCTGATTTTATGACATGAAAATTAGGTATACTGGTACAAGAAGGTCGAGACCTGATAAAGTAAGTGGCTGCAGGCATTTTTAGTGCCTACTGAATCATTTAAACCAAATAGAGGAGAGGAAGTTATTGGAAATGCTAACCAACTGTACTATTTGTATAGCGTATTATTAATGTAGCTTTTTGAAGTGGAAGCCTTGAAATGATACAACTTAATACTTGAAAAAATATTGTAATTGTTTCTTTGTAATTATGTGCCATCCAGATAAGAATACAGTATCGAAATAAAATCAGACTTGTTGATCTTTCAGTTTATGGGCTCAAATATTTTTTCATCTTTTTCTTATTGATGCCTGCCTTTGATGAAGTGGTTCATTGCACAAAATGGGAATCAGAAAGGGAAAAATGCTCTTACTGCTATCTGTGTGGGTCATACATTGGAAAACAAGACAAAATGGAGCAGGGTACCCAGGAGAAACCACGTTTTTACTCATCTTTCAAATTAACTTTTGTGGTGAGCATTAAAAAAAAAAATCATTCCTTGAACTGGATGGAGTTGCGCTTCTCAGAGTATCACCATTCTTTTTATTTTACATTGGCTTCTCTCTTTTAATGTTTTATTAATGTAGATGTATTTGATCAATAAACCATGGAAGAGTAGAGTTTCTCTGTAACTAGTTCCATGTTTTATTGGCATCTTCCTCCTTTCTGTTCCATTCCTAGGTTCCTAATATTGATGCCTAGCTAATAGTTAAACCATACTCTTTCATTAGATTTTTTTTCCACAGTAAACAACAGGGATGGCTGTAACAAAAGGTTTGAGGGTTCTGAAGGGACATAGCATTTTTAACATTCCAGAGTGAGCAATATGATGCTGTCTTAATTTTCTGTGAAAGTCTCAAATGCTTTTTTTTTTTTTGTAGATAGCAGAGTTTAAAATAGCTTGCTAGTTGTCCTTCTGAAATCAAGTATTCCAATAAAAGTAGTCTGTAGCTTAAAAAAAATCAGCTAGAAGAACGCTTAAAAATTTAATGTTCAAAGGACAGTTCAAAGGAATACTGGCAGGTTCTCCTTCTTGGCTTCCAGTTGTAGAGAATACCCTGCTAGAGCATCAGAATTTGTTTATTAAATTAAACATATCACAGAACCAAAAACTGTGTTAAACTGCATGGCTACACTATTTTATTTTCCAGTATTTCTCCACTCTGACTTGAAGACTTCTTAGTAGCTAGGAAAAAAAAATCATTCTCAGTACTCCATTAGTTGTTTAAAGTTTGATTCTGGTACGGTGAATCTTAGTAGCATGGTAAATTAACTTTTCTCTCTCTCTTCTTGAAACAGTAGCAGCATCTTGGGGCAGGGAAGGAACAGTGTTTCTGCAATTTCTAACTGCCTGGAGAGATGGTATCAAACTAAACGTGGGGAACATTTCACAAAATTTGGCATCTGTTAGCACTTCTGAGTTACCAGATTTCTGATGTTAATTGACAAAAACAGAGTCAGTTTTCCCTGTGAAACACTGAAAGCTTTTGTAAAACACAAAGGACTTTTGTAAAATCTAGTTTTTAAAAATAATATGTTCTCCAAAGTTTGTAGTTAAAGAGAATTTTCTGCTAGAATCAACAATACTCCATTTATAATGCTACATTTGTTGTTAGGCTCTAAAAGCCTCAAGTATATTTATTAAGTATGATAGACATTCAAATAGGCTCTGTGTTTAAAGAAAACTTTTATACAACTGCACATAGATTAAAGCTGATTTTAGAGATTTTTCACTCAGTTTAAATGAAATATGAGATGAAGATTTGGTTAGGTAATTTTGCCTTTACTTTGTGGCAGGAGCATGCCAGGAGTGGGACTTGAGGGGGAGAAAAAACAGCAGGGAGTCATGCAGGGGACTTGTAAGAATGTGTTTTTCTTTATTATGATGTGCAGAGGCACCTGCTCTGTAATAGATCGTAATGTTGAGATTAATGACCAAAACAGGCAATAGACGACAGAACTGGTGCTTTTCAAAGTATGTCCTGATTCTTAACTACAGCCAGTCTCGGCATCCTTTTGGAAGTAGTTCAGACTTCTAGTAGTCAAAGTCCGTCACTATAGTTTATATGCTAGACACATGCATTCTTCTAAGAATGCAGTAAAAGCCATTACTAGTCTGTGACTAGTTTATTTCTGCTATAATGGTAGAAGATACAACAGATTTGTTCTAACCCAGAGTTTTTTCAAACAGGGAGGCAGTGTTTGTGATGAGTTTGTTAAGAGTTGGCAGGAAAGAGTTTACCAAGAACTGGTAAAAGCTTCTTTGGAGTTGTAAAACAAAGTATGTTGTATCCAGTCCGTGAAATTGAGGTGGAAACATACTACTTCAACTCTTTGAAAGCACTGCTTCATATACATGCATACTAGGAGTTACTGACAGCATCTTGCCCCTCTGATGAGTTTTTAAAGACTTTCAGTCCTTTTTCTTTCACTTAGTTTTGAGTTTGTTGTTTTAAGTGGAAGTACACAGGGAGTAAATTGAAATGTTTCCTTTAAAAAAAATTTTTTGGGGGGACTTGATTTTAAGCTCCTTACCTAAGGATTGTAGCTGGCCTGTGCCACTGTGCCATGACCTAAAATATGAACACTTAAAAAAAAACAATCAACAAAAAAAACCAAAAACAAACAAACAAACAAACAAAAAAAAACAAAAAACAACAACAAAAAAAAAACTTGCAGCTTATGTATTCATCAGTTCTGCTGGAAGTAATTATTAGGCTTTGCATTGAGAGATGCTGAGGAATATGAATTTCTTCCTGTTACACACAAAATGCTCAACTTTTCACTCTTTTCAAGAACTTAAGATCTAAAAAAAAATGCAGCCTGAATCAGCTCATTAAGTAACACAGCTTGCATTTTTGACTACTCAGAAAATAATCATCACTTGATATCAAAAATAGCACACAGAATGGAAGATGGTTTTGAAAACATTCTGTAAAAACACTCTAGCCATTATTTTTTAATGCTTTAACTATATCTTGTTAAATATTCGTATTTACCAAACTGTTCATTTTTGTTCGTGGATATACGATTGCAAAGTAATAGCCTTAGTCTTTTTAAGTTTTTTATTGCCAAAGGTAAGTGATTCTGTTGGTTAAAGTCTAATGACATGACTTCTCCTGCAGACAGCATCCTTCCCTGTCTTTCAAATACTTGCTCCATGAGAATTTGTACAACCGGGGGTGACGCAAGGTCCAGATACCTGTTTAGATGCAGTCTGGTATCACAGCACCATGACAGTGGAATACTTTGGACTCAGGAAAGCTAAACTAACTGTGCATAACAAAGCTTACACACACAGTTTCATTCTGGTAATTCTGTGCAATTCTGCAACCGTGTGCTTGTTCATTTTCTTGACAGTATACCTATTTGCACACTTACTTACATAGGCATGATATCAAGAAGTTGCAGTAGCTCTACAAAAGAGACTGCTTCTCCTAGTCATCAGTAATTCATGCCTAGCAGATAACATGCATCCAGAACTTGTCCAAACCCTACTACCTCTTCCTAGCAGGGGAAGTCAGAGACACAAAAGGTTTATTTTTGACTGCTCTGTGGTAACAGTGTTTTCAACAGTGTATAAGTAGGTCCCCTGAAACAGTCTAAACAGGGTAATTTTGTGGTCAGAGCATAAAGAAAACTAGAAGCTAGCAGAATGGGGGAAAGCTCAGGGAGAAAATACTCAGATTCTGAGTAATTGCTAGAAAAACCTTAACTGAATCTGCTTCTCCTTTTTTACAAGTCATTGTGGTTTGCATTATGTTGAAAAATGCCCTTTTTCAATAATCCTCATCTACAGCTTCCAGAAAATGTAGTATCACTTTAAATAGTGAGACCACTTATTTCTATTTCCAAAGAAAATAATACATTTATAAGGACAGGTATTTAAGTTGTATATACTAAGTAGGACATGGTAAAGAAAAATATCCTAAAACCCCCAAAAAACTTAATTTGCATTTAAGTGTAGAGCTGAGAAGAATATTAAYGTGGAGTCTTAATTTTGTCTTTCTATTAAAAAAAGAAAAAAAGGCAGCAAGCAACAACTTCTTTCTTTGTTTATTATGGTCACCTGTCCAAGGCAACCAGGAAGTTTTTATTGTTCAGCTTCAGGCTTCAAGCTCTTCAGGATCCCTGCTAGGTTTTATCTGCTGCAGCACTTTGAGATATATTCCATGATGTTTAGTGGCAAGGTAAATTCCAGTTAGGGCCTGTATAAGTATACCAAAACTCATCTTTTTAAAGACAGGTTGAGAAGCTCTGTGCCAGAAGCGTAATAGATTCTCTTTCCCTGGCAAGGGAGCTGAAGAATACCTAAACAACATAAACAGTAGTAAAAACTTTAATGATAAATACTAATATTTAAATGGATAAAAACAGTAATTAAAAATTATTGTAGTACAGATATTCACCTGCTCCTTCCTCCAAGTTAAATTTAGCTGGTGGTACTGTTACATTACTGTTACAGCACTTTGGAAAGACAACCTGAATTTACGTCAGTTCTTACTCCCCGCAACATTAAACTACTACACTGACGAAGTACCTCACAAGCTATTATTCCTTTGACTACTTTAGAGAAAACGTATTTGGAAAGTGGTATGACAGAAATGGAGATGTTTGTCTGGAGCCACAGAGGTACGGTTAATAGCTCTTGGTCACTGTTCTGTTTATTAGGCAATACTCTTATGGTTCATAAATATTTAGTGCTATGTTATGGTCCATCTGCTATTTAAAAGATCTTATATAAAATTTTCTAATTGTTAGACAARTTGAATTTCTTTTACAGGAAGTGTATGACTAGCCTTTCAGATACTGAGTGAAAAATAAGAGCTATACATTTGTAAATGTCATTGTTTCACTGTAAATATGCCTGCAAGTATGCTATGTGAAACTATATACTGTTTTATACTTAAAATTCTAACTGTAAGACTGCATGGATATTTTGAATTCTCTCTCTCGATAAATTCTATAAAATATCTCCTGCAATGCAGCTGATCACCTACTGGGACAACAGCTCTAACTTCCCTCGCTGTGACTCAACCAAACCTGCAAAATCACACCTTCCATAGCATTTGGGTACTGGCTGCTGCTCTGAAGCCACAGTGTCTCTCAGCTGTCCAGCCAAACCGCACTAGCAGCAATCTTCCCCACTTTCTGCTGGTTAAATTTTAACACATCCATGTGCATCATGGGTAGGTTTTAAGGTTGCAGCTGAACACACGCTTTACAGTATGTCTCAGTTTGCAGATTTCATTCCACTTCAGAGGCTTGCACAGCTTTTATGAACTTTGCTCTGTGATTAAATGAGTTATTTTAACGTAAATCCCTCTCCCTGTACTAAGCGCCTACAAGATAGGTATGCACAGGATGAAAATCTGCAGAACTGAAACTGAAAACCAAGATTTGACGCCATAAATCCATTTCACTCACTGCAAATTAATAAGACATACCTGGCYGCAAGGCTTGCATTCACAGGAAGAGCCACAAGAAAAGGATAGAGACCACCCACAACAGCGCCTATTAATCCTCCTCTGACCACAGCACAGACCTCACAGTTCAGGTCACCTGCATGACAAAACAAAACATGACATTGTCAATATTTACATAGTTCCTAAACATCAGCCTTAAGCTACTTGCAACGTTGTGGAAAYAGCCACTTAAGAGAAATGGCCATGCTGAACAGGCATTCAGGAAATTAGAAAGGGCAAAAATTACTGTGTCATTCCAATCCATAAGTAATTTATTGCTTTATAATTGACCTTTGAATTAAATGATACAGATGGCAGAAGCTCAACTACTTTGTTGCAGTTCAAATAAAAATTTTACATGACTTCTCAGATGAAGAACGCTAGAAAGTATCAGTGATACATATCACAGAAAAACTTCCTTTTTAACACACACACACACACACACACACACACACACACACAGAGAGAGAAGTATCATCTTTCCCACCCACAACTTAAAGAACTCACTGCCTCCCAATGCACTAGCTGAGCTGTTGTGATCTTGAAAACCTTGCTTTGCAAGGCAAGGTTTGAAGAACACTTCAACATCACTGCTGTTCAAAGAGGAAAACGTTCTCTAGTGTTACATCATGCAGAGAAAGCAAAGCCCTTTAAAAACAAGGAATAATAAAATTTTACCTAAAAATAAAGGCTGACGCAAAAAAACKTCATAAACTGCTGCTGTTGATAAAAATGGTATAACGGCCATTGGCAAAGCAGATATAAAGGGAGCCTTCGTGATATTTAGGGTGCGTCTGAAGAAATTATTTGCTGTTAAACCGCATATGCTTGAATTTCCTGCCAGGAAGTATGATCCATGATTAAAAAGGTTCCTGCAAAAATTAAAGAAAAGAAAGATAACTTTGGTAATTGAGAACCATAAAAGAGTTTGGTTTATTCAATGCTATAATTTATTTCTGAATATTCTACAATAAGAGGTAACAGATGTGACACTTGCAGATCCAAAATGGCGTTTAACCACTTTTGAAAGCAAGCAGTACAGCATCCTTTGCTATATGCCTGAATTACACAAGCCTCAGAAATGAAACAACATTAATATCTTCTACTTTACAGTGCTGCTCAATTCAAGAAAGAATTACTAGCAAGAGCTAAATAACAAGGTGACAGGAAAGGGTAGATGTAATTCAGTCTCCTGTTTCAAGGCTGGAGTGATGAGATTCCCTACATAATTAAGTGGTCCATATCCTTTTATGTGGAAATAAAGCAGAAATATTAATGTGAAATATCTGCTATTTTAAACCATATGGGTCTTTGCAACCGTCATCCATTCGGCTGAGGGAATGAAATAAAAACYGCACAACTGTTGAAGCTCAAAAGCCTCAACACAAAGCAAGCCTGTTACTGGAGCAAAGGGAGTTTCCTCCCCTCTTAATAGCCGTTTGCTGCTAGGTATCCATCCTGTTGCTTTAAACACAGTGATACAGACGGGAAGAGCACAAGGAAAAGTCAGAACAAGAAGAGTGTGCGTACATGCACGTATGCACTTGCGTGCACACAAACATACTCATGTACTACCGTCAAGCAAGCGGAAAAGGAAAGGGTAAAGTTTGTTTCCAGCACATTTTATTCCAGCTGAGTGTGACCCATCTACGTACCCAAAACATCTCCTCCCAAACTAACCGATGTCATGASTCTTCAACCTCTGCTGAGCGCTGGTACTCCAAACTTTTATCAACAGAGCAGACACAGATGTTACTTACCCTGTGGTATCTCCCAAAATAGGTTAATGTCTCTATGGCCGATAAAAATGCAATGCTTGCCTCCAAGTTTACATTATAAATACTGTAACAAGGCAAAACATAAAGGCAAAATAKCTGAAGCAATCTTAGCTGCAAAATGCAAGTATGCCCACCCACATGAAGGGAACATGTAAGTTAGAGTGAACCACACGATAAGAAAAATTTAAGCTCTCTGCCCTTTTCCCCAATTCACATTTTTTCTCCGTCTTCCTTTTGTCTGCCCACATCAGCCAATTTCTTCCGACATTCCTAAGCCAAGAGACAAGTTTCAACAAATACGATCACACAAGCTAAATAAGATTGTTAGAAACTAAGCCAACAGTGAAGCTTAGGTTAAATAAATACTCTGTAAACAAAAGATACATTAACCGATCACTAGAATGACTTCTGAACTGAATCAGAGTTGCACATTGGCTCATTTCTTTAATTGCCTCACTGGCAGCCTGATCTCCAGCCTCCTTCCTCTCCTCCACCCACACCTTTGGGTTACTACCCATGTTCTATTATTAAAGGTGTGATTTCGAAATATTTGTACAGCATCTAGTACAATGGAGTCCCAAACATTAAGCCCTTATTTACTAGGGCTAATATGAGGGCTAATACTAAGCTAGTATTACTACCGTAGTGCTGGACAGAAAAATAACAGTAATGGTTTGTCGGGAAAAAACCCCACAGGATTTGAAGCAGGAATTTAATGTGAATACACACATTATGCACCATTGTTTAGAACACCAAGCTAGAAGGTCAGTCTTGCAAGTCTCTGGCTGAGTGTTTCACTTGTATAAACTGTTCGTTATTCTTTCCATATCAGAAAAATGTCAGTTCATTTTGTAAAAAATCTTCAGTATTTTCTATTTCTATTCTAGAAAGAGCATAAATTTATATAAACTGCCTGGGGAACTTGAGGCTGGGTCTCCCACATTTGAGGTTAACTGCCCAGGTACAGATTACAGTGTGTTGGTGAGAACTGCATCTTGGATCTGCAAAGCCTTTTCTACAAGATTCTTGCTAAGACTAATGGAAACTTTATGAAATTATATCTCCTGACCACCATTTTTCTCAAAAATAACTAAAACATCACCAAATCCTAGCTATCTCCAGTAATCAGCCTGCTTACCCAAAAGTATAGATTTGGGTTCAAAGTAAGAGCTTATAGAATAGACCAGGTGGGACAACTATGGTAACAGAGATCTTTCAATAAAGGCCTCTGCAGCTGCTGGTGGACCATCTCTAATGGTTCTGCAGCCTAAAGGGCTGAGAGCATTTCTTGCTCTGCACAGAACACATGGATAAAAGGTCCTGCCTTGCAAGAAGTTATGCTAGTTAAGGGCTACAGAAGTTCAACACAATAGTTTACAGAACTGAAGCTTCTATTTTCTCCTTGATAAGCGTTAAAGAAGGTTGGACTGGTGCTGTCCAGAATTAATCACCTAGCATTAGTAGCTAATTTTACTGAAGCCTTAGACTACCACCAAGGTACTGTGAGCGCCTACGCCCTAGGAACCAAAAGGGGCACTCGTCAGCTGGTAAAGCCTCCTGCTGCAAAGGCACAGCAGTCCTAACAGTCAAAGACTAGGGTCCCAATGCGGTTCCCAAAGTGATCATGGGATTAGAGGGGGTTTGAGTCCCTCTTGGTAGAGAGCTTCAGAGGGAGTTCAAGTCCCTTTTGGTAGGAAGTATAGAGGTGAGTTCGTGTCCCTCCCCTGAGGCAGCTTTTCAAAAGGTGTTTAGCCTGATCGACATAAGGTGCACTAGGCAATGGGAAACGTGCCTGGCGTGGAGAAAGAGATGCCCTTAGCCCAGGTCCGGAAAATTGGGGAAGGGACTGATGGAACAGCCAGCTTGTCAAAAAGGCGTGCAGTTACACTACGTCAGGGAGATCAGCCGTTCGCAACAAAAGATGGTAATCCAGAGCAACGGTGGCCACCATAAAAGACTTTCGATCAGGAATCATTAACTTTTCTGCGATATCGCCTAGAAGGTAGGTCTCCAGCTCAGATGGGCTGCTGGTCTGTTTGGGATAATCGTGCACGGGAGCATTGGAGATAAATGGTAGGGAGGAAAGGAGCCCCGCCAAAGGTAACACTTGTGCTGGCAGATACTAGCATGCCGGACTGCGCTCCAAAAACTTCTACTCCACCTGACAATATGCCTGACAATCTGTCTGTCATTCCTTCTCCCCATCCTCCCTCTACTTTACCAGCTGCTGGACTCTATCCTATGGTCTCTAACATGCTGACTAGTCCTTCCCCTYACAGCCAGAGGAACTGGGAAGGGCCAACCCTCCTCCTGCCGTGCTGCATGTGGTTACTAACCAGCCCTGGAGCCCTGGCCAGGCTGCCCTAGCTTTGTGGGGAAGTAAAATACCAAGGTGAAGTGAGGATGCTGAGCGGTGCACCTACCTGTTTTCTAACATATGCACGGGATACAATCCAAGCTGGGGAGATACCCAAATTCTGAGGGAATCATTTTGTCTTGCTCTTCTGGTCAGAATAATCAATAAGGATGTAGAACTAGCTGGAAGGGAATAGAAATCCCTGGCCAGCAAATGATCCAAATTGGGATTATAATAATGCAGGGGATAGTGCCATGTGCCAAACAGGACTCCAAAATTTAATAGAGGCAACCAGGGCATACAGTGARTTAAGAGTAAATTGGACTGAAGTACAAGAACGTAAACAGCGGCTAGACRAACACCCCAGTGACAAATTCAGCAAGCCCTGCTAAAATATGGGGGAATGACCCCACAAAACTTCAGTGATGCACTCCCAATTAGTGTTTTTTGTGTATCAGTGCCCACTTGATCTACAAAGTATTTTAAAGAGCCTATGCCAGGCTGGCAAAGGGAGACTACAACAGATTTTGCAGTACTTGTTTATGGTGGGTGAGAAGAAAAACAGAAGGCTGAGCAAGTAAAAGAAAGCAAAAGAACAGGAAGCAAGTTTACTGGCAGCAGCTCTAGTAAGAAATCTGCAAGTGAAAGGGGTCAAGGAAGACGAAGGCCAAGCCCGGGGTTCAGGCCAAGGCCAGCAAACAAGGGAACGGAGTGAAGAGAGGGAGTGTTATTATTGTGGGAATTCAGGACATTTACAACGAGAATGCCCCCCTCCGGCCACGAGGCCGGACTGGAGAAGGAAATTACCATCATGAAGAGTTAGGGCAGGAAAGAAATTGTTCACAATGACAAGGGGAAAGACATTCCAACAACTCTTGGGAGATGGAGGAATTAGGGATTTTTAGTATGTGGAGTGTTCAGTTGGATCAGAAGGGACATATAATAGGAAAAGCAGAAGGGCAAGCAGTCAAATTTTTAGTGGATATGAGAGCCACATTATCTCCTTTAAATTTTATCTCAAAAGGATAAAAGGATGAGAGGAGAGAAATTTAAGTAAAACCCTTATTAGTAACAATAGGAAACAGAAGTGTATGGGGGAAGTTTGTATTAGCTGGAGATCTCCAGCATGTTTGCTAGGAAGGGCTCTTTTGCAAACTCTAGTTGTAGAATTGCACTTATCGTCTGAGGGAACGGACTTAGTAATTATGGGGATGAGCGTGATAACTGAAAGTCCGAACTCCAGAGTGAAAGTACCCGAAGTGTTAAAGTCAGTRCCAACAGCACTAAGGAGTAAAACTGGAGTTTTGTAGTACTGACGTTGGCTTATTAATTTCAACACTACCTGTGGTCATAAAAACAAAGGGAGAAACCTTGTCAGCTATAAAACAGTATCCGATTCCCCCAAAAGCCGAGAAAAACATATAAAACCAAATAGAYTGATCTTTAGCCCAGGGGGTATGTGTTTCACCATATAATACTCCCATACTCCCTGTAAAAAAGAATAAATTAGATGATGGGGATCCGGAATATCACTTTGTACAAGATCTGCAGACTATCAATCAACACACAGTGATTCCTCACCCAGTGGTACATGATTCTTCCACTATTCTTTTACAAATACCGTATTGGGCAAAATGTCTTACCATAATTGATTTAATCACCGCTTCTTTTCTTCTAGTATCCCACTTGATCAAAATAGCCAATCCATATTTGCCTTTACATGGAAAGGGCAACAATTAACATGGACACGCCTCCACTAAAGGTTCACAGGGTCTCCCACCATTTTTTCCACATATATTGAGGAATGATTTAAACAATATCAAATTACCAAGGGGATCAGCTCTAATGCAATATGTAAATGACTTTCTGATAGCAAGGACAGATGAAAATACCTGTGCAATAGACACTGTACATTTATGTACCGCTTAAGCAGAAAAATGTCACTGTGCATCACCATCTAAACTACAGCTGTATCAAAAAGCGGTAAAATACTTAAGAGTTCATTCTAAAAGAAGGGCAATGACTAGTAGACCCAGAAAGARTAGATGCTATAATAAAAACTCCCTGGTCCAGTAACAAAGAAACAGTTACATGGATTTCTTGGAGTTGTGGGATTTTACGGACCACGGATTCCTGGGTGGAGAGAATTAACAACCCCCTTGACAGAGGCAACAAAGAACGAAGAGGCAGAACCGACTGCATGCAGCCTGAAAGAGCAACTGTGAAAGGAGCTTTGGCACCTGCACTTGCTCTTGGGCTCCCAGATTATACAAAGCCCTCCAATTTGTATGTACATGAACATAAGGAAATTGCCAGCAGAGGAATAACACAAAAATTAGGATCCCACCAGAGACAGGCAGCATACTGTTCTGCTCCACCAGATTCTGTTGAAGCAAGGGCACCAGCCTGCATCAAATCAGTGGCAGCAACAGCGGCAATAGTAGAGAAAAGCCGTCTCTTCGTTCTGGGATACCTTACAGCAGTTTATGTCTCACAGGAAGTGGAGATGCTGCTAAAACAACATGCAACCCAAGCATTATCCCCACAACAGGCACACAAATAGGAACTGATGCTCCCGATGGCAGATAATGTAGTCTTAAGAAGATGCAGTACATTGAATTGCATTCATACATTGCATTCTGGAAAAAAAGCAGACTTTCCCTTGGATGAGGAGAATCAAGTTAGAGATCTTCTAGGCAAACCTGACATCCACAAATCCATGGGCCCTGATGGGATGCACCCATGGGTACTGAGGGAGCTGGTGGATATTGTTGCCAGGCCATTCTCCAYCATCTTTGAAAAGTCCTGGAGAACTGGAGAGGTGCCTGAGGACTGGAAGAAAGCCAATGTCACTCCAGTCTTCAAGAAGGGCAAGAAGGAGGACCCAGGCAACTCTAGGCCGGTCAGCCTCACCTCCATCCCTGGAAAGGTGAWGGAACAGCTCCTTCTGGAGGTCATCTCCAGACATATGGAGGAAAAGAGGGTGATCAGAAGTAGCCAGCATGGATTCAYCAAGGGGAAAKCCTGCTTGACCAATCTGATAGCCTTCTCTGATGGAATGACTGGCTGGGTAGATGAGGGGAGAGCAGGGGACGTTGAGTACCTTGACTTCAGCAAGGCTTTTGACACTGTCTCCCAGAACATCCTCCTAGACAAGCTCAGGAAGTGCGGGTTAGATGAGTGGACAGTGAGGTGGATTGAGAACTGGCTGAAAGGCAGAGCTCAGAGGGTCGTCATAAGTGGCGTACAGCCCAGTTGGAGGCCTGTTGCTAGCAGTGCTGCCAGGGCTCAGTACTGAGTCCCATTCTGTTCAACTTCTTCATCAACGACCTGGATGAAGGTACAGAGTGGCTCCTCAGCAGGTTTGCTGAGGGTACCAAGCTGGGAGGAGTGGCTGATACACCTGAGGGCTGTGCTGCCATTCAGAGGGACCCATTCAGAGGGACCCAGACAGGCTACAGAACTGGGTGGAGAGGAACCTCGTGAGGTTCAACAAGGGCAAGTGCAGAGTCCTGCACCTAGGGAGAAACAACCCTATGCACCAGTACAGGCTGGGGGCTGACCTGCTGGAAAGCAGCTCTGCAGAGAAGGACCTGGGAGTGCTGGTGGATGACAAGTTGAGCACGAGCCAACAATGCGCCCTTGTGGCCAAGAAGGCCAATGGTCTCCTGGGGTGCATTGGGAAGAGTGTTGCCAGCAGGTGGAGGGAGGTGATCCTGCCCCTCTCCTCAGCCCTGGGGAGGCCTCATCTCGAGTCCTGTGTCCAGTTCTGGGCTCCCCAGGACAAGAGAGACTTGGAGCTACTGCAGAGAGTCCAGCATAGGGTTACAAAGATGATTAGAAAACTGAAACATCTCTTATGAAGAAAGGATAAGGAGCAAGAGGTCTGGAGCTGGGCCTCTTCAGCCTGGGGAAGGGAAGACTGAGAGGGAATCTTATCAATGTGTACAAATACCTTAAGGGGAGGGGGGTTGTCAAGAAGATKGGGGTGGACTCTCTTCAGATGTCCCATGTGACAGAAAAARAGGCAATGGGTACAAATTGAAAAACAAGAAGTTCTACCTGAATATGAGGAAAACTTTCTTTACTGAAAGTGTGACAGAGTACTAGAACAGCTTGCCCAGAGAGGTTGTKGAGTCCCCTTCTCTGGAGATATTCAAAACCCGCCTGGACGCAATCCTGTCTAACATGCTCTAGGTGACCCTGCTTGAGCAGGGGGGTTGGACTAGATGATCTCGAGAGGTCCCTTCCAGCCTCAATCATTCAGTGAATCCAGCAACCTTAACATCTCCATCTGATGATGGAGAGAAACACCATCAATACGAGCAGGCAATGCACACTTCAAGTAAATCAAGAACTGATTTAACTGATGTTCTTTTGGAAAACCCAGATCTAGTTCTATTTATATAAGACTCATCCTACTACCTGCACAGACAACGATGAACTGGGTATGCTGTAGTCAGCCAGGAAGGAGTAATAGAGGCCAAACTGCTTCCCACATGCATGCGTGTGCAAGGAGCAGAACTAGTCAGGTTGGCACATGCAGCACACCTCAGACCAGGAAAACCAATCAACATCTACACCGACTCCCTACAAGCTGTTGGAGAATGTCATGCAACTGGAACATTAAGGAAAAAACAAGGATTTTTCACATATTTGGGAAAGAAAGTAGTGAATGGAGAAGAAATATGCAATTTGCTGGAATCAGTTCAACTGCCTAAATAAATTGCTTTAATACACTGCCCAGTCCACACAAAAGACATGACAGAAATTAGCAAAGGAAATGCCTTAGCCAATGCTACTGCAAAAGCTGCAGCCCAGCAACCTTTAAAAGAATGCATGGTTACAATTCCAAYGGAGAACTAGAGTGAATGGCTGAATTAAACAGACCCCAAAACCAAAGAAGACTGCTCTATATAAGAAGAGAAACGGGAAAAGTGAGAAGCAAAACAAGATGACAAAGGAATATGGACAACTGGAGGAAAATCAATTCTACCAAAAATATGTATCATTACAGTGGCTAGATGGCTTTGTGATAAAGCCCACAGAGGAGTAGAAGCCTAGCTAACCAAGTGCGAAAAGTATGGGTAGCTCCAGGAATTTAWGCTGCTGCAAAAAATATGACTAATAGTTGTCCCACTTGCCAAAAATTCTGACAAAAAACAAAATTTGGAWCTGAGAGGGCAGCCATAGGCCTACTTCCCTTTTCAAAGGCTCCACTGCCAATGGATATGAACACTTATTAGTAATAGTAGATCAGCTATCAGGCTGGGTAGACGCTTTTCGAACAACAAAGTCTGACCAGGAGGGGTCATAAAAGCCTTATTAAAAGAAATCATACCCAAATATGGGATTCCAGAAGTCATTGATTCAGACAGAGGCACCCATTTTACAGCAATCAATCAATTATATAGAATTATATAACTTAAATCACCCACAATCTTCAGGACAAGTAGAAACAATGAATAGAACATTAAAAGAAAAAATAGCACGAATTTGCACACACACTAGTCTAAAATGGCCAGACGCATTGAACTTAGCTCTATCAGATGTTTGAAATGCTCTATGACAACCCATAGGACTAACATCAGCAAAAATCCTCTTCAAGAGACATTTAGCAATATGAGGGACCTATATCCCCACTAAAACTAGTTTATTAGATGGAGATGAACAAGTGACATAACACATATTAGCTTTACAGAAGTAGTTTAGGGTTTCACAAAATCAGGCTCAATGTTTTCAGCCAGTACCATCAGACATTGAAGTATATGATAACAAGGTGGAGATTATTGATAAAAGCATTCTCACAAAAAAACTGTATTAGAACCAAAATGGTTCTATTATGGGGGTACTATATGACCCTATATTGTATTCTAAAGTTCTTATTATGCTGTTAAAATTCTAGCAAAAGAGAACTGAATTCACCATTCATACACGAAATGAGTGCCAGACCCAGAGGTGAGTACAGTGGGTGTCACTATGGAGCAACAAAGACAACCACACATGCTCCATGGATATGCCTAAAATTGTTTCCGTCCACAAGTTCCAAATAGATACAATTAATAAAACAAGATGATTAYAGTACACAAAGTTATTCTGAAAATAATACCAAAGGAAACCAAGTTTGGTTTAATTATTCGGAGGTAAGAACAAACGAATTCAATTTAACCTTTTGTTGTATGTCAGTTAATTTACATGAAAAGGTATTGACAGAAACTAAAAGCAAATGCTGTGAAAACCGTGTAAAATTTTTATTGTGAAAAACAGTGTAAAATTGACCAAAAGTGTTGTATATCTGTATCCGCCAAGAGAGAAATAGAAGCCCCAGTCTCCTATGTTAGCTTGAATCAATCAAAAATGACACCCTTGAGCAAAGTGCCTCTCACGATAGCAAAGGCAGGACCTTTACTTAAATATATGAGCCAACAACAAGTGTTATTTAATCCATTATAGTCTCTTAGACGAGTAGAGCTATCAACGCAAACTATCATCTCCACAGTCAAACTGACCTATTCACCATTCCTAATTACGTCCTATGCAAGATGGTCAGTACAGTTGCATGAGCAAACCTTCACCCCTCCATAATGAGCAAGGAAAGATRTAAACAGTATCACAGGAACAGGACTGGAAACCTTAAATGATGTAGGTGCCAAAGTGCTCCTTCTATACATGATATACACCACATACTCAATCATGGCACTGGGATTAAATCACAACGGAACAATGCTCCATCCATTAGAGCAGAGAGCGTGGGTCTAACAAAATGGAAACAAGTGACAAACTGTTGATRTTAAAGCATGAGTTGCACAGGAACAACAAGGATTTATTTGTGAAGGTAACACCATCAAAGCCCAAGTTATTTATCTTGGCACTGAACAAAACGTATGTCATTTTGAAATACATCCCCATAAAACTCCYGAAACTGTACTTGTACATATTGGAAAAGGACATGTTTGTATGAGAACCTTCTGCGATCTTATTTTTATAGATAACATTACAGTAAATACAAGTAATCATTCAAATATTTGTGCTAGCAACTTCACCAAATTATTGGATGCAACTTTRAGTATTCAGCTCCTGTTGTGTCTTATCAATTGCTCCAATCTAACTATAAATTGAGTCAAGATGTATTGCCAACTCCCGCTGGAATGAATCTAGCATTGGTGAAAAGACTACTACAACATGATGACCTGTGCCAGCTGCTAGAACACATCCAGAATAATGGACAAAAACCTCTGATCACTGTTCATCATGACACAAAAGAGATATGCCATGTCTTGGAAAGAGTGAAAAAGATGGAGAATATTATTGGTGGGAAACTCTTCTTGGATGGTCAACAACAACAACAGGGATTTATAATCACACCTTTCACACAGCAGTAGTGGAGTTAAATTTAACCATGTTATGTCTATTACTTACAATCATAAGAGTATGGAAAGTGCTAATATGCCTCAAAAGACTTTGAGAACTCTGCTTAAAGTATTAKCAGGAATGCTTAATAAAAACAAAGGCAGGATTGTTAAAAAAGGTTGGACTGGTGCTTTCTAGAATTAATYGCTTAGCATTAGTAGCTAAATTTACCGAAGCCTTAGATTACCACCAAAGCTGCAGCCAAAGTCGTAGCCAAAGCCTGCTGAAGCCTGCTTTAAAAGAACAAAGAAATATTTTAACCATCACCTATAACTGTTGCAGAGAGAACCTAGAAAAACCTCTCCCAGCAACAGAGAGCACCAATGGACCACAAGAAAAGGAGTAAAAGTTGTGGGATTGGTTAATATAAGTCAGACTATGGACAAGGGGGTTTTTGTGAGCAGGTTGTAATAGCGTAAGTAGAACTAAGAAGCAGTAGGAGGGGTCCCTCTTTGGAGGCACCCAGCTCGAGCTGCAAACACTGTACATGTGCCATTAAAACTTATTTTGCTTTGATTTGGCTTTGAACTACTGTCTCAGTGGGAACCTAGATTTGGATTCTGCTATGATGGCTGGCGAGCCTGATTTTCTGTAACAGTAAGAGAGACTGAATTCTGAYACTGATTACATTTTTTAAAGTAGTTTGGAGTAGCTGGTCATCTGTAATACTGGGACAGCAGAATAGAATACAGTCTGGTCAGAGACAGGCAGGATTTATTTTGACCAACAGTTCTCACTGGAGTACATCCCATCACAGTAGCTAAAGCAAGAGAAAGAATGAAAAAGAATGCCTGTTTCACAAGCCTGATTAGCAGTTTGTGATTTATTTCATTTGACTTACAGAAGGAAGTTGACTGTTCTTATCTTTAGCATTATACCTGGCATAATCTGTTGATTAGCGGAAACAACTCTTTGCTTTAGTCTTCGATTTCCACAAATCYGAAGTTCCCAGAATAGGAACTATTGCCAGACAAGCAATTAACTGGAAGGCACTCTGATTTTGAAGCTGTGCCAATATTATTATGCTAAAAGCATGCTGTCAAAATACGTCATAAGTTGGATTTAYGGCTAAAGCTCTGCAGACAACAAAATCCTTAACTGCTCACAAAATGTATCCTAGACCAAATGTCATACTTATTTGCAAATCAAATAAGACATCTCTAAAACATTCAGCAATTAAAATAAATGATTTTAAAAATCCACCTATTTCAAACATTTTTACGTTCTAATGCTTGAAGTAATACTAATCATTGACAAACCATATAAAAAAAGACTTCACAGATTTAGCTGCTTATTCTGAAAAAAACTAAACATTAAAAGCATCTGAAATCAATGGTATCAATTACTTCTTATTCTGAATAGGAAAAGACTTTAATTCTTCATACATATCATATTTTCAGACATGAAAATAAGCTAGCAACAATTTAAGATGATATAGCAAAAGAATTTGGCCAAACATCTCTCTTGCTCTTATTTAGGAGTCTTAAAATAAATAAATAAATAAATAAAAAGRAAAAAAACAGGCCTATCTGCCTTCAGATCAATGTCATCACAGCACTGTATTTTATTCACTGAATGTCCCCCAGAGTAGTTTCTGCAACAYAGTCATTTTGTTTTAATGGCATACTTACAGCCATAGGCTGTGGAATGCACATGTGCATATACATACATGTGGAGGGCTGAGATTAAAATTTTGCAGTGTATTTGAGAATCCAAAATAAAGCACATTAATGCACCAGAACCAACAGAATCTAGTCAGGCTTACTAATCTGTAGAGGTACTACACTGCAATAAATAAATTCTAAAAAAGTGATTTTTTTTTAATACTCGTTTCCTTGTATTAAAAAAAGGGGGGGAGGTAAGCTTTGGTGAACAACAAACAAGAGTTCCATTAATTTGACTCCAGTATGCTTCCACTTTCCTTCTAGCCATTGGTGACCTCCCTTCTGGATATACAAAGTGCAAGTCCTGCCGAAGCAGCGAAGCAGTTTCAAATAAAGGCCCATATGCACCTCTGGCAGCTGCTTCTCTCCCAGGCTTACCAGACCTTAATACAACAGGTTCTATCCATCAAGACACTACCACATCACCACTGATGTGTCTGCTTCCACTTCAGCTCCCTCACTGTTCTGGGGAAGAAGTGTTACAAACTGCTAGCCCAGCAGAGCCTACGCAGAGAGGCCCTCTGGCCATAACATGGGATAAAACATTCTGCTTTTTTCCAGCTGTGTGGGAAGGCCCTTTGTTACTATCTATAGTTTGCTTATCCAGCAATTTGGTCCCATTAAGAAAACACTTCCTGTAACTAAATAATTCATGCCAAATCTATCCAAGATGCAGATGCGCAAACAGCCCATACAGAAGCAGCAGAGCTGCAGTATGGTTCTGCATGCAAATGCAGAATCACAAAACACAGAAATATTGTTTGTAAGGTGCTGGAAGGCATTTAGSTGGTTTTGTGCAGCATAGATCCTCTGCTAACGAGCCTGCTGACTCTTACACCACCACCCAGATACCTCAGCATCAAATTCCTGAAAGGAGAGGAGCACTGTAGAAGGAGATGCTGAAACTAGTAGCCTTATGCTTACCTGGTGATGCTGAATACAACATGACTCCTGCAGAGCCACACAGGTATCTGCCTTGTGCTCTCCAACCTTACAGTTTTCCGAGATATTTATTAGCTTTAGCACAGGGCAGTAATAATACTCAGAACCAGTTAGGGCTGATCAGCCATCCCAGAACCTTAAGCACTGGGGAGCACATGTCAGAAACCAGCTGAACAGAACCAGGGATAACAGTGCGCCAACCGTATTTAGAAACACAAAGCAAGTTTTATATTGTGGTCAATAATAAGCATGTTTGCAATTCAGTGCTTTTGTAACTCCATGGAAGACTTGCAATACAAGAGTATGAGGAGAGAAAAGCCCCTATAAGACCTAAAGTGTTTGATGTTCTTAGCGTCATTTATTTTACCAGCACTTACTGATCTTTTTTGGGAAGCCCTTCAAGCAACTTCAGCATGATTTCCATCTGCTTTAATCTTTCCAAGCGYAGACTTTGCTGTGCAGAATTTAACTCCAGAAACTCTCTTCCCGTCATCTTGCAGCCCTGGATTGTAAGGAACAAGCGAACAGACACACGTAACCAAAGTTACGCAGCCTAAGTCAAATAAACATTTATATTACGCAACCACAACGGTCTTATTTTTTCAGAGCCAAGTTTCTGGCTGTGAAGGACACGGTCCGGTCGCAGACAGCTATGGACACGAAGGCTGCAGGAGGCTCACGGAACGGGGCCGCAGCGCGGGGGTCGCGGCGGCCCCTGACACCCGCTCCGAGCGCACAGCACCGAAGGGCTCAGCACCACCCTCCCGCCCCCTTCGCTTACAGGGGTGTTTCCAGCCCCGGGGCCGTGCTGCGCCCGGCGCGACCTTCCCCGGTGCCCAGCGCGGCCCCAGCGGCTGCTCCTTTCCTCCCTCCCCCCCCGCCCCTTACCGAGCAGGCCCCAACGGCCGCGGCGGCCTCGCCGCCACCTACAACATGGCCCCTCCCACCTCACGCGCCCTCCACGGGCGCCGCCATCTTAGCCCGCCCACATGACCCGGGCCTTCAGAGGGCGCTTTTGATTGGGCCTTCCCCGCCGGCGCAGCACGGCGGCTCCCGATTGGCTGCGGGCGGCGGGTCAAGCGCCCGGCCCGGGTGCTGGTTGCTAAGGGAGGCGGATGGCGGCGGTGGCGGCCCCTCCATGGCGACGGGGCTGAGCGGCGATCGTGCAGCCGGAGGAGGCCGGGACGCGGGGACTCCCCCTAGCGGAGCGAGGAGCCTTCGATGGGGGGAGGCTCAGCCCTCGGGGTAACCCGCTGACCCTCTCTTACCATCCTGGCCGGCGGGCGCTGCCTGCCGCCGCGCCGGGCCCTTTCCCGCCCCGCTCCCCTCAGGCGCGGCCCTGCCTTGTCGCCCCCTCTGCCAGCTCCTTTGCGCTCCCCCATCCTGCCCCGATCCAGCCCTCACCGGGTGCAGCTGCCTTCGCCCCTTCTTCCCCCCCCCCCAGCCCCTTCTCTGCCGCTGCCACCCGGGGAAAACCGTCCTTCTCCTTCCGTACCCCACCCCAGCTTACCTGCAGCCCGTCCTCGTCCCCTCCAGCCGCCCCCCTCCGCCTTGTCCCGCCTCACAGAGCGCCAGGCAGCCCCCTCTGGAGCGGGAGAGCCAGGCGGGAGGGGAGGCAGAGGCAGATCCCAGCTGTGAGCGTGAAAGAGCGCGGCAGAGCTGCTCCCCCACCCCCATCCCCCCAAACACACCCAAATGCCGTGGCCGTCTCCCAAAGAAGAGGATGCAAAGTCCTGCCATGTGCATCACAGCTCCCCGGGCGGGAAGGCAAGCGTTTGGAGCTCGCGCACCGTTTTCATACTTCTTCTTATCGAGCTAAATGAGGAAAATCTATCCCTTTTCTGTTTCTCTCTTTTTGTGTGTTTTTTTTTTCCAGAAAAAGGGGGAGAGAGAGGCTCGTACTGAAGGCAAGCAGCTGTGCCTCTGAGTGGGAAACTCTGGACTGATCTCATGGCTTGCTTTTTTGTTTCATTAATACTCCATTACCCCTGAAAATGAACCTTTTRTGAAGCTCTGTTCCTAACTCTCCTTACTCCTCTTTCACGAGGTGTCTGCTTTGCAAGGGAAGAAATGGCATGAAGTACTCCTCTATAAAGCAATCTGCTTTGCCAAAGTGCCCAGTGAGCAGCACTGTCACTTTAATAATTCCAGGTCAAGGGATTGCTTTCCTTCTTTCCAATCCTCTCTTTTAATACATGGGAGGATCAGAGGGACGTTAAAGACCATAAGGCTGGGTGGCTTGGATATAATAAAAATGAAAGTGACTGGCCGGTGACTTCTGTTGGGTAAGAGGGTGATATTTGAAGGCTGTTGTCTGGTGAGGAAAAAGGGACCTTTTCAGTCTGCTGTGTAGTCACCTAATACATAACTAGCAAAATTCATTCAAGAAGTGAAAGAAGTTTAAAGAGTCACTTTGGATTGTTTTTGTCTTCCTCCTTATTTGGATTATTTGGGAGTTTTTGTCCTGCAAATAATATGCTTTTGAGCATATAAAGGTGGAGTATTAAGACAGCTGCCTAGAGATGGACTGTGCCTTAATTGTATTGCATAAAATCTTTTAATTTTCAAAATTTGCTGCCAGAAGAGGAGTTATAATAGGGTTTTATACTGCCAAGGAACATTTTCTCTTGTATTTTTATAGATTCAAATATATTTTAAAGAAATTGAAAACCTCTCTTAAAAAAATTCAAAAAGCTTCTTTTTTCCCCCTTTTTTCTTATTTGTCGGAAGCATCGGAGGCTCAGTGCAGGAAAACGGCAAGTACTGGTAGAAATGAAGATTGAAGCTGCATTTCATAACTGAACTGTAAAAGTGTTTTGCAATAGATAGACCTCGCAGAGTGTTCCTCTGGTACATCGTTAATACCTGTAAATAAGTGCTTGCAAGCAGTAACAGAAGTAGGAAGAAGAATGCCAGTCAAGAAGAAAGGTGGGCTATGAAGCTTCATATCTCATTTTTGCATCTACATTTTGTTAGATTGTAGTTTTTTCATATTTACAAATTGAAATTAAAAGTGTTTGAATGGGGGATTGAAATTGTTTTTCTTTTGCGTTGAAAATGGGAGCAAAATCTAGGCACTTACAATAATCTATTTAAAAAGCATGTTTGTGTCATGTTTTAAGACTTGTCATATCTAATTTGGCCTTAAATGCATATTTTAAAAAAAATCAGGCATCAGAGGTCTTAAGCAGACACCAAGAGAAAATCTTGACATTTAATATTGTGAGAAACCTCTCTTACAAATGCTAATGATTTTTTAAAACATAGTTTTAGGCTATTGTCTAGTCTTTACRTGTTTGGCGGATAAACATTAGCCATCAGTAGCAGCATAAATAATTAACAAAATAAAATTTCAAGGCCAACTTTAAATAAAATTTTCAAGAGTTGTATTTTCCAATATGAAGGTGATTTGAATGTATTTTTAATATGATTTTTGCTAACTTAGAATTCTATGCCTTAATACAATATAAAAGTAATACATTTATGCCTGTAGTATGGCAGCATTTGAAAAATGACAGCCAGTCTTACATTTTACTTGTTTTGTCCTCCAGTTTGTGATTAGAACTTTGGAAAATGTGGTTTCCAGTGTTCAAACAAGAATTGGGGAACGTATGAAGGTGTAAAACACTTGTAGACCTTAGGTTATTTCTGTTTCCCTGCAAACATGACACTGATTTAGGATGTTGTTTAAGATTTCAGAATATACTAATAGAATAAATGGCAAATGATCCTTTTCCATTCAGCTCATCTATCCAGAACTTGAAGCTCCTGATCTGATAATACCAAAACATGGGGGAAAGAACAAAAGTGAATGTTACATAACAGATGTGAGAATAGAATCAGACTTCTTATTCTTTTCCTTGTAGGAATATCCCTTCTGTATGAGTTATGAATCAACATTTACTATGTAAATAACAGTAAAAACACACAGATTACTGTAATTATTTTCACACTAGATACAATGAATGGGATTTTGTGACTGTATTTTAACAGATGGTAGTGTAGAAACAATTTTTCGAAACCATGAAGTGGTTTAATAAATCATACCATCATTGATGTAATTATTTATAATTATGCACAGTAAAATGGGAACATGTATGGAGATGTATCATCCCTGATGAATATCCTTATAATTCATCCTGGTTTGCTATAAACATGTCACCCTGCTCTACTATGAGGCTTACGTATTGTATGTATTGTATGTTGCAGCGTGAAATTTTAAACAATGTCTTTTTAGATTTTAAGTCTTGAGTCTGAATTATGTGATTTTCAGTAAGAATGTTTCTGAGCTGGATGTTTAGCTGTAATTCAGTTACAAAATACTTGCTGCAGGAATTTTGGAGTGAAATTTTATGGACTCTTTTGTGCAGGAAGTTAGTTTGGCAATCATAGCGGTCCCTTCTGGCCTTAAAAATCTGTGGATTTCCTGTTTGTTTCAAGACGGTCTAGTTCAGTCTTAATGTAGATCTTAGACTTTAATTTCTACATCTGTCTTGCAAGGATATGTGCTTGGCAATTTTAAAATTTAACATCAATAAGAGACCCAAATGTCTTCCTTGAAATACTTCAGCTTATCACGTCGTCAGTGTATTAAAGTTGCCAGTGTGAGTGTGTTCAAGTATTAAAAAGGTGGTGTTAAAATGTGTTTAAGCATGAAAATTAAAGGATTAAAAATGTTGGCAAATCAGCAACTCTACTATTAGCTTCAGTTACTTAATTTGTCTGATCCATAGTGTAGACTTAAACTTTCTAAATTTAATCAAAAGCATGCTGGCGACTTGAAAAACACTTCCATTAGAAAAAAATCTGCTATTGTTATAAATAATCCCTAATGTTGTTGTGACCAAAGGAGATTGAGGGGATTTTTCCCTATGCTTCCCACCCCATTTGTTTGCTTTATGCTTTTGCTTTTGACAGCACTTTGTATCTAACTAGTTTCTTTCTTAGTTTGTTTGTTTGTTTATTTATTTATTTATTTGCCCTCTCTGGCATTCTGTCATGAACTCCTAAATTACATATTTAGGATTTCATATATTCTCTCTTCCCAGTCCATGTAATCTGTAGAAATCCCAGTGGGATACTCTCTTCTAGGCTGTACAAAAGTATGTATTTCAATGGCAGCAGTAAGAACGTGATTATCTCTCTCCTTTTCAGCGCTCCTTCTCTATCTGTTGTTATTTTGAATTTGATCAAATTGTTCTCCTACAACCAGTATCAAGACAGAGAAGCCTCTAAAACCTAGCTTTAAAATATCCTGATATTTGTCACTGAAAGCTATTCCCCAAAACCGCATTCTTTGGAACTGGAATTGGCCAGTTACATTAACTGTTCTTTAGAAAGATTGATGGTTTGAGAATTTGCTGTAAAAAGAGCTCTCTCTTCCATTACTGGTCTCCAGATTTCATATAGCTTTAGACCTACTTTACACTTCGCATTACCTGTTTAAAGCAGTGTCTGCCGTCTTTCTTCTTAAAATCCAGTCCTGCTCCGTCAGGAAAAAAACAGTTTTATTAACAGTAGAAGCATATAACCTGGAGAAAGCACTGATTTCTTATGGAAGTGGAGAAAGAGGCTTGGTATTTGTTATGATTGTGTTTGTGTCAGTATGTGATTGTTTTTGTCTGATGTACTGGAGTGAAATGAGTTTATTGCCTCCATTTCTGGAGGGAAATAAGGCTCTGCATTCCTAAGAATATTGACAAAGCTGGCATGCTTGCTGACAATCTCAACAAAAAAAAATCAAGGCTGGAAAGGGAGGATGAAGCACCCCACAGGAGTGGAATGTGCTTCCTTTAGATAAGGGATGAGACATTGTATGGGTATTTGCACTGCTGTTACATGATTAAACAAATGACTTGTCTCTTTGGCTTTKTTGGTTCCTCATCTTTCATTTGTTTTAAGTACACTTAAAATTTTAAATCAAACTATAAACTTGGTTTTTAGTTACAAAATAATTTGTTGGACATTTTGCCATGTGGAGACAATATAAAATGAAGACATTTGAGAAATCGATATATTATTTTCTCTTAATTTGTACTTTACTTTCACAAACAAACTAGAATATGTTTCAGTACAACTATTAATACCAAATTTATGGAGCTTCTTAAAGAAAGCTTCTCTGTAAAATAAAATAGTACTGTAACAGAAGAATCTTAATAAGTAAAGTCAGCTTTCTGTATGTTTTTAGATTTCTTCTCCCTCCTTCCCTGAATTACTTACCGAGTTGCTTTCTGTTAACTGCAAGGGACTATATTTAAATTTGCAATTGTGTGTATTTTGTATTTGTTTATAAAATACCGAAGAGCCCAAAATATTATTACTATTCCTTCATGTATTTCACAGTGACATCAGAGTGACAGAAAGAGCAAATTAAATCCATACCCCCCTGTGATGGAGAACAGATTCCAGTTTTGGATCCCTGCTTGTGATTCACATGGGCATAGCAGGAATCCTAACATCTAAATGCCTGGCTACCCATGAGCTTCTAGTGTAACCCTCTTGTCACCCTTAACTTCACCATCATTTTATGCCTAGGCAGTAGGAGATCCTTGAATACTGGATTTTATGCACTRCCTTCATCCTATTTTCCCTCTCTGCAACTGAGAGGAATTGTCTCTTGAGCCAGATGTAACCTGTGGGCCACCATTAATATTGTCTTGACCCACTCTATCTTAGAGTTAGTTTATAAGGACAGTGATTCTGTTTTTATTTGAATACCTTTTTTTTCCTCTTATGTCTTAGATTAAAAAATGCTTTCAAGGACATGTTTTATTAACACCAAAAATTAAAAAGTCTCTGTGTGATCCAATGTGGACTACTCCTATGCCATTTATAAAAATCTTCTGATAGATATGTTTCATGAAGTGCTAGATTTTGTAATGACAATGCTAATTTTAGGTGGCTGATCTGTTGAAAGGAAAAGGTCTAAAAATGACTATAAGAATTTTTAAAGCAAAGTTCATAAAGGACCAGACAAAGCTAGTTCCTGTTAATGCATTGGAGTTTTTTGTGCCCTGAATAGAGATTATCTATTAATAGATCTATTAATCTAGTAACTTCGTTTTAAATAACAAAATTCAGATTTAGGCCTGTAACTTTTGATACTTGGTTCAAAAATGGTAGTGAATCTAGTTATGTATGTGTTCCTTATACCCTATTAAGTAGGAAATGCAGTACCTGTTAAAGTAAGAGATTTTTGTTTTCCTTCTAATAAATCATCGCTATTACAGGTTTTGCTGTATAGATATTGCCAAATAAATACATGGCTAAAAGCCTCATTTTTCACTGTAAGCTCTGTTACGCTCGCTGTCAGTTTTTACAGTGAACTGACTAGGAGCAGTGCAAAGCTGAGCTGATGGTTATGTTCATAGACTGACTGTGAAAAGAACGATTACAGTCTGGGAGTTAAACAAATGTGTGGAAGAAATTCTCTAAACTTTCCCAACTTTTGCCTTAAAAGTTTTGATTTAAAGGTGTATCTGCTTTCATTGCAGTAATATTTTCCAATCATACAGTTTCTCTATGAGAAACTTACTGAAACGGTGGGATATTTTGCACGCAAAATGGACTGTAGAAGTAGACATAATACACAGCAAGTCTTTGTTATATTAATGCAGGCTGCAAAGATAAAAGGAATCTGCACTACAAATAGAGAAATTTATTYCACCCCCCCCATTCAACTGTTTTCTGGTATTTGTCAGATCTCTAGTACAGATCCATCCCATTTTAATTGCCTCACCTAAGTAGGGAGCCCATCTTGTCATCCTGGGGGGCTTCTTTTGCCAGAAGAGAGATTCAGCTTCAGGTGCACCTAAGATCTGAACTGTCTTCTTAGCAATTTGTCCTGTTATCTCTCCCCTTAGACTGTGCAGTGAACATAGTGTAGCTGCATTCCTAACTCACCTTCTTCAGACCGTATAAGTCTCAGTTTTTCATGTAAGTTTTAGTGAGAAACTGGCACCTTCTTACCTGAGATCTTTATGAGAGTGAGTTCTGTAAATTAAAACTACCTATTAATTTCTTGTGGGGAAGAGGCCTTGTAAATATTTTTACTGTTAGTGTGTAGAACTGGATGCATCCATAATGTTGAAACGGAGACAAGAGGCAGCTGTGCATCCACTCCCCCATTCCTTTTAAATGCATACTGCACTCAGCAGAAGCAATGGTATCTTGCTTTATAAGCATGTTTTTCCTCTGGCCCTCCCATCTGTCCTTCTGAATCTGGGCCAGATGGCAAAGTTTGATGTCAGAGGGTGACCACAGCAAAAAAGCTGAATTTGTAACTGGTGGCCAAATGYGATAAAAGGTGATTTTATAGTTCCTGTTTCAGCAGAATGAGAATTACTGCCTTACTYAGATTTTCTTATTTTGGACAGGGCTTGATTCTCACAAGTATTTAAGCTCCTTTTTATGATGGCATCTTGTTGTATTTACTGTAGTTTAAAACAGTCCCAAGCATCATTATAAAGATTGCATTTTTAATACAATATTCATTTCAGAAATAGCCAGCCAAGCTACCTTGACCTGTTTGGGTATGACAGTAGCAGGCAACAGACAAAACAGCTGAAGAAACTTTTCTTTTTAATGTTTGTTGTTCAGAGGATCTTTCTGTGGCAATAAATTCTCTTCGCAAAGATACATTAGTGTAAATGCCCTTAATCTGTCTTCACTTTAGGGATGAAGAAGTATTCTTCCCTTCAAAACATATTTATCAGAGAATGGAAATCAGGTAGACTTTCCTGGAAAACGATTTTATGACAAGTAGAAACCAGCATTTTACATTTGACAGTGCTTTTCTGTATGGTGTGCATTGCATTATTGCAAAAGTGGAATAGTTGAAGAGACCTTCAACTTTAGGCCCAGGTGTTGTGCACTCCTATAACCCTGTCTTGCAGGTGCTTGCTGATCCGTGCTTTAACAAAAAATCCAAACAACCCCCCAAGCAAACTTTGCATAAATTCAACTGTTTGATGGCTGAAACGTAAAATTCATTTTCTGTTGTTGTCTGGACGAATGAATTTTGTTTATCAACTCAGAGACTGTGGTATGATACAAAGGTACTTAAAGGAAAAATTCCAGAGCGAATCTGGGAAAATGTAAGTCATATTGCATATTTTGGAAATAAATACGTTTATTTGTACAAATATATTTGTACATTCATATTTGTATGAGTTTGGAAATTATTTATTCCAGAACAGACCTTTTTTGGTTAATTTTCTGCCTCATTCCAATCTTTACTTCTATGTTAATTTTAATATATTACTGTTCTCTTATAGAAAAAAAAATACACTACAGCTGTAATGAGTGTATAACTCCTAGTTTTACTTCAAGTTCCACTAGTCTTGTATATTATACACAATTAGATTGTAAGCTCTTCAAAGCAGGACTCTAATTTTTATGGGATTGTTAAGATATGTTTATTCTCCTGCCTAAATAAGGAGCTTTAATTTGGTCCTCTACTGTTTTGGGGGGTTGTGGCTCCGTTTTTCATTCTGTTTTCATGTTTGCATTGTTGATGTAATATTAGCATTTCACACCTAAAATTTATCATTCAGGCATGAACAGGCTCAAGTGGCATGAACAAGAAGCTCAAGTGAAGATAATTGTATTTATAGGGTTTCTCTTATTTTAGAAGCTGCAGACAAAAGGGCTTTCAAGTCCATCTGCTTGCTGTAGTATCTGAGATACAATCCGTGCAGCCAGGACAAGAAATCTGAGAAAGGATCAATAATAAGCAGGCCCTGTATTACCTTCAACATGGCTGGAAAAAAAAAGCTCTGTTGAAAAAAGAACGGCCCAGGTGGGATTAGCAGCTAACCAGAGCAGTTGCCAAAGCCCTTCTGTGGTTCCTGGAAAGAAGAAGAGATACTGTATGAAGAACCCAGGGGCCACTGGTCCCAAAATGAGCCACTGATAGTGCAGGAATAAGTGGACTTTTTACYGTGTGATAGCCAAGGGTAACACGTAAGACAAACAGATTACATACTAAATATTCAAGTTTTTTTTCAAGGGTTAATTGTACCTTRCAGGAAGGAGAGAATAGAGGAGGGGTAACTATTGGAACTGCAGGGTCAGATATTCCCATCTGCTCAGGTGGATCTAGAAGCAGTAAAGTACGATTGCAGCTTTGCTTTCAGAGTAAGCAGAAATGTTGAAGAAAAGGTTCTTGTGATTTTATGCTGATCGAGTCACCAAGTGATATTTATGTAGGTATCRTATTACTTTGGTAAGTAAATTTAGTTGAGTTTAGACAAATATGTTTAGAAAGAATTTAAATGCMGCAGTGTAAATATATAGTTTCATGTTGTAAAATCAAGTGCAAAAATATGCAGATAATAAGCTTGCATAGTTATTCATCATTGATCTTTAAAATTTTCATAAAGATCTAGTTTTCCATACTCAGACTGATTTTTAACAAACAAATGAAAAACAACCTAAGCTCTCTTTTCCCATTTATTCCCTGATTATTTGTGTGTGTCGTTCATATTTCTTAGAGCTCACAGTTCTTTCTATTCAGCTTCATCTACCATTCTACACTCTGTGGCATTCCTGGGTCTTCAGCTGGAATTTAGAGCCTGTGCTATAGGATAAATTTCTTTCTTCAGAACTTCAGAAGAGAAGAAGTAGTTTCAGAAATGTAAACCATGTACAAGAGTTGCAGGGGCTGACACTAGTAGCTTGATGAAGAAGAGCCTGAGCAGAGAGAGGCAACACAGCTATCGCCTGATACAGAAGAGGTTTTAAAGGAAATGATGGTCCCTTGATGGCAAATACCTTAATACATCCACACCTGGAGAACAAGAAATAATTGTCCTAATTTACAACAGAAAAGATAGAAATTATGTATTAGAAGAAAAACATTGGAACTTAAAGCACTGAAATTAGGTAGTGAGGGAGTTTGTGGGCTGGTTTAAGAGGTTGCCAGAGAGGTCAGACAAACATTTATGGGATGATAAATAAGTCCAGATCCTTCTGCACAGCAGGGAGGTAAACCAGAAAACTCTGGAAAAGTCCCTTCAGTTTTTTTTTTTTTTTTTTTTTTTTTTTTTTTTTTTTTTTTTTTTTTGTAGTTTCAGTGGCTCAGAAGACTGTTGGCAGATCATAGCATAGCTAAGGATTGCTACTTGCACAGCCTTAGCCCTGTTCATTGCATCGTTTCCACTAATGTTCTGTAAAAAGACACTGTTGTACAACTTCGGCAGTTCGACTGCCCTCTTTTGCAGTGACTGTTTGAAGTGCAGAGATCTGCAGCAACACAGTTGCATGTTACCATAGTTTAACAGGCAGTTGCTTGTCCTTCTTACTCTAGCTTTGCTTGCTATTTGGATTCCTGGTTTTCCCTTAATATACCTGAGCACAGAATGCTGCCTCGCTCTGTAAAATTTGCTATTATGCATGGATGACGGTTACAGAGTATCTGCACATGTCTTGGCTGCTAACAACATCAAGGTCTAGAATGACTTCACAGCTAAACTTTTCCTGAATTTGTGTTTTACAGGTAGGCGGTCTGTGAAGACAATTAGCATAGGTTAAGGTTATTTTGGGGAGGTTACGCTTCTTACCGTTAACAGTGTGGTGTTTCTCTGCAGAGCAATTAAGAGTGTAACCCTAACTTTAAATATAATTTCCTGAAGAACTCTGCCTGCTGASTAAAGATTAACCTTCGCGTGCTAACCTGAGCTTTGTGACACTCTCCGTGTCTGCTGATCCGATTCCTTAAAGACTAAAACCACAGAAAGAGGCCTACTTGATAATCACTTAAAACTAAACGGTTAACCCGCCCTTTTCTATCCACTTGGTCTCCTTAGCAGGACAGAAGATCAGTGTGCTTGCCACACGGGTTCTCAGGAACTGCTATTTGCAGTCTTTTTGCTTGTTTGATGTGAATATTCTTCACACGCGGTGATAGTAGTTGTCACATACGTCATGCCTTATGTTTCCTAAAGGTTACATAACCCATATGCTGCCTTTGCTAGGTGGTTCATTAATGTCCTGTTGCGGGTATGAAGGGCTAGTGGTGCCGAGAGGTTTCTGGTTTGCGTAAGGCCAAATATTCCCTATCTGATGTCCTTCTGTGYGATCTACTAGATTTTTTTTGCATCTCATACTTATCTGTAAATATAGATTTTTATGATCATTGTTTGTCTTCCCATAGTCCTCAAGCCTTTTAAAGCACTGTAGCCTGTAACTTGTTTTTTTCTCAGCCATCTCGGTACACTGTGTTTCTTTCTAAAATTTAATTGGCTTCCGTTTATAAATGAGAAATTCAGATTTTAAAATACAGTCTCATGTAGGAGTTGTAAAGACCAGGTCTACAAAAAGGGCACTGTGGGCTAATATGAGTTATCTCTGTATTTGCTGTTATTTGTGAAGACAAGGGATGGTAAATGACTTACTGATGGCTTAGGCTTGGATCAGGCCCCATGCAAGTTCCTTCAAAATTTCTTAGAAAATAGTGGATCCCCCCCTGTGGTCTGTAACAATTCAAATTTTTTATCTTTCCAGAGCTSAGGATCAAATGAAGAGATCTTAAAATAGTTGAGGCAGGAAACAGTGCTTGCTCAGATCTCTAGCTTTTTTTGTTTATCGCCAGTCATCTAAATTAATATTTTAAGACCAAGAGTAAAAGTAGTGTTTGAGATTCTTTTATAGATATCAAAGTTCACTGAGGAAACTTCTTTGCTCTCCTTCCTGGTGTTCTGCTTGCATTTCTCACTTCTATTTTGGCTGCTGCTTTTTTCCTCCCCCATTCTTCATGACTTTTCCAGCTTTAGTGCCCTACATTCTCCCAATTCTGGTTCTCCAAAAGCTGGAAAAAAGACTCTCTTGAAATGTGTTGGCATTCTTTTTAAAAAGTCACCTATGCCAAAGGCTTCACTAGTCAGAAAATGGTCAAAATCCTTTTTAGGAGAAGGAACAGATATRATTATAAAAACCCAACAAATTGAAGTAAAACCTTCATCTTATTAAGCCCATTAGGTTACCCAACATTAAACACTTCTCACTGATGAAACAGTAATATTTKTCATTTATTTTAAGCCAATATTTCTCAACACTGTTGCACCCCAGAAGTCTTTTAGTTCAGCAACTCTGATGCTGATAGGAGAAAAGAAATGCAAATACGACCCTAAATTTATCAATAAGCTATTTGAGGCCTCTGAGCAAATCTGATGTTTCCTAAGAGGCAGTAGCTACCCTAATACTACCTTGTGGTGGTGCAGGCTAATCAGTTCACTGCGATTTCTTGCACGTGCAAGGCAGTAATTTCCAGTACCAGCTGAGTTTCTCTCCATCTTCTGAGCTACCCTGATTCACAGCAGGGGTTGGATGACAGTATCATACCTCCATGGAGGACCGCAGCAGCTCTGCCAGAATTATATACCTCTTCCCTCATCTGCTTCTTTGCTTTGGTTCATCATTGTTCAAGATACCCTAGTTTGAAGAGTTTTGAAAATGGAGTTTTTCAGAGACTGGTTTTTGAATGRGTTTTCTTGTGTAGCTTGAATTAGTCTTATTAGACAAATCTTATTCAGTTTAATTATTGGAATTCATAGGTATCCAGAAATTATCTTCAGACCCACTATATTTAGTTGATCTAAAGRCTAAATGGGTTGGTAACATCTGGGAAATACTCAGGAAAAGAGTTCCCTGCATGCTATAGCTTCCCACAGATAGCACACTGCGTGATGTGCCAAAGGCTGGCACYGCTGCGTTAGTGGCAATGCAGGAGTGGTTTAAAATAATCTGACATGAAAAAAGCCCCCGTTATTTATGTTGATCAACAACATTTCTAGAGATACGTATCTTCAGCCTCCCCACTTCCTTTTCTCGGCACAGCATTAGGATCTGTACTATTTTCCTGACCAGTATCCCAGCCTTGYGCTAATATGCCAGTAGATGACTGTTGGTTGGCTGGTGGAGAAGTGCAAGGAGCACGTTCTTTATGTTTTCCTTTAGTAGGTCCTAAARGATTTGCAGTGGAAGTTTTCTTGGACCCGATTGAAATGCTTTACTGGGGAAACTGTTAGGTACAGAAAGCTTTTGCTGGAAAAAGCTTTAGGACTGAAGTCTTCTGTACTCTATCAGWATAGAAGGTCTATCAATGTAGAAGGTCACACTTAGAAATTCTCTGTCCTGTATGAGGACACAGCATGTATCAGAATCCTTTTAGTCAATATAACTGCCCCTACACCAACAGAGTTGTGTTGTTTGAATTGGTATATTGGTACTATACTTCATGTGCTGAAACAASTGTATTTAGATGAGCCCAGATGGCTTGCAAGAGAATTCCAACCTTGCTGCCTTCAGGCAAGCAAAATTCCCAGGGATGTTTCCGTTTTGCTTAAGCATATTTGAGCATTAGGTGTAAAGGGTCAAACTAATGTACAGATATTTCAAAGGATACTATGGAGTTTATTCCTGTCTTGTGCTGTAGCTGTGTCGTTGCTTATACTGGTGTAAAATGAATTTAAAATAATGGCATTCTTATTTCATAGTACTTACRCACATTTCTGTACTCACTCAGCAGTTGAGGAGATGTCACAAGAATGCAAGTATAGTGTGTGTGCTCCATATAGGCTTGTAATTCAGTTTTTGTGTACATAAATCCATTAGGATTTCCAGTTTGTTGTTTCCTGTTCATAATTATCTATCTGTGCAAAAAACTGAGTGCCCATCTGTTACATTTCTACAGAAAAAAATTGAAGCTAATTTTTTTCTGTATCTTCTTGCAAAACATGGAGTTTCAGAGATCCTAAAATTTCTTTGCAAAACATGAGGACATTGCAAAGATCAGAGATCAAGGAAATCCTTCTACTTTTAAGGAACTATAAGTAGTATTGCAAGTGCCATCCATATCTGATATGGAGACTGAGACGTATCTTAARTACTACTTCTGCAAAAAGTACTTCTAATGTAAGTGATTTTACCAAAGTGAATGATAAATTCATTTTAGAATTTCGTTTCTTTTTTAAAAAATATGTATAATATAATATTTAGTCTTGCATATTTTTAGTTTAAGAGCAATGCTTTAAGGAACAGTTTTATATTGGCAAGAAGTTCATGTCTCCTAACCTGTAATATGTATTTCTCTATACTGTTTTTATGGATGGGTTCACAAATACATTGTTGACAGTGTCTCTGGAAAACGTTTTTCTCTATAAGTGATAATGAAGCAACGCGTCTTTCAAGTATTATTTGGATTGTATTAACAATGTATTTTTTGTCATTTTATTTTTTATTTCCTCAGTTGTATGAGCACTGATACAACAAATGTTTTGGTTTGTGATGAAGCTGTCTACTTAGGCAGCTTTAAAATTACATTTTAGTGTAATTTTGTGTAGATGTAAAATACATCTACATTGCATAAAAATCTGTCTGGGGACTTTAAAGTGTAGATTATTCTCTAATGATCACATCTAGAATAATAACTCCAAGGAAAGGGTCTTTTTGAATCTATCAGAAATTAATGCATTATATTAAGCAAAGCTCATTCTGTAAGAAAAAGAATTAAATCATTTTTTGTAAGATAAAATTTTAGATTGTTTGAAGGAGGAAGTGGTTTCTCAAAGAAATCTAATAATCAAAGTTACTCATTTACAGTTTTCTGTCAATATCACATATATCTCTGATTTGCTATATTGTAGAAATTTTTCATTCTCTGATCAGTAACATAAATCATGAACATTTATGAACTCGATAAAACATTTATGTAGCAAAAAAGTGATAAAATTTACAGAATTGATAGCTAGCTTGGCTTAACTGGTAATATACTGTAGGACCATGAAGTCTATTTTATCCTGAAAGAATTTTTTCTTCCTATGGTATTAAGATGTGATGAGTTTGTTTCTTATCTAAAGAAAATAGTAATGCAGATACTGTCTAGAATATATGTGAGTTTCTGTAGGACTCTATATATCTGAGTGGTTCCTACCAAAGTGATCTTTCAAAGCCAATAGGATCAGTCATTGGAGTCTTTGTACRGGTAGACGCCAATCAATATTATGCTTGGTTTTATTTAACATTTCGGATTAGTGTATTAATTTAACAGTGGTGTCATGGTATCCAAAGCAGCAGTAAGAAAAGTTAGAACTGTGTCCAGCAGACGCYGTGGAGTATAGCTGGTATTTATTTTTCAGTGGTCTTTCGTTAGTAGACAGCGGACCTACTTAAGACACTGAGGTTCCAAACTTCAAATATTAGATTGTTTGTTTAGTAGATTTTTGGTCTTGCTTGAATTACGTTTTGGCATAAGCACTGAAGAGTGCTGGAACAATGGAATGAAGATTTCTTGGTTGCATTTCTTGACACGGYCTGACTGTAAGGTACAGGATGTATTTTGACTGCCAAAAATTAAGTGTACTCCGGTGACTATTGTTATCCCACATATACGGTGGTCCAGTCTTTCTTGAAAACCACTAGTCTGCTATTGCCCTTGGTGAGAAGAATCTGTTGGGATTCAGTGTCAGAAACTTGTGTTTGATTTGTGTGGCTGGGAATGTACTTAAATTTAAGTATAGCACTGCAGTCCAGGCAGTTTGTTCTTCCAGCCTAGTACTACTTAAACTTCATAGCTTTCAGATAGCCTAAACGACAATGTACTGGATGTCCTCACCTGTTGTGGGCGTAACTGGGAGTTGAAGACAGCTACCATCTTGGAGGAAGTACTTAATATTCCTCAAACATAGCCGTATTATTGCATTGTTTCATATTTCTTTGYGATTGCCGTGCAGAAGCACTGAGCTTTGCCATGCAGAGGTGCAGAACAGGACTAAGCCCCGTTGTGCTAAGTACGGTGCAAATTCATGTGAAGATCCAGTCTCAAGTAGTTTATAATCAAGACGATTTGACCAAAAGGCTGAAAATTGCTTTTTGAATGCCTATTCTACTGCCAAATGACTAGACAGTCTAATAGTCTCCGTAAGCATCTTGGCTTTTGAGGAGTGCTCCAGGAACAGTGGTTGCACAGCTGCCCTGACACACTGCAATATTCTTGGCCAAGATACATTTCCACTTGATAGCCTAACACCAGTGGTAGCTTTCAGCAAAAGCAGAGCCGGCTGGAGGTGGCCAGGGAAATTCCTGTCAGCTTCATGAACCTGCAGAGCCCCTCGGAGGCCCGGTGTAATTGTATTTAGTGGTACTGCTGACATCTGCCTCCTGCTCCCTCCATGTGTGATCTTTATGCCGGCATGTGCAACACCTCACAGACTATTTGGAAAACTCAATCTATTACCGAGTGCAGTTGCAGGGGGAAAAACTGCAACTCTRTGTAAGGATATGAAGTGAAAAATAATGAATCCTATTAAAGCTGGAGAAGAAAATCAGGCAGACAGATAATTACTTGATCCGGGATTTAGCCAGGATTTAGAGTTAACACTAGAGCTGTGCTCTGTAACTGTTCAGTTCAGTGCAGTTTTAGGGTTTCGGACTGCTCTGGGGTCAACCCAGAGTAGGCTTTTTTTCATTGTGCTGAATTAAAAAACAATAATTTGAATTAAAATAAAAACTACTCATTATAAAAATAAAAGGATGCTAATTCTAAGTGTTTGTAACTGTCTTTTAAAAAAGAACCATACACTTCTAGGAAGGAATAAGTGACTCTGAAAAGTAGCCCCAGGACTAGGTACTTTGCAGTAGTTTTCTTCCACTCTCTGCTATTTCACTTAAATATAAATAATCATGCATACATCGCACCAAAGAGCTAACGTAGGAATGACTGTCTGCATTGGTGGTGAAGGTGGATGCCTGATTCCAATCGATCAATTAGCTATTAACTAATTATTTTGTAAAAGGGAGGCAGAACTCTTGAGTATATAGTCAAAAGCACAGGCACATAGGCAGGCTGGACAGGCTCTGTGAAAGGTCTGGCATGGCTGGGGTTTTCAAGAGAGGTGAGACCAAGCTTGTGCGTAGAATTTGTTCTGTATTCCCAACAATTTCATGTCAGAAGTACCATACTTGGACCCAGAACCTTGTTTTGAGGCTGTGTTTTTGATTTTGGTAGCAACAAAACAGTGGACTGGTCTGGTTTGGCAGAACAAACTGTTAAAAGCACTTCGCTTTCTCCCTCTTGGAGCTGCTCAGGTGTCCAGGTGCTCCRAATAAGCCTTTGAAAGAGCTGATCTCTCCCTCTAGATTACAAGTGGGTCTTAACTGCACTACCAACTTTAACCAAAGAGGCAAGGCAATTGCCTAAAACCTTTCTCCCACAGTGGCAACTTTTGTAGAGCAGTGGGCTTCCCGCTCTAGAATCCCTCAAGGTGGGACTGCAGCAGAGATCTGCGAGCTCTTTCAGTAAATCGTTGTCTTCACTGCTCCAAAATACTCCCTAATCTTCCTCACTGCTGAACATACATACATGRAAAAATATATATTTAGTTCTCATTCCTTTTTTATTCGTTATATGTTTTTTTGTTTCTCTGATAAAATGCATGTGATCAGCTAACATTTCTGAGAGGACAGTGAAGAGAAATCACATCTTAAACATTAATTATTAMGCATCTCCCTTTTTAATAATTTGAGAATATTGTCAATATACAGAATATACAGCTTGTCTCTTCACATGCTGTGAACTCCTTTAATTGTCACAACACAAGGCCCATCAAGTGCTGAACCTTGTTCAAGATCCTTGGATGAACAAAGAGGATCAATTTCCATGTAGTGAAAAAGAAGCTTCCTCTGAAAGATTGAGAGAAAAAGAAAGATAAAAGCAGTCTGTTCTGCCTGTGCAAGCATTTTGACAATACTTCATTGAGTTTAATCTAATTAACGAGTCTTACTAATGCCGATATAATGACACTTTTATTGAACTCTACTGTAAGATATTTAGACTGAGGCACTTGTTTCATTGTAGTTATTAATGTGTCCTTTTTTTTTTTTTTTTTTTTTTACCATTTGGGAATTTTATTGCAAATCTAGGGGACAGTGTGATTACAAAAGTGTATGCAGACATTTCCGTGTCATACGTATATACGTATGTGGACATCTCTGGAAGTTAGCTAGGCTAGGGAGAAGGAAAGGGGAGGTTTGACTCTCCATCTTCCTGCACCTTCTTATATATAAAAAGATGATATTTGGTTTTGTACRATCCCTCTTGGAGACCTGCCTTTCAGATAAACATTTGCTATTCAGAGAAGAGGAAAATAAGCCTTGTGTTCTAACCATGCTTCAGAGGTCTTCTCCAAATATGTTTTAAGGCCAATTTTCCTGCATGGATATCCATAATSATTACTGTCTATAATTTTGTGGCTTCTGCAAGTTGTAATTTGGTTAAAAACACACAGCTTCCAGCTAGTTTTAGCTAAATAAAAGTTAACACTTGTTGTACGTGTCACTTGAAAGATTATTTTCCCTTTGCAGAGATATCTCAGATATGCAATAGTCTTCCTATTTTGGYGTTCAGTTAATCTTTCCATTTTGCCTGTATTGCAATGCTGTTCATGGTGTACAGTCAGCGACAGAGTGCAACACCACTTGGTGTAAGTGTTTGCTACACATGAACGAGGCCTTTAGACRTGTGGGCTTAGCATTTGAATGCTTTCCTGAGTCAATAAAAGACTGTTTTTGTTCCTTGTTTAGATACTGACCGAGCTTTAGCGCTGCTGGAAGAATATTGTAAAAAACTAAGGAAGCCAGAAGAACAACAACTGAAAAAAGCCATCAGAAAGGTGATGGGCATCTTTAAGAGCAGCTTATTTCAAGCACTTCTAGGTAGGTACTAATGTTTAAAGCTGGATGCATGMTTTTGAAGGCCAGACCCAGTAACTTTCTTCTTATTGGTCTCTATCTAACTTGTGTTGACAATGCAAGAGCACATTGAGGAGATCCTTCCAGGTTCTTTATGGGTGAACTTGTTGTCCAGGTATTTCAATGGCRTTTCCTTATTTATAATGGAGAAAGAGTAACAAAAAGTCATGCAAAGTAGGACATTGATTGGTTACTCCTAAACCTTGCTGCTTTCCTTTGTTTTGTGAAAATTACTGATATTATTGTTCATGCGAAGTTGAACGTGAAACCCCACCTCCACATYAGTAAACAGCCAAAGTTTCATTGACTTTGCTGGGACAAAATATGTAAAGTCTCTATGTGGCTTTTGCATTGTTTTTATGAGAAGTGTCAGTCAAGGGAACTCAGAAATTAGTCACRGAAAATGCTCAAGGACACAGTGGAACTTCTGCAGAATGTTCCCAGTGCATGTGATGTTGCAGAGAACATTGTATATAAAATAATGCTTTCACAATCTTGAACTCATATTGGACTATACCATAAGATGTTTAAGATGTGTGCTGTTGCTTCCCTTTTGCGCCTTACCCAGTGCAGTCCATGTGCTGCCAGGCAGTGGAGGTGGCAGTASTGACCATGTGTCATTCCTGCTCCACCTCACTCTGCCACCTCGCTCACATTGCATTGGCCCCTAAATTTTATTCCTTCACAACCATCTGTAAATTCGGTCCAGGACTACTCTGCTACAGAAGAGAGCATTTCTACAGCCATTTGCACTAAGAAACAAATATACCTTAAAATTGTGGTGGTTTGAAGCCAGAATGAGTTTTGCTCATTGCAGAGCTACATTCTGTAGCTGTTAGAGAAAAAAAATTGATTATACATCATAAAAGTAGAAGCACATCAATATTGCAGTATTACTATGAAGAGGAGGGAGGTCTGGGAATAGTTTCAGTAATTTCTGTAGCATTTATGAAAAATGTATGTTACCAGTCTCCATTTCCTGCAAATGGAAGTAATTAATGTCCGTGCTATTTTACTTGTAATTTTGCTCAGCTTCTTCAGTGGTAAGCTTTATTTTATAAATCCTAGATAATTTTTAAAGGCTACGTATTATAAAAAAAGCACATAAATTCATAGCGGTTTTACCAAATACTTACAAGAAGATTTAAATTAAAAAAAAAAAGGGAAGTTTCCTGTATTATTTTTATGCAGATAACCATGACTATTGAAGTATGTATTGAAGAAACATGYAAATCTCCGAAACAGTGTTAGTTGTTCATTTACTTTTGTAGTACTTTGAAATAATCCTTCGAAGTAGTCTATCAATGTGTGTTCTTCGTATGTGGCTACACTGTAATATTTTTTGATGCATTACATATTCGAGAAATGAACAAGTAATTATAGCTACATTTAGGYTGAATCCAAAGAATTTTAATTTGTAGGCCTTTGGATATCTTTTCCTTGTCCTTCAGGACTTCTTCTTATTAAAGAGATCTGGGAATCGCAAGATGTTCAAAGTCTGTCATTAGTACATATGATTCGCTCTCTGGTTCGTCTAGATTCTGCAGTAGTACAGAAACATGACCTCTCATCAGTATTTTAAGTGTGGAATATGCTGTTGTTACACAATCAGTGAGGTTCTTGTATAAACACTGTTTTAGAAAAACCCACTTCTGTGACATCTATTTTAGCTTCGTGTCATATTTTCTTCCACTCACTGTCAAAGTTCTGTACTGCTCATCTTCCTTTGTCTTTCATATTTACAAAATGTCTGCTGATCTTGCAAGTGTGCAATTTTGGGTAATAYTCAGAGACTGAATGTTCAACACTTTCCCAGCATCTGTTTTTATCCATAACTGACTGACCTTTTGGTTATTTAGGCTGTAACAGTGAATGAAAAATCTGATTTTTGTACAGAAGCATTAGTTTGGATGCAGATGTGCATGTTCCTACCAGGCATAAAATTAACATTATTTTATGTRCAAAATTCAGTTTTTGTTGGTCCTACTGCTTGGGTGGAATTGCATTTCTCTAGGACCAAATTCAGCTGTTGTAATCATTCCTGTCCTTTAAGTGACTGCATTGTGTTCAGTTCTAGTTAACTTCCAAATTTGTTTAAAAATCCATAGGTTATCTTTAAATTTAGTGTAACAAGAACTGGTAAAGAAGAATAAACACAGTTAGAAAAACGCTTCAAATCTGAGCATCTAAGCTGGAGTATTACCTAGCTCCTTTTGCTCTCAAATTTATGCTTGTGTGATTTGATTCATGCAACCACGTTTGAGCATAGTCTCTCAGTAGTCACACGACCTTTTCTAATCCTCAATTTGTTTCATAAATATTAAATGTTGGGATTAACACACAAGATGTGATGCTGGAAAATTTTCTAGAGATTCAGTATTTTTCATGAATATATTCTACGCATGCTAAAGGTGACTGCAAATATTGAAGTAATGTGATTTACTAAGTGATTTGCTGAAGGTTTATTGAAGCATTGGCCTTTTAGATTTTAATTCTGGATGAAAAGCATCTCCTTCTCCCTTCAGGCTGTTCTTGTTGCTAGACTTCTTATTAGGGCTGCTGGGTATAGTTAATGCTGAGGGGGTTGCTAAGAGGCTCCTTTTCAAAGTGACCTGTGGAACTGCAGCCTCTGGAGTCCCGTAAGACTCGGGTGGCCCAAACACAACGCTTTGAAAATCTAGCYCTATTTTTCTAAAAGGAGGATGGAGGAGAAAAAGGAAAAAAAAAATCTGTTAGTGATGAAGTGGGTGGAAATGGAGTGAAAGGGGAAGAAGTCCTACCTAGATGTCAACGTTTCTCTAAATCAATTCCGAATTATTTTCGCAAAAAGGGTGGCACCATTAGCTGATGGCACGGAGAGACTGTAAGTTCTCGCGCTGCCGTTATGATGAACACACAAAGATTTTTTGCTTTTGACAGGGGCATCCATAGCTAGACGGCATGAAAACAACTGGGTCCTCGCAAATCGTAGCACACGGTGTGATACGAGTGCATATTTTTAGAAGTAACTCTACAAGGAAGGGAGAATTAAACTGACCTTCAACAAAACCTGCTGAAATCCAAATGCCTTGTTTGTCGGGATTGTCTCATCACGGGGCAGATTGTAGAGATAAAAGAGGAAAGCCATGAAATAGAGTAATAATAACAGCAGCAGCAACAGTAATAAGAAACTAAAAAATCCTAGTCTTCTGGACACGTAAAAAACTACTAAGCATTTTTTTTTTTTTTTAGTTCTGTTCTTTATGACACTTAATCAGGACTTATAATGCAATACATACAGTTTAGTACAATAGATTTGTAAAAACCTCTGCTATATATTAATCTAGTCTTCATTTTATTAAGAAAAGTGCATCATTTTAGAGCTTAAAAGGCCGTTCTCTGGAAAGAGAATGGATGAAAGAGGTTTATGTGAGTTTTTTTTTTCCTGATACATCTCTATAAAACATAATTTTGTTTCTAGCAGGAATTAAAGTGCCACAAATAGCTATAATCATCTTATGCAGTATTAGGTAAAATCTAATCTCTGTAGCTTTTTCTAAAATTTGGATAAACCCAGTCTCTAGAGGGTGACGTGTTTCCTGGGGTCTTTTAAACCGTGTCTTATCTTTTTTTCTCATGCTTGTGTAACTTTRCCTGTATTTTAAACTGGCATATTTTCAGCTAAAATCTCCATCATCATCTCTTTTCATATGGTATTCGAGTATATCTACGCACTAATGTAGATATTATAAATCTGCCTGTCTTAAAAGTTGCTGCGGTAAACACTGTGGTGAGGATTACATAATTCACTGGTCATCTGTGACACAGCTGATATTTAGAGACTTAGGATGTGATATTGGTTTTAGACTCTTCAGCTCATTCATCTCAACAAATAAACTCTATTGTAACAACCCGTTTTAAAAGAGTCACTATGTCTTTTAAATCAAGTCATAAAGGAGATCATATTATTCTGCAATCACGTATTATTTTCTATTAAATATTTTTTWAATTAAGTGGCAGTGTTATATTGGTATCTGAATGACCAAGAAGCTAGTTATATCTTGCAACCCTCTATTTTACTGGAAGGTGCTATAAGACAGCTGAGATAATAAGGAAGGCATAAAATACAGCCATTCGCCACTCTAAGAGAGCGTAAGCAGGCTCCATTTGCTTTAATTCTTGTTACAATATTTTGAAACCAGTAAAGTATATCTCTCTCAAAATTGGGTTCATCTTTGTGTTTTTTTTTTTTTTTTTTTTTTTTTTTTTTTTTTTTTTTTTTTTTCCTGGGGAAAGTTTTCACCTGAAGCCTTAAAGAGAATTTTGAGTGTGTGGAACTATGGAAATGTTATAATAAATGTTACGGAAATGTTCCATAAATGTTATGGAAATTTTAAGTAATGCTTATGTAAGGGTGTATGGACAAGTATTTCAGAAAGAAGAGCTAGGAAGAAAACTTCCATGGGAAAACTTTGTATAAACTTCAGGATAGTTAGACATTAAAGCAAGTGGAGAGGAAGCTGTCRTAGGAATAATGTTGGGATATTGAAAAATGCACCTGTGACAAAAGGAAAATGCTAAGAATGAAAAGGGGGCAAAATTTTGATAGACTTAACCATGTATGTCAATTAATTATAAACCCCCCCCCCCACACACACACACATTTGTAGGTTTTAATGCTGGGAAATAGATTAATGCTGTTGCCCATACCCACAGAAGAGGAGGGTAGAAACAAGGAATTTAATTAGGCATGTTAAGTTTAAGGAAAATCATTTAAATCGTGACAGAAGGAAATCTGARACCAGTAGAAAGAGATGGATCAAGATGGGGGAATTAGATGTGTTTAAGAGCAGGATAAAYGGTGAGAAGAACAGGAGACCTGCAACACGGTTCTGGGCTGGAGAAGGAGGATGCACCAAAGCAGGYGCTGAGGAGTGAGCATGGAAGTCAGAGGAAAGCCAGGATAATGCAACACCTTGAAAAATCCAGTGTTAGTCATAGATGGTACCGCTGGCCTCCAGTGTTAAAGKCTCTATGAGATTTGCATAAAAAGCACAGAAACAATCTGCAAAATAATGTGTAGAAGCAGTTGCTTGTACAATCCAAGTCTTTAAGAAACACTGAAGTCGTATTTTCGGGCTTTTCTCCACAGCCACCAAAGCTAGCAAGGTATTTCCTCCTTCAAATGAACATGGATACCTTCACGGGAGTACAGAAAACAAGGAGACACCACGTTTCACAAGGCTGCTCATAAAATTGTTAGAGCTGAGGATTTCAAAATGAAGAATGTGATTTGCAATCGCCTTTGTGAAGTGGTGGTAACCTTGGCTAGTACCAGTCGCCCTCAAGCCGCAGAAAGAGTTGTGTTTCAGCAGGTATTGCTGTGTACGCATTTTAAGAACCCAAAGGACATTAAATAAATTGCTATACTGGGAAACCTTTTAGCAGGAAAGAACAACTGGGTATTACTTAGTCACCCTCACCAAGCTTGCTCTCAATAGGTGTTTTACCCCGTTTTGGGGTTTGGCAGGTTTAGCTACTTAAACTGCTCTTGGATGCGAGGTTGCTGATCCCTTATGTCGTTGTTCACTAAAGATGATCTCAGTGAGCTGCTTTCTGACTSTATCAAGCTGTTTTTATCTGGTATAACTCCACTGAATCCCAAAGGAGTTAATCCAGTGTAGCCAAGTCTGCATCTGGCCCAGTAACATTAGGCAATTCTCCTGCTGAGGGCCTGAATCCAACGTTCGCTAAGTCAATAGAAAAACTCCCATTGACTTGGGCTGCCTTGGATCATGCATTAGAGTGAGTCGTCCAGAAATTTATATTCAGACTTTACCCAACTGAGAAACAAAGATTTTTCTATAGACACATCTAAAAATATTTAAACCATTTCTGACTATTACAAATGTTGAGGAGCAAAGAAGTGTGCAAAAGCCCTTCAGTGCTTTGTCACATTTGAGAAGCGCTCGAATGACATCTCTGACAATGGGGAAGCCTGTTATTACTCCTCACAGAGTCCTACTTTCCCAAACTGGCATCTTTCTTTGTTGCAGCATAAATTACAGCAGAACTGAAATTTAAATTCAAGGGCAGCTTTTGTTTTGCCTGAAGACAGCTGCAGCTGCTTTTATTCTTGAAGTCCAATTCTCTTAGTAAGCAGATTTGTGCTTTCTCTSAAAAGAGCTAAAGGTAGCAGTGCTAGATCTTTGGGATGATTTGGAGTCGTGTAATCTTTTTTTATGAGCTGTGGGTTGGGTCGCAGCCAGCTGARGGAAATAACCCTTGCAGTTCTCCAGTGAAAGTCTGCTATCACGTACAGTGTGAACAATTTGTCCTACAAATAGCAGATCTAATGCAACCAGGTTTCTTGTAGATTTGTATCCCACCACCATATTTGCTCCCACTGCGATGTGAAATTTCCCTTGCAGTATCTTCCGTTCTCTCTGGCTCTTTATCTCTCCCCCAAATTATCTGCAGATCCTTCATGTGTGCCCTGAGTGCAAGCCGGGGTGGTAGGTGCTGCAGACGGTTTTGAGCTACAAATGTGCTGATGAGGCAGTGACAGGCTAGACAGAGCAGAAATCTGCTGTTCACGAGGTAATCTCTCTCTGAAGGCATTAGTTTGGATTTTTCTCCTCTTCTACTTAATCATTACATTTTATGAAATTTACAGGAACTGAGACTTTTTCACTTCCGTCAAGTTTCGTTGACATTGRACACAGGGTTCAAAGTAGGTGACAACCAGCCATACAGAATTATTATTAGGTGGCCATACAGAAAAAGGACAGACCTCACATTATTATAGGAAAGTCAGGTTAAAGATGTTCCCAGAGGATAATTTCACTGAGGTCTAAAACATTGTCCAGTGTTTTGTRGCTGTGTCTGTAAAGGAGGAACAGGAATCTTTCTGTACTTCCAAAAACTCTCAGAAGTCCTGCTTTTGCTATTGGGACTTCCTGGGTGTTACMGTGACGCCTTACCAGTTATATATGAGGAGCAAACAGAGCCAGGGCATGGCTCTGTGTCTTTGCTAGCCAGCCTGGAGATGTGAGTAGCACCAGGAGAAAGTGCCACAAGGAGTTCAAATAATTTGGATATTTTCTGCCTTTGTGCAAAGATGCACAAATCCTGTGCAAGTATCCCACGTCAGTTTTTGTTTGAAAGATTTTAAATATTAAAAGCTTGTTAATTACCAGAAAAGACCTGAACCAAAAGCAAAGCTCCAATGCCTCTTAAACCTGTGGGAATTTTGATTAGGATCTCATCCTTGCTGTTGACCTTTTCCTTAMCAAATTGAACCAAAAGTCTGGATGTGAATGCTGATGGACTCTGAAAAATTCTGAATCCCAGCCTAGGTCTGTATTTTGATTCTCAGCCTATCTGTGTAYAAGAAGAAACCGATTACAGGACTGCTACAACCTAGGTAATACATAATCTCTTGTAATCCTAATGCAACCCTCTGCTGATGTTTTGCTGCCTGTTAACCAATGAATGAGAACATTTACCTCTCAGAGAAGGGATTCAGAAGCTTTATGGACTTTTCTCATTTTAAGCGCAAAAATTGGGCATTGGAGTTAAACCATYTGAACAATTTTTAATATGAGCAATRTGCTAAGTGTTGAGCTTGTTAGATTTCAATAGCCAAGAAGGAATAAAGGCTGTTTTTGTTCCTGTAGTGTTTTCTTTTGTAAAGTATGTCACAGCCATATGGATTGAATGTGTAATTATAATTAATAAAACGCAGTTGCAGCAGCTGTTGCTGTATGGCTGCTCTCCCAGTGTGAAGCTTATCTTTCTCTTTGCATTAACCAGAGATAGCCCTTTATTATTGGTTTGTGATGAGAGCTGGAGACAAATTATTATGAGATGCATTGAGATAATCTGTTTTTATTTCTAATTATGCATTCTCCTTTTTCAAGCTGAGGGAAAAAAAAGGGACTAAGAGATAGATGAATTTTTGCATTAAGTAGGGAAAGACTGGATTTATATCCTGCTAATGTAGTTTGTATGTCTACTAATAAAATGGAAGAAAATAATCTAGACCAAGCTGTTCCATCAGTAATCCTAGTGTTTATTTTTGTCTCTAAAATACCAGAGCTGTTCTCCTCTAATATTTTGGTCTATAGAGTCATTTTAGGCTAAACTATAATGCGATTTTTGCTTAGTAAATATAACTTTTTAAGAAGCTGTTTGGTAATTTTAAAAATCACAGCAATATGTTAGCCTTGAAGATTGTTATAGCTTATGCAGTGCTGTTAGAAATGAGCCAAATTTCTTGCCTGGTGCAGCCTCTGGCTGTTCCAGAATTGCAATACTCTCTTTTTTTATCTTCATAATTATAGTCAATGAGGTGCTTCCAGCATCAGAGCTTAGTGGTAAACACCCTCTGATTTACGTACAGTCAAGATTGGGCACTGAACAGTAAGATGCACAAAAGCAGACTAGCTAATCTTAAAGAAAAAAGATGTAACTGCAGATATSGTATTTATCTCAAACTTATACTGTAGTTTGCTCACATCTGCTTCTGTACTTTGGAGAGTTGTTGGGTAGTAAAATAGGTCCTGACAAGAAATCCTGAAACCTGTGGTGTTCATCCCCATCTTCTGTTTATTCAGCCATGGAGTTGTCCATTTTTAGCACCTGCTTTTGGGCTCCATCACTCTGACCTGTCACTGAGACGGTTCTGAGGTTTGAAGATCTTTTTATAGAAGTCTGAATAGTGTCTTTCATTTGGTCTTTTCTGTCTCCATTTTGTCATCAAAATTGTCTGGTTCTGAATTTCTACTGGTGTAGTTGAGTAAGACACTACTGTGTAAAATCACAGATATTAGAAATAAAAAATTGCTATTGCAATGGATTGGAATTAGCAAGGAAATCTATGTTATGTGTGTGGAAACATACAAATGATGTGTGCGATGATATAAAAAAAATAATAAAAACTGGTCAGAAGTTTGGCAGTGCTATAATTAAGGTAGCTTCTGCAAGTTTAGTTCAATACACTTATGTATATCTAGTGCGATATATCTTAATTATTTGACTTCAGACAGTTTTCCTTCAGAAATCTTTCTTCATTCAATATGCAAAAGAGGTAGTGCCCATTAGAAAATATTTAACTTTAGTTTGATAACATTGTTTTCCCACCACATGTGATGAGCTGCTTGTAGGTGCATTCTACACAGGTGATGCTGAAGCCCTGAGAAATAGAAGTAAAAATATCTTATCTATTTTAGAAGCCTGATTGGAGACGCTTCCGACCTGATATGTCACCACATGCAACTTTTTGCAGCACATATCTGACCACCTGCATCAGGGAGTGTCACTATTCCAGCCAGACTGGCCATATTAAAAAATGAAACTTGCCTAACTGGTGATCATTTTGAAAAAATGCAGTGTACGTGACTCACTTATCATCACCGAGAGTCTCTGTAAGAGTCAGGAGTAGGATTCCCTTTCCCGGGGTGGTACTGAATGCTCTTGAGCAAAAATGCCTTGAAGAAACCTTCTTACCCTTCTCAGCCTTCTAGCTGCTGCGAGGAATGGCACAAAGGTTGGGCAGACAGTATCCCTGAAGCAGTTATGTTGGATAAAATGTGAGAGAAGAGAGAAAAYCAGTACGTGATCATCTACTTAAGAAATTGCATCTGCAAGCACATGCATAACGGGGTCCAGCTTTAATTGTGACGCTTTCTACCTCTGGAGCATTAACCTTACAACCGTATTGGTGTTTCCAAGTTAAGTTTATGTGGTTATATCCTAGACTTTAAGGATAATAAACAGAGCCTCTCTCTCTTGATTACATCACGTGATGATGTTGACATGGCTTTAAAGTGAGGTCCAAGCTCAGCCACTTTGCACAGGCCTTTGCTGCCTGCACTAATGGAGATGCTGATGCTGCTCCCAGGGGTACTCCCACGGGTCTGATTTTTGCCCTCCCACCRTTTGAATTAGACTGTTCTGCGAAAGAAGTGATGATTTGAGATGTATTTCTTGGAGGGGCTGGGATGAGGATCACCATCCGTTTTGATGTGCAGCTGGTGATAGCAGTGTCAAAGCAGATGATGCAAGAGTGGGTGTCTTTGCCTGCTTGGCTCACACTTGTTTTCGGTTCCCGGCTCTGCTGCTGCTTTGCTGCTTGACCTCTGCCAGCCCCGCTGCCTCCATGGCATGTAGGCAGCGACCRGGAATYGAGAGTCCCCATGTCGCTTTATCCCTCCTAGAGGATAAGCTGTAGGTGAATTCTGGATATATATATATATATATATATATATATATATATATATGTATGTATGTATATGTAGAAATACTTTCCTTTTTTTTTCAGTAAATCAGTCTGCAAAATTCAGGCCTAGTGGGGAGTTTATCATAGCCACTGTCTTCCCAGCACCTGGGTACACGTAGGTAGCCAGAGGGCTGTTTGGGGGAGTACGTTTCCAAACAGATAATAAATAGAAGGAGAAAACCCACCTGGTGGCAACCAATGAGGCAGAGTGATGGACCCAGAGTTGCACTGCGTCCTGGTTATTTTCTCATAAGCCTTGCTTTTCCTTGAGTTAGTTTGAATCTCCAGTGTTGTAGTGTAATATAAAACTGTAATTTCATTCTTTTTTAACCTTTGTCCAAAAGCAAAAGACTGCTCCTTTTTATTCTCTTAGTCATTTGATAGGCAACTTACCTTCAGACTTTTTCCTTCTAAAATTCTGTGGAGCAATGTGATAAAATCAGATGGAGCAGCAACATCCCATAGCCATGGAAATAGGATCTTCACCTCATACCTTTCACAAGCATGTAATTCTGGGAAGGGTCATGGAAATCTAACCTGGACGGACTTGGTTTCTTTTCTCGTTTGTTCTATGTTCCCAGAGGATTTGCTGATGCATTTTGGAGTGATGGACTGTATTTCTCATGTTTTTTAGGTTGTAGTTTTTTCCTTAAAGGCAATTAATTTTATGTTGTAAGTTTTGGAAATAAGATTTTGAAGGAAATAAACATACTTGGAAAAAAAGTAATTTTCCTAACTTTAAACTTAGTCAAAACCTTTCTCTAAATAAAGTTTAGAGTGACATCTTGTGGTAACACTGGTTTCAAATATACATATCTGTTAGTTTTAATTCACATCATGTTATTTTGCACACAATAAGCATTGTGTTTTCTTCTCAAACTTTATGGATTACTTGGCTTTTGTGAGATCTGAGACAACATTGCTATATAAGGGGTCTGATARGTATTCTTTTACTTCATGAAGGTTATCCCATGAGTACCTGTGAGTTCCCAGTGATTTCAATTCTAATTCAAGATTTTTTAATGCTATTCCAGGAGTTAAACACTATCTTTTGGAATTACTAAGAAAAATTTTTCTATGAGCCATGATGCTAAAACAAGCAAGAGCGCTACATCTCTTGTTCAACATCTGTTCATGTGAATTCATTAGCTATCAAAATATCATCAGCCTCATATTGCTAGTATATCATTAATTCCAAGGATATGGAGAATATACAGAAGGTCAGGTACAGATAAAGTCAAGCCAAACTTCACTGATGAGTTAGTAGATATGCTCCATTTGGAGTAAAGACAATTACGTTCAGTAATGTAGCATGGACAGTTTGCTACRCACAGAAACTAATAAGCCCATTTAGGATCATAGTACATACGCTCCCTAGAAATGGATTGAACTCCAAGGTGCTGATGTTGTAAAGGCACCAACCAAAACCTAATCCAGATGCCTAGACTTGATCAGACTGTAGTTTTGTGCAATATGTTTGAACTAAATACAAAACTCTTCAGTGCAAGGCCAGGATGTGGAATAGTTTTGTGCTCAGGAGCTTAAAGGAATTTGGAAAACAGTAAGATTTGCCTTCTCTTTTGCGAAGCCATCTGCAAAACCATGGGAGTTCTGGCCCCACGGCGAGTTGTTGTTAGGTCAAACAAAGTACTGCCCAGTATGGTCAAACTGGCCATCCTAAGGTTTGTTCCTATTCAGCTTTAGAGAGGAGAATGAAGGTATCTTCATCCTCTGCTATATCGAGTTTTAACTAGCATAAAATTCTGGTTAACTTTACCTTCGTGCCCAGGTTGAATACCTGGTGACAGGTATTCAGTAGAAGGACACTCAGTAGAATTGATTTGAAATGGATTTAATATTGTTCAGTAAGAGACACATGGCTTTTCTAAAAATGAAAGTCTTTTAGGGGAATGGATTGATTAATGCATGCCAAAAGAAAGCCCCTCTCYTGTCGCTCCATAGCTTATCGCTAACAAAGTGTGGTTCCAGCTCTGCTGTCACACGTGAGTATTGGAGACTTGATTCAGGAAAAAATTGTGTGTCTGCATATTTTAGGCTTCTGTTGGAGGCATTTTCATCATCTGAGAGTGCCAGTGTGGGCAAATTAGTCCTGTGATGGCAATAGTAAGGATTTTTAGCTTTGTAGTAAAGCATTCAAGGGAAGTTAAGCCTAAGAAGCCTAACTTGATGACCCTAAAAGGGCCATCTAGTGACCTCATTTGTTAATTGGAAGGAAAAAYAAAGACTTTTTCTTCAATTAAGTTGAATGTTTAGCTTGTCTACCAGAATTATTTCTGGTTGATAGCTATGTACAAATTAAGCTAGAAAACCACTATAATCCTGATACTGAAATGGTAAGTGCTAACATAGATTAGATATAAAACTAACCCAATCTATTACGTAGCCTGTCACAATGGGCTAGCTGGTTAAAGTCCTCAAATACAGTTTAGGAAAAACTTGTAGAAATTGTGTGTAAGGTACACAAAATGTATCTAAAGGACATACTTACAGGGATGACTCTGAAATTTTTTCTTGGGAAAATGCCTGTTACAGATTGTGTTGAAAGAGTAAAGAAATCTGTAAGTATGAACTTAGGTACGGTACAAATGCTGACCTTGTTTGTCTCTCTTTTTATCACAACACAAAGCAATGGGTGATATTTCATAATAAAGGAAAACTGTCTCCTTCTAATCGCTTTCTGCTGCACAGACAGCAACTTCACTGTAACAGTTTTTGAGTGTCTGTTAGGTGAATTTTGTCCTATTACTTGTCTGAAACTTATCTAATTGTCTTCACTGTCAAGGCAAGAACTTATTTCCTCTTAATGCTGAGACAGCTGGATATTAAGGAGACGATGCTCCCCAAGATCGTAAAGAGAGTTCACCATAACGCAGGACATAAAAGCTCAGATGATGTAGTGCAAACTGTAGTTTCCCCAGTGCAGTGACWTCCAGGCTGTCAGTTCTCCACACTGGCAGGAGACCCTCAACCAAGCCTTATGATTAGAAAGCCTAATTCTTTTGCTTATCTTATATTTATCCTCCTGTGATGGAGCCCCCCCAAAGCAAAGGGCAAGAAGCTCTAAGCTAGATGATGACTATTGCTCCCGAGTACTGTAGTCCACACTGGTTGGGGTGTATTGAAAATAAGGTCTCATCAGATAGACAATCTTTGAGAGGAAGGAATAACTGAGGACTTTATTACTGAATCTTCTGAACCAGACATTCATTTTTGCATTCAGCCAAGATCCTGCTCTGCTGTGGTCAGTTCAGTCCTCCTAGCTCATTTTGTCAGAATAAAAATAAGGTTCAACAAATTCTGACTCAGATTTTACATGAATGTTCCTCTCTTTGTGGCTCAGAGGCCACAGGCTGCCTGCAAGATCCTCAAATATTATTAATAGCCACAGCAAATTTAAATTTTAAATGAAGGTGGCTGAAGAAGAACAGAGTCACCTACAGAGTTTGGAGGCTGTTGCTTTAAGTAATTGCTTTCTACCTATGTAAAACCCTCTGGGATTTCTTTTGGATTAAGTATTCCTTACTTTTTCTCTAAAACTGTTTAATATTCATGTGTGTTGTTGAACAGCTGCTGCATCCTACTTAAAAATGGAAGGAGGGGAATGCATTTCAGTAGCAAATGAAGTGATATTAAATATATCCCTTGCCTACTTCAAAAGAGCAGTATGGGAGTTAATTAATATTTATCAAATGTGCTGAAGTCCTTGGATGAGAGGCATTGCAGTTGTGCAAAGCATTGCTTGTTTTTCCTTTCCTTTCCTTTCCTTTCCTTTCCTTTCCTTTCCTTTCCTTTCCTTTCCTTTCCTTTCCTTTCCTTTCCTTTCCTTTCCTTTCCTTTCC
>NW_028186352.1:1029120-1046131 GCF_003343005.1 Rhea americana | reverse complement strand
AGCTCTTCTACCTGGCCTTTTTGACCATTTACTAAATTCATGTGAGAGTGATCATACAAAACTTGCTATAATGCTGATTTGATCTCTTTCCCCCTCTTTGAATAATTAGGACAGGCATTCCAAAGGTAAAATAATTGTAGAAATGTAGGTGCTCTACTTAACCTTAAAAAAACTCTCTTCACATAACTAATTTGCATGCATTCTATTTTACAATAGATAGTACTATAAAAAGGCCAGATCATCATAGTAGAATATATATAGACACTGATAGATTTTATTACATTTTCTGCATGGTAATTTATTATGATAAGAATGCCTAATTCCTTTGCTTATCTTATAATTATAGCAAGGTGTTTATTAACAGGAACTCCAGCTACTTTTCTATTTAGATTCTTATCAGATGGGGAATTAGAAATCCTCCTTTCGACTGTTAATTTTTCCATAATAACACAAGGTTAAGCTTTCTAAATTGGATMTATTATATCAGGTCAATGTTGATTTTCATGGCTTGCTACCTACATTTGTAAGAGGCACATAGAGTTTGAGTGATTTATCCTGTCTTAAGAGAAGTGTCTCTTTTTCCTGAAGGCTATAGCTTCACAGCAGGCCCATGGAGTAGGGAGATACTGGTGTCCCAATTTCATTAAAAAAAGCTTTAGGTGTTCGTGTGCTCGGTTCTACCTCACCCTGTGGCCACCTGCAGTTCAGTGTCTGCATTCGGCACCTAAGCACAGCATCTCAGCACATGTTTGGTGAGGCGGAGACACCCAATGTCCATGTCTAAATAACACCTGAGCCTCTGAMGGAGTCTGGCTTTGGTTAGAGATTTCTCCCAGCTCTCCAGGGCTCTGCTGGGACTTTCTGCTTACGCATTGCGATACCCAGCTGGGCTGAACAAAGGCTTTAGTGACCGACCAAGACGACGCTGGACACTTGTGACCGAACAGCGAGCTTTACAGAGGAATCAAAAACTTACATCATACCATGAGATCATTCTTCTAGTTTTGAGACTATCAAGCTCAATTTATAATGGAAGGCCTTGTCCTAACTCATCCTTTTGGAGAGAATTTAGATCTGGTTACGGTCTTGTTCTTCTCAAGATTTTATCTTCCTCGTGGTAGACAGGATAGAATATCCACATATAGCAATAAGGGGCAAAAAATGGAGGGCAGCGATTGGAAATGGGAACATATGAAAAGAGGAGGGGAGGATTAGCTATTGTTCATGTACCAATTATTAATAAAGTTGTAGCTCTCTGTTTTTTGCATTAAGATAAATCATTATTTTTACAAATCTGTTAATTGCTGGTAATTATTTATCTACGAGTTTGGACAAATTTATGTCTATCTATGAGTGGAGTGGCCATCTATGAAACTTTTTACTGCCAGTCTTACTACTGGTGGTACTTGTTCATAACATGAAATCTAGGTGATTATGATTGAGTGAAGTGTCTTCATGAACTCCAGTGTGGTGAGTGTTATCAATATTTTGGTGGGAATGCAAAACTAAAAATAGATATTATATTACTTATATAATTATACTTATTGCTTATATAATTGTACTTATATACTTATCAAACTTGCTGTTATCCCAACTACTTGTGAATGAGCTTCCACTGATTTTGTTTAATTCCTACTTTTCTATTAGTTCTAATTCGCTACAGGCAACGGAAAGAGGTGATGTCTCTAAAAGCAGGAGATCCTGTCTGCCTAAGCTTAGAAGCCTTTGTTAGTTTAACTGAATTATGACATTTTGACTAAATTGACCAAGAACTAAAGCAAAACAGAATAATAATAACTTTGACAAACATATGAGAAAAGTAAAAACAAATAGTGCAGTTATACCTGCTTTAACAAATCTCTATTTTTGGCTAAAGCTGGCATTGCTTCTCAGATAGCTTGATTTGTCTAGAAAGGCACTTGCAAAGAATGAAGAACCATCTTTAGTTGTGGCGTTATAGCTAGCTGTGCAATGGCTATTTTTTGCACAWTTTTCAGTATGTTTTATAGGGTGAGTCTGACATAGGAACATAGGAGACATAGGAAGCACCAACCCAAGAACTGGTCTTGGGTATAGTGCAGAAATTGCATATCAGTGGGAAAGACCAGATTTCTTGAAAGATTCATCAGTGATTCCTGGGGATTAAGTGAGGTGCCTGGAGTTGTCTGGAATTGTTGGCAACATAAAGATTCCCATTGTTATTCCATCCAAATGAAAATATATGCATTCTTTCATTGACTACTTGCCTAGGACCATAAAAATTGTCAGAGTAACCTAAAAAGGGAATTGTAAACATTGGATAAGAACATCCAATACTTTAGTTAGGTTAAGTCTTTGTCAAGACTCTGGGGAARGTAAAGGACAAGCATTTTCTGTCTAGTTTTACTATGTGGTTTGTTTATCATGTAATACTTTCTGGCTTGGGACTTACTGTCAAGCAGCAATTTCTGTTATGTCATTTGTGACCTTTTCTTTCAAGATTGTTTCTTTTTTCTTTTTTTTTTTTTTCCCAGCTGAAAGAGAAAATCAGTAGAACCAGTTAGTAAATTTAAAAATGAGATTTTGGATCAACCATCTTCATCACTTTATTACATTCTCACCTTGGGCCTGTGTAGTTGAGGTAGGGAGGGATTTGTACCTCTCTGAGGGAATCACATATTGCTCCTCAGCCCCAGAATGACACCAGTGGACCCTCAGCATTGTCCTCTTGAGTTTGAGCTTCCCTAGACTGTGGTCAAGGTCTCTACAATAAGGCTGTGCCACCAGRGGATTGCTGCACTTCCCTCTTTGTACTCTGTTGCCTTGTAGGTTTGCTTCTATTTAATTATCAAGAGGTCCAGGAAGTGAACTCGGTTGGCCTTCTGCTGATACAGTAACAGTGCTGTAATGATGAGATATATTATGCCAGGCACATCATGCATTTAAGTGGGGAATTGGCATTAAATCAAGATAACTCTAAAGTGATGCAGATCCTCTTGGTAAACAGAAGGGTCACGCCTGAACTTTTGCTAGGTGGTGTGGGTGGGTAAGTAAAGAGTTAGCGGTGGAGGCACAGGAATGTTAGGACACCTATACTCAATTCTCAGTGAAATAAGCACATTTGCAAAGAAGATTACATATTCAAATAAACTTGTAAGTAATTTGTGGTAAGAGTTATGTCATATGGACACACTAAGTATGTGAGAGCCTGAGTTGGCAAAGTGCTCTCATCCAGCACTGCTTTGAAGGCTAAACACAAGAACTACAAGATTTTTTCTGTCTTGCAGAATTTACATTCTGCAAAACTTTGCACTCAAATAAGTTTGATGTGAAAGTTTCTGGAAGAAACTTCCTCTGGAACAGGACTTRTGTCATCGTGGAAGGCAAACACATGCATCATCACGGAAGACTTGCCAAAGGATAGGAAATATGGATGTTCCTACATAGAAATTTTCTCCTCAGAATTCTGTAATGCATTTTTTAGGATTGTTATTCATTCAAATTATTGACTTCCTCTAGGTTCCTCAGTGCCAGTCCTCATCATCTGTTTGAAAAACAGTAGTACAGAAATAGCCAACCAATGATGACCGGGGAAGTGTTACGGTTTGAGGTAGTTGCTATAGCAGGCCACTTCCTTTTGCTGCARAAGAGCCTTGGGGAGTATTCTGATTCCACTTCATTGCCTTCCCGGACATGAGAGACATGGTAGTTGTCCATCACAGGCCCAGTACTTATTGCTTGTTACTATCTGTGCCTCTACTGAAATACTAAAGCAGTGTCGCAAACTGTTACACTTCTTCCTAAGCCGGACAAGTATTTGACAAGCATTGGGCAAAGAAAAAGTTTTTGGGTAGGCCTTCACTAAACAACAGGTGTAGAATAATTTTTGGCTAAAATTACGGTGTTTTTCTTTCAATTACAGTGTTTTTCTTTCAAGTACAGCTTTTGTGGTGTAGCAAAAATTTAGAGTTCGCTGTAGTTGGGTACGAGTTGTGAGTTGCATCCTAAAAGGCTGTCAATGGCCATGCGAGTGAATTCGGAGTGGGTGATGGTGTAACTGAAGGTGACGAGGGATCTCTGTTCATTCTAAACTGAATGATCTTCTAATAGAACTGCATCCAATAAAAGGGCACAGGTCTTTGTACAAGCAGTATATACAAGCGGCTGACTCACAAATGCAGAGAACAGCACTGTCAGCAAATTCCCGGTAGCTCACTTTGAGTATGGCTACCTGACAAAGTCACTGCAAGGCAAGCTGTGTGGATTTGCAGCAAGTTAACTAAGTGCCCCTGTGCACGCTCTCACCGTCCAGTAAACCACTCTGAAAATTTGCTGACATTTGAGAGCTATTTGGATCTGCCTTTGTTAGTGAATTAGACTGAGAACAGGACTGTTCCCAGGCAGGGGGGCTCAATCATTTATACAGTAAAATTGCTCAAATGGTTTCTGATGAGGTTTTCGGTCCATCCAACTAGCATTTTTCCGAACAACTCTCAGCCTAGAAAGCATTCCTCATAAATCCATGGATGTTGCTGCCATGTTCTGCAGGCTAAGAGAGCTTTTAAGTATGAAGTCAGGGTCAGTGCTAAGATGGTCCCAAACACATTCATTTACTGCTGTAGGTATACCCTGTGTGTCTGCTCGCTAAGTTTACAGTCTGAATGATGAGCTGAAGAGCATTTGGAGGTGTTGACAGAGATGTTATTGTGTGTAGTGTGTGAGCCTTGTCAGAGTGCACCTTCAGACACCTCCTCAGATGTTGCAAGTTGGCGCCATTGATCCTGTTCGACTGTATCATCTTTCATCCAACCTAAATAATATGCTGGGTAGCAGTGGCCTTGCTAAAGTACTTTGTTCTTGTGACTAAATTTGATTTTGAATGGATCCAACTAGGTGCTGGCTATTAGTCCCTACAGACTGATGTCATGTCATTTGCTTGTCCGAAGAATTCGTGGTGAGCAATAAGTCAATGCATGTGAAATAAGGCTCATATATGACTACTACAGAAAAAGCAGTTTATTTGGAAAGATCTAATTCACCTTTTAAAAGGAGTGGACTGTGGTAAGAAGGAAGATGGTTCATATTCTAACTAGCGCAAAGCCTCAGTATGGGTATTGGACACATTCACCATATGAAATGGTTTCCTTCTGGATGGTCCTGATTTCCTTCACTGAGCTGATACAAACCCTTCCTTAWGTGTCAGTCTAGTGGGGAATAATTCTGACAGTCACCGCTGTTTTCAGATCAAAGGGTGTAATGAATGAATAACTTTAGAAATAGAACCTGGGCTTGGCTAAAGCTCTATTTATACTTCATTTTCARTATCTTAAAAATCTTCATTCCACCTAACGATCAAATATTTCTTGATTGCATTATATTCAGTTCATTGACTCAAGGAGCATCGCTCATTTCCATTCAACATGAATACTTTCAATAGGGATTTTCTGCATACCTTGCAAAAGTACAACATTTAAATATGTAGTATTTTATAGATAATTGTAGTGTTGTATAACATTTTGATTATCTTTCCTATGCTTATTTTTTTGTTAAGAGCAAACAAGTAAACAGTGGCCTTTAAAGTATTTGCACCATTAGAGAACCTGAACTATTTTAAGGAAGTAAAATCTTCCGAAGGGCAGTAAAAGTCCACTTTGTCAGAGCGGTATTGCAGTGATGAATGYTCAAGGGCAAAGCCTTGATTAATGACAGCTGCAGTTTGGATTTCACCATCATCCAGAATTTTGTACCTCCTTCCAGACAGCTGCACACTTACTGTAAGTATCTAACTAGACATATTTATTATGCCAGTTTAGTTAAATATTCATACAAATTAAGCATATGGATACTTGCACGGTTTGCATATGGAGCCTGTCACTGTATTATGTGGAAGAGGCTACCGATAGAATGTCCGTAATTCAGCTGAGATATTCCTATATCGTTAAATTAAGGAAGTCCTTAATTGGAGTCCATGGAAGRGAAATCCCAGTCTGAAAAGGGTCTTGCAGATGAAGGAGAAATACATTTTTTCTCTATTAAAGAGCACACAATATTGTTAATACAGTTAAGGTTGTCCAGTGTTTTCTTGTTCCCTTACAAAATGCTGCTGAAGCTGTGTGGGTTAGCCAGTTTAAGAATTAAATAGGATATAGTAGTGGCTGGGTAGAAGTGAAGCTTGCTATGAGACTCCAAAGTGACTAATTTCACCTGTAAGTTTTATCATGATGGAATAAAGATTATGGTTGTACAATGATTGTTGAGAAGTTATATTTTGCATACAGACTGAGCTACAGAGAAATCATTGCTGCGATCCGTAACCCAGATTTTGGCCAGGATTCACATTCCCCAACATTGCCTCTGTCTGAGCAACGCTGCTAGCCCCACTCTCCGAAGCCCTGCTCTGCCCGACCCTCCTTGCCACTCTCCTTGGCCCAGGTGCTTCTTCCATCACATACCAGTTATTTGTATAGTTTAAATCCTGATTTACCTTGGGGACGTGGAGTGAGAGCTGACCTTCCACAYAGAGACCGTCTTCTTAGATTGTCGTGGTCATATTGCACCACTGAGAAAGACGTGTGGCAATTTATGGCTCTGGAATTAATATTTCTTGTAAGTTATTACTGACAGGGAAGGAGCAAAGAGAAGGCACTAAGGCCTGTTGTCCAAAGGCTTATTTTCATTTAGGGACAGTAGTCACAGGGGTTGTAAAATCCTGCTGTGTACTGCTATAGCCTCACACACTCACTGCTGCAGAGAACAAGCTTTTGAGGTAGACCAACCCCCGACCCCACTCCAAAGATTCAAATAAATCATTCTCATTTTCTCCCTTTTCCCTTCATGAAATATTAAATACATCCCCTTCACAATCTAATAACTCAAACTGTGTGTTAGTTCCTAAAACGAAAGCCTGCTAATAAGTATTTTCTTTCCTATCGATTGTTTTTCTTTCTCTCTCCTCSTGTGTGTACAACCCCCTGTGCTCTTTAGGGTGAGTCATTATCGCAGCTGATGCACTTTTTAGGGGAGGGGGCTGCTTTCCACGGGGAGATTTGTAGCCTATGAATTTATGCTCGCTTGACAAGGTATGGGAACAGCGGGTGAGACTTGTCACCAGGTGGCACCATCAACCTAAGTTACATTTCAGCTAGGTGAGTGCAATGAAGTTTCTATTCARGAAGACYTTAGAAGAGAGATTGCTCTTTTCAYCTAGCYTCAGAGCCGAAGTAAATACATTACCCAGAGAACAGGCCAATTTTTCCTTCTGTTCAGTGGTGCATTTCAAGTTATTTCAGTGTGGTTGCAGTGATATAATCTGGTGAAGAATTGTCCACGCTCTATGTACAGAAAGTAAAATGTATGACTATATTTCTCCATAAAACGCCTTCCTGCRTATGCATTTTGCAATATACTGCACRTTTTGTGCATAAASCAGCTACATTTTCCCCARTCAAACMTGGTTTTGCAGAAGAGGACAAAGGAATTCTCCTGCAGAAGTGTAAGCGCCTAAATGCTCTTTTGGCTTATTTTTAGAATAGCTTCTCTGAACCCGAACAATAAGAAATTGATTTTCCTTGCTTTCTGGTGCGTGGTGATATACATTGAGCAAAAGCAGGCCCATTGCAGAGGAGCTGCTGAGTCCCATCACTGCTTGCTCTTTAGAAATGTTATTAGTGGTCCCTCTCCTTGTCGGCTTTGCTGCAGCCTGTTTGTGCCTGCGTCGCTTCTCGGCGCTCGCCGGGTGGTGCAGCTGCTCGCTGAATCGAAGAGCGAAACTTTCCACGCAGCAGACATTTAATTGAGGTGAATCAAAAAATTAAGAGATTTTTTGGATAGGGTCAATTTACTCTCTAAAGGGCTTCTGGTAGCTTTTCCCAGCTTGATCCTGGGATGATATAATGACATTGTGTATTTTTTCTAAACAGTGATGTAAACCTAGTGATAGGGTAATTCTAGGGTAACTCTTGTTAGCAAATTCTTGTTCATCTTTGATTAAGTATTAAAAAGAAACACAGACCATCATGTAGTTCCTTCTGGATGTTGGCATGTTTGGAGTCAGAAGCGTTAGTTCGCTACCCTTTGGGATTCTTGAAAGCGTGGTTTTAGGATGTACACTAGCTCTTAGCTAACAAAAGCAAACATGAATATAGAGATTAATACTGAAAATTTTTGATTTCATTAGCTTTTTATTGCATTGAAACTGTCAAATGGGTATTGTTTGCATAAAACGTGAATTGCAAGGTCACATTACACCAATTGATTCTAATCTGACTATGCTAGAACATATTCTCTGGTCTCTCAGTGACTTCTGGGACAATATTATGCAACGCTGTGCTAAATTGCAGGTCATAACATAATTTAAATCATGTCATAGTATATATGTTTTCTTGCTTTCRCTTATTTTTATGGTCAGCCTTCTTTGTGTCTGTTAGAACAAGAAGTGTAGACAAACAGAAGTTCTGAATTTCTCTGAATAAGCCTGTGAAAGTCTAAGCATGGAAATTRCGAAATTCTGCTTGGGTGGACTCCTTGCTCGTAAAGATAAGGGAAATACTCAGGACATCTGGAAAGAACAGTTGGTTCTCTTGAGATTTCCTTTACTGCRTGTTTTTTAACTTACGTTTGCCCACTGTAACACGATAGATGATGTAAATGCTTATTTATCGTCATCCCCTGACGAAGCTGCAAACGTGCATGGTTACATAGCAAACAGAAAGTAGAAAGGCTTAGCCATACGCTATCTTAAGGAAAGAAGTGMCATTAAGCACCTTGCAAAACTCTTGTAAGCTATGAAGAAATCCCATACATACATGCGTCCCTTTCTGAGTTTCAGTGCGCTTCAGTGTGGACATTTTAAATAGCAGCAGTAATAATGTTATYGCAGTGATGGTCTAAGAATGCAAGTGAGGCAGAGTTTGTAGAAGGAGCAAGAGAAGGCAAGTCTTTTGGGGGTCGAGGAGGGGATTGCCTGAAAGCACACCTCTTTTTTTCTAATTATGTAACAAAGAAACTGTGACTTGATCAAACGCATCTGCGGTCCAGAAATGTTCGGATTTCTTCACCTTTTGATGGCTCCAGATGGTATAGCAGGTAGCAGGATTTTCCCTCCTGAGTCAGGATGTTGCACTTGTYTATGTATTTCCAATTTCTCTTGCTTTTAAAAGGAGACGCGCTCCTTTTGTGGCAAGTTGTGGCAAATAAGGAACAGCTCTAAAGTGTAGCCAAAACTGTTTATTTCAAATGCTGCYGTGTGTAGAGTCAACTCTAAGTTCCTTGGCATCGGAAAACACTCAGAATACTTCATCTGAACTGCAAAGTGCGCTGCATTGCAGTGCATTGTATTCTGTGGGTCGGGTAGGTTATTCTCGGGCTTACCAAAGTCAGCCAGTTGCTGTTTWGTAGTCTTCCTTCTGGTTCTCTTGCTCCTTTTGACTTTCATTTCTTTTCACAGTTTTCCTTTCTCTTTGCTTTTTGTATTTTTTTTCTTTATTTATTTCTCCATATTTTTTCATGCTTTCTGCTTTAGTTTGGTTTTATGCCCTGCTGTCAGTGCCCAGTCGTTGACTTTGTACCGGGGAATTGTCTGGAATTCCAACAAGTACCGCAAGGACCCAAAAAGGTCTTCTTGGGGCTGATGCCGTGGGCAGCCGCCTGCACTTACGGCTGACTCTGTTCTTGACAGTTTTAATTTATTGCTGTTTGCTTGCCTGCAAGTCTTCACTGAAACTGAAATTCTTGCACAAGCCCTGATATGTCAGGAAAGCTGCGGGGAAAGGACAAGAAAAGCAATTTACCTGTCACGGAAAGTCTGTAGCATCGCACAGCAGCCTTCCGATGCCTGATCAGTGGGCGAATCATGTCAACGGTGGTTTCATTAGGCATCATTTCAGGTCTGAACTGGTCTACAGAACATGTAGGAGCCCCTACACGTTCCACAAGTATACCTGCACATTGCATAGACGACCCATGAACAACTTGCATCTCTGCCTCTGATAGGGGTTGACAGAGAAGTTATTAGGTTATTGACCCAATCTAGAGCAGAGCTGAAGGATGATTGCTTATACTGAAATGGAATAGATCTTAAACTGATCCTAAACTTGTGTAGAGRGTTTTCAGAAATCCTCGTTAGACCTCGGTGAAAATTTTCAATGATTTTTTTTCTTTTCTTTTGAAAATAAAGTTTGAAAACCAAAATGATTTATAAATTCAGTTCAGTTTTGGCAATGATTGCTGGCTGAAAAAGAAKAAAACATTATGAAAAATTTAAGTCAACATTTTCTAAACCAAGAATTTTGCTTTTTCCTTAAAATACTATACTTCCTGATAGAATATAGCTAAATGTATTTTCAAAAAATCGACTCCCTCCCACTAAGGAAAGACATATCAATCCTTAAAGCAAAAGTGATGTTTCATTTTAAGGCTAAAACACAAAACAATTTTTAAGGCTACATTCCTAAGAAAGCAGAGCTTGCGAATCTGTACTGCCAGTATATGTGCTGATCTGTTAGTCTGCCTCTCATTCCTGTGCCATTCATAACTTTTGATAGGACTGATGAAATTAGGCCAAAAATAGTAGCCTGAAAGGTCTTCTGAAAGGTCTTCTGCTACCATTGACCTGGTTTTACAGCTGAAAAAATGAAGTTCAGGAAAAGCAGACTCCAAATTCGTTCAGGCGTTGAGACATCTAAATGCTCACATAGGTCATCCAGTAGGGTYTTTAAAAGCTGCCCACCACTCTTAAGTATATTTGAAAATCTGACTTGAGATGACTAGACCCAATATTATTGAAGAAATCGAATGAAAGCAAACCATAGTGTTCCTTGCTTTCATATTTTCTAACCAGCTCTTCTCTGGCCATACCTCCGTACTGGACCTGCTCCCTGCCACCCAGGATAGAAACGCTACAAGCCCTGGGCCTTTCCAGTTCGTGCTTTCAAGTTTTTCCYCTCTCCTGGACACCTCCCCGCAGGGTCATTCCCAGCGCTTGCTTCAGACCCACCGAGTCTGTTCAGCCGGCGACGCTGGCACCCCTCAGCAGTGCTGCTTAGTCCATATTTCAGTCTCGTTCCTGGCAAAYTCGTCAGTAAGTTGTGTTTACTCCTTCCCAAGACTGTGCCACTGTGCTAATCAGGGAAGATTTTTATATGGAWTTTTATGTCCACACCATATGCTATAGAACCTCATTTTATAAGSCTGCTTAAATGCTGAAGGAAGCAGAGCCCTGACAGACTTTCAGGTTCTTTTAAAATTCCTTTGCTAAAATTAAAGTCATTTTATATATCACTGAACTAGGCAATAGCTGACAAATGGTTTCCTGTTTGGAGGAATGCAGTTCTACCTACCCACTTGTTTACAAGTATGTGTTACGGACTGAACTAGCCAGTGAATATCATGTGTTTGCCATTCTGCCTGTGTTCTGAAACTTGAATTTTCGATCATCTCCTTTACTTTAGGTTAAGTAATTTGACTTAATTAAATTTGATTGGCTATTCTACATTTTTTCCAAGCAAAATAAAATGCAGAAATGTCTAACTTATGCTTGTCTGTTATTTTTTGATGTAATTATGAATTATAAATATGTGTATTTCTCTGATTTATTTTACTGGCTATACACCAAAGACATCCAAGAATTTTCTGGAAAAAAAAACTCCTTAAATTTTTAAAAGTGGCTATGTGACTCTAGAACCCTTTTATCATTGGCTTGCTCTGTTTCTTAATCTGTGAAGGTCGTAACTCAAATTTTAAAACGTACCAGTCACCCAAATGACTTTGAAAGCTGCTAACTAAAGGAACTTGCAGTATAATGTAAGGAAAAACAGTTCCAGAAGAGACAAGCTCTAAAGAAGGTGTACAAAAGGATGAAGCGGTTGTCCAGGTTTTCACAAAATCTAAATAAAACTATGCTTATAAATATACCAAATAGCTGTATCTTGTGGAAATTAACCATTGTTTTTGAGTGTTGAGAAATGAAATTTTTATCAGATATACGCCTGTAAATGCTATTTTCAACACGGTTACGGAGTACTAACCGTGCATTGAGATAAAAGGGACAATGCAAAGTCAGGCTGTGTCCTGCTGAATGGTGTTCAATGTACTTCTGCAACCAGCCTCCTGGTCTCCTGGTCCACACTGGCAACCCCCTGGAGCTTGTTCTTCAGTAAAGTCCTCTGAATTTGACTCCTTCCTGTGCCACTAGATATCATTTTGACCATGAGAAATGTTCTGCTATCCCTAGCTATCATCTTGTGGCATAGTCAATCCGGTATGTTTGTTAAAATCAGCTTCTTTACTTTTACTCCCAGTCAGGATGACTGCTTTTCATCTGATCTTCACCCTGTTTCATTTGTTTCGTGTGTAGCCCTACTAAGAATTAAAACTTCTAGTGGTTTAGTGCTGGATTGCTTGAATACAAAAATCTTTCCCAGGTGAAGTTAAGAGGGAAGGGCAATATTATAGTGGAAAAGAAAYGAGGTGGGCGTAGGTGCTCGTGCGTGGGGGTGGGCATCATGCTGGTGAAGGCAACTGACTTGCTGCGTTGGGAGGAATCAGGAGAAGGTAAGTATTTTCGAAGAAACAAGTTCCTGAGATCCTAAGTGGATAATTCAGTAGAGATGTGGTAACACAATCAGATYTGTACAGCTATGGATGTTTTCTGTGCATCATGTTTATATCATTGGTTTCTTTCTTAGATTTCTTTTCCCACAGTTAATCTGCTCAAGACATTTTACTGGCGACTTAGTCAATACAGACCTATGGAATGACAAAAGAGAGATCTGTCTGTGTGAATGCTTGATTATAACATCCAAACAAGTCATATTCAAAGGAAATATGTCACTTAAGCCTCTCTGTTTTTAAACAACACATCTTTAATCRGTTGATTCTTAGTGAAGAAATCTAGGGGATGAACATAAATAAACAGAACAGAAAACTCCTAGTAAAATAAGATGTTATATTGCTCTTCTTTTCATTCCTGTTGTCTACTKATGGGAATTGGTTAGATTAGGATTTAGGTAAGCCTGAAAGACAGGAAGCCAGAAACAAAATAAAGTACATCCAAAATTCACTCTTATATTAACATCATAATACTCTGGAAGAGAAATTCTGCCAATAGTTGCATCTGTGCTTTTTGCAAGATGGTGATAAAAAAGCAAAAGAAATCTCTTCATTTTCAAGATAGCCTCACAGAGAAAGCAACCAGACACGGAACCATCTCCCAGTCTCCACTACCAGCTTCTGTTGCATGCGATGTCCTTGGATGCTCAAAAGATTAGGCATCCCGATCCACCTGGACCATGTAACAGGGATCAAAGACATTCCTCCATCTGCAAACATAAGCTCCTGGTAAGTGCATCCTTTTACTAAGTTGCACGATATTTAATAGTAAACAGTGTCAGTGCACTTTTCTGGTAATTACACTGAAACACAAATCTCTTTGCAGCTGTAAATTGTTATGAATTTAGTAAGAGGAAAGGCCTATGAAAGATATATTCATGGAGACAGTGTATCATCAAGTGGGAAAGTTGATATTCCTTTCTTTTTCAGTTCTATGGAAATGAAGAGGACAAACTGGAAGTCATAGTCTATGCAAACTAATAGGGACATCTGGCTCTTGAGGGGGCAAAACTGTTGACCAGTTTTCTCATGGCAGTACATTAAGACCAATGAAAAAAGGTATCATATTAAAATTACTTCATGTTCTAAGCATGAACAGACAGAATATGTGCCAGTGGGAACTTTACACCCATTTTTTGTTTTCACAAATTAGAACCCTGTAAAAAAGGAAACCCAAAAGCAGAAAAGCAGGTTTAATTTATGACTTGATGGTCTTGATTTATTCTCCAGTCTGGAAGATTTTTCTGCAGTATTTTTATTAATTTAATCAAATAATAGTCTTTGTATGCCAGGTACATTTTCCTTCTCTCTTGAGGTAAAAGCACCTCTACTCCCAATTACTAAATCTCTGTTCATTTACAGCAGAAAGTCAGAAATCAGATCAAGTTTCAAAACCTCAGTGCTCATTCAGTCAGGACCAGAATGGGCAGGAAATAAGGTCAGGTTTTGACATTGGGAAAGGTGTCTAGTTGTCAGCTGCAACATGTGAAAACTCAAAAACCTGAAACCAAGCAGCTATTTTGCACTAGATGATCGATGTAAAACTTTTATTCATGATTTGGTGCAGTTCCACAGACATTAAATGAGATTCTACATTTGTGGTGGCACACAGTCAAAATCACTCTTGACCAGCTGGATACCACATGCCTTTCTTGAATTCAGAGAATCATTGTACCAGATCATTAAACTTCTAAATTAACACTCATTATACCTGAGGAAAGTATTCCCCTCTCTTGGTTCATTTCTATTTTTCTTAATGCAAGGTTAATAACCACCAACTCTTATCTTCTTCTTAAAAAGAAACAACTATTTTTTCTCTAATGGAAAACATGTATTCCTGCAAAATCAATAATTCTATCATTCTAAGCAYGTTGCTGTCAACACTGAAGGTAAGTTTGATTACATCTGAATTTTGAATTACTCAAAGTCTTRAATACATATATGTTTTCTCTAAAGTCCAAACAAGGTAGAACAGTCTCCACTGGGCTTTTCTCACTGAACTGTCACAAGGTTTCTGTTCTTTATGTCAGGAAACAGTGGTCCATGAGATGTCTGTGCTGACTTACATGCAAGCTGTTAGCAGGATACAGCAGCTTTTTCTTTATTTCTTCTTCCARATCCTTTCTGAAGTGTAAGACTGACATTTTCCAGATTTATCTGTGTGTAGGTACATTTATATATTTGCCCGTTCCTCAGCTGAATTACTGCTCAAGCTAAGTTGGTATAGATAGGCATGAAGCATGCACACTTTAGATAGCTCCTCATACTCTTACTTGCCACTAGGTGTGGTATTTCATCTTTTTGAAGGGATGTCATTACTCTTTRCAGAGGAATTAGCCAGTGAAAGAATAGATTCAGATTCTCAGTAGTGGAAAAGACAAATCTGTGCACAGTGGGAAGAGTTACCTTCTGAAGTTTTGTGGAAGTCATACAGACATTGCTAAAAAGTCATGGGAGGTTGGGAAAAATCTGCAAATAGGGATGCATGAACCTGGAAGAGGCTTGTGGTGAAAAGAAGCCTACTGGGATTCTCCTGGTTTAGGTGTGCTTCCTGTCATCTTTCTACATGTCAGAGTGCTTTCTTCCTTGCTATGTCATTTCGAGATGCTTGTTCCTTTCCTAYGACACTGAAGACGTCCCAGTGCCTGAAGTTGCATTCTTAGGGAAGAATGCCCTAGGATAAAGTGCGAATAAAACTGTATTGTGAAATGGACTACATAGAAATATAAGTGAAGAAATAAAAACAGRCTTGCTCTTCTTACACAAAAGTTAGGTCAGAAAGGTCTCTGTCTCCCTTTTTCTTGCAGATTTGTTCTAAATGCTTTCCTGATTCCTACCTTCTAAGGAATTCTTTTATCCTTACATGTCTTATGTTTCAGGTTACATCCATCAAAGCTAATGTGGCAGAACACATTAGCTTAACAGAGGTGATTTCCTTTAAGAAGTCTCTCAGAGAGTCTTGAACAGATTTAGTCTTTACCTTCAAAACGTATGTACTTCTTTTTGCCTCATGCTTTAAATTTAAAGTACTCTTTTCACTCATTTAGCTGAAATGAGTGGTCTTACTATGTTAAATCAAAGTATCATCTCCTGTAGTTGACTGGCTAGTCAATAGCTCTTTGACTTAATGAAGGTCACCTTCTCTTTGATTCAGTGTCTCAATCCATGGAGTATTTTATATTTGATTACATTATATTTTAGAGCTGTGCATCGTTCTATAAAACATGTTTCATACAAACATCTAAATGACACAGAGGCATGCAGCTCACTGAGACCACTTAGGATAGTGATTAACCAGTGTAGATGGAGTTATAGATTTGGGGTGACTAAGCCTTACAGACTTTTTTCTAGACAACTGTAACACACAAAAATAGGACTAGGAGAGATTTCTGGAAATAGGACTGTTAGCATCTTGATGAAGGGTACTGGGAAATCAGGAAAGTCAAATCAATGAAAAGGAAATGCATAAATGAGGAGAGGTCATGAGAATTTTTGTACCTATCATCTCAATTAAGACAACTTACTTTTCTCAGACTTTTCCTGTTTTTATTTGAAAGGAAGCAGAATTTGCCATAGTAAAAATGGAGAGTGAAAAGTGACTGTATGTATATATATATACACATGCATATATATAGGCATACATCCATGTGTGTGTAAGTGGTCTAATTATCTTTGGATAGAGTGGAACAATGATGAATAGTGAAGGGAGAGAGGATCTTCTTAACAAGATATAAGTTTTACTGGAGACTGATGGATTTTGAAATCGTAATGCAGAGTAAGGKTCGTCTTTCCAGATTTTGGAGGTTGGCATTGACTTCCTCTGAGCTAGTTGTCTAACAGTCCTTTTATTATCTATGGAAAGGAATAAGATCTTTTAAGGTGYGAGTCACGCAGTCTTTTCCATCTCAGAATGAGATTAATCTTCTCTCTACACGGATATTCTTGAGTCTAAAGTTATCTTGTAGATCTCTACAGCTTGGTGTGTTTGACTGATGCCTGCTTCAGATCTTGCCAGAAACTGGATAAGCTTCAGAAGCAATGCTTAGCTTCCCAAAAGAGGCTGGATGGGAACTGTCTTCTGGGATCGCTGTCTACCTGCTGAAAAGATTATGGGGGCCTCATTGCAGCTTCTAGTCTGACTGGGCTGCTRGATATCTGGAAGTTTAGAATAGACAAGGCCGTGACAAAATAAAATGAAGTAGGGATATAGGTTATCCCCCAAAACAATAGGATAGGCAAAGATGTAAAAAAGATTCTTTCTATTTTGTACCTTTTTGTAATTTCTGCTACAAATCCTTGCATCTAACCCTTCTGAGGCAACTATGTCTTAACTGGGCACAAGTTTAGTGAAAGCCAAAGATCTGCATTTGCTTTTAACTGAGTTCTGTGTGCAAATCACACTTGTTTCCATTTTTGTTTGCTTACA
>NW_028186352.1:1007167-1029030 GCF_003343005.1 Rhea americana | reverse complement strand
TTTTGCAGTGGGTAAAAGGCGTTTGGGAGATAAAAGTGGATTTTTCGATAAAGGTTGTTTGCAATTGCAGAAGTGGAACATATTGCATACTCTCAAGACTTCTTGGCATCTGTGTTATCATTTTTCATAATCCACACCAAGTAGATGGAACATAATCAGCCCCGGTCRTGAGAATGAGCCTCACTTTCCTCTTCTCTTACAGTCATCCCATACAGAGTYGAAGGGTGGCAGTTAGCTTGTAAAATCCTGCTTTTACCTGTCATTATGTGTCATATTGGCCTCTGCCGCATGCCTTCAGACTGATTAGTCTCATTGAAACTTTTGGAGACCATAATACTTGCCTACCACAGGAAGGGTTGTGAAAGTAAGTTGACTAGTTASTTGCCTGCTTACTCCTTTGAGACTGCAAGAAACTGTTTATTCTWACATTTCATAGGTTCTTTTTTTGCAACTGTAAGGAGGTTGCTTCCTGGAGAATCATAGAATCAGTAAGGCTGGAAGGGACCTCTGGAGATCATCTAGTCCAACCTCCCTGCCTAGCAGGGTCACGTAGAGCATGTTAGACAGGGCTGCATCCAGGCGGGCCTTGAAGATCTCCAGAGAAATCCAAGTCTGAGTAGAGTCTGTTATAGCCTATGCTACAGGAACTGTGGAGGGTTGGGAAGAGCTATTGTAAAAGTGGTTCTCTGAATTAGGAGGTTCCATTTTGTGAAATGATTGAATWACTTTAGAATTGTATCTCATCCAGAAGCGAAACAAAGGTGTGAAAATTCAAAAAAATCTAATTTCAGAAGAGCTAACACGAAATGTTTCATAGTCATAAGGTCAAAATAAAATGTTTCATTTAAAATTGTGAAAGCATTCTATTTATTTGATAAGTTTTATGTAAAAAGCATGGAAAAAGTCAAACTTTCATTTGCAACTTTCGGTATGCAATGCTATGAGAAGAGAATCTTGACAGTTGGGAGTCTTGACACATTTTTGTGTAGTAAAATATAACTAGAAATGAAACAGAAAATTCTCAACAATTTGAAAAATCTGAAAACCAAAAAATATCCAATTCTATTTTGAATCTTACAACAAAATGTCAATAACTTTTTTCAGTAAAATAGGCACTATTTCACAATTGTTTTCTCTTTAATTAGAATTTCACYTCTTTGACCAGTCCTAGTAAAAACTGCATTTCCTTCTTCAAGCTAGTTCTTAGTATTAAAAACCAGGTTTGGAGTTTGTGAGTTGTTTTTTGTTGTTGTTTGACCCTTTTCTCTGATGTATACCAGAGTTAAATACACTGTTTGAGTTTATGGAGAGGGTGATGTGTTTGGAAGAATCCCAGACAAATTACTCAGTATTGCTAGTGAACCAAGCAGTACTTCTTGGGCAGACTGCCTCCATCCCAGATCCCCTTTTCCCACACTTTTKGGATTATGTCTATACTGATAAGTAGGTTTGACCGTAAGCTCCCACTGAACTTGCACTTGGGAGCTCTGCTGACCTCCTGTGGACAAGATAACTTCTTATTTACTTCCTTGCCTTTTCTTCCTTGAAATACGTGACCTCTCTATGAGCAGAAAAATCAGCCCACTGCAGWCCCCTAGCTGCATGTCCCTGCTTTCTGGAAGCAGCAGAAGTATAATTGTGATGGCTTTGGAGTCAATGCTTSATATGATGTAGATAGGGTAGGATGGCTCATCTGTTTTAAGACTGATGAGAGGAATCTCAAAGTCAGTTCTTCATGTCAATCTAGACATTGCAGTCAGTTTTTACCTCTGCCTTTTTGTGCATGTCCAGGCTATGGATATTTATTTTTGGTGCAAGCCGGTGTCTTTGAGCTGATATTGTCATTCTCTGGTTGTAGCTGGGAATAATAGTGCAGTGAATTCTGTTCTCCTCTTACGATGATACAAATGCAGAACAAACTTCACTGAGTACAGAATTAGTCGTCATAGACAACACTGCAGTCAGCGCTAGTATCAGTCTGTATTCATGTGACTCTTAGYAAACATTTAATACCTTGCAGCATCAGGCCTGTGCTAACTTATTTTTGTTCTGTGCGTGCATGTGCTACTGAATGCTTCAAATATATGAGCTCTTGATATTTTTGGTCATTTAGAGGACACAGAAAATCTGGAAATATTTTAATCAGCTTGAAACACTTTCTGATGGTAGACATTCCACCCACATATGCATGCCCCACAAAAAGCACAGCTCTTTTCAAACCAGTTACTATATTTTTACTCTGCTATTGAATTTTCCTTCCTGTGCTCACTTTTTCTTCCCTTCATCCGTCCCCTATCTTTAGTGAGCCTATTAGCATTATATTCACAATTCTGATTGCATCCTTCTGTACATTGTAAGTCAAAGCTATACAAGGAGCAAAGTGGCTACGCTTTCACTCTTCAAATGCCCTTCAGTAATATACTGTGCTTGTGTTCTCCCCCATGCCTTTCAGTGTTTTCACTACAGACTGAAACAAGTAAAATGAAACCTATGCCTCTGCCAGCATCTTTCTCAAGAAAGCTTAAAGCTCTGCTAAAATTCATATGTGGGAAGATTTAATTTAAATAAATTAATTAAAGTTAATTTTCCTAAAAGCAATTCAGTTTTTATCCACTATTTAAAATGTCATCATTTCCCATAACTAACCTGCAACTGTACCTTCAATTACCTGTTTTCCACTGTATTCAATAACTGGGGTGCATCAGCTGAAAAAAACATGATACTATTTGGCGAACATTGGCTTTTGAACACTTCCTATTTTATCTGTCCTGAGATAGAGCTGTCTGCGAGTTGATCATGTCTGTGCTTACTAGTGCTGGTTTTCAAGTTACATTGGACAGATTTGCCCTTTTGAATCATGTCATGGGGAAGGTTGCGTAGCGTTTTTCATATCTCACTCTTGTCAGCGCATGTGGCTTTGACCCTGTGCCTGTTAAAATGGGGATGTATACTGAGTCAACAGTTTTCAGAAGTTGTAATCAGGTTAACCAAGCACATGCTTGGTGACAAAGACTTCTAGCGGTGTCTTTTCCATCTGGGATAATACTTTATTTCTCCTGATTCTGTCTTTCATGAATGCTAAAGATTAAAGCTGGTTGCATCACTTGCAAAATTGCCTACCTATAGTTCTCTGCTTTAGAAGGAGCTGGCAGAAAATAAGGTGCCTAGTCAAGTTCAAAACTTAGCATAAGACCACTAGTTTGCCCTTCTAGAAGATGCTGGAAAGTCGAGGATAAAGATCTTGGGTTAAATTTTCTGGAAGAGCTTCAGGAACTTGGATGAAGCACTGACCTGAATTCTTTCTGAAGTTTACTCTAGGCTAAACAAATGGATCGGCTTTTCAGTTTTGCATCTTATCTAAAAAGTGTCACCACTGATTGCAATGTGCTTCCTTGAGCAGCTGTTCACTACTAAATGGGCTAGAAAACATCTCACCACTTTTGGAGCACCTGGAAGCAGTGATGGTGTGACTGCTCAACCTAGTTCAGGCTGGATTCCAGAAATGGTCTCGAGACAAGACAGAGTACGCACAAACTTGATCTATTATTAAATAACCTGATATTTCATACACAGTTGAGAAACAATCTAGAACAGATTGTGTTTAAGTAGTATATTTGCAGTCACTTTGTTCTTGTTATGAGAAAGAACTTTGGCAAAAAATAGGAGTTTTAAGCCAGATGCACAAAAATATTTAGGTCCCTAGATGCCCTTTCGGTTTAACTCAAGTGGATTTGTAGACCAAATCTTAGACATCTTATATATTTATATCTTCCAGATGTTTTTACCATGTGTGAAATCATTGTCGTATATGTTGTCTCGTAGCTATCTCATCTGGCCCTCAGTGCAGACTGGCAAAGGTGTTTGGACACTTAYACTGGCCGGAGAGCACCTACTAGGATCTATAAAACATTTTCGCACGCACTGACTCTTGGTGGGAGTTGAATTCCTAAGGTTTACGTGTGCTTTGGTAAACCCCACTAGCCCTATCACTTGCCTTTGAAAATCTGGCCCAAGGTTTGTTAGCAGAACAAGGGTCATAAATCCCTTTGAACAGAGATTTCAACACAGGTATGTGCAGCCGGGAATGGCACTGAGTCCTCCACAGACACCGGATTTTGTTACGAGCAGATCCCAGACCCAGCACTGCCTTATGCCTGGGGTCATCGTTTACGTCGGTAGGAAGAAGGCCAGCTTCCATTCCCTCACAGCTATCCTCCAGCCATGCAAAAACACTAACGAAGCGAACTAGCTATAAATTCAGATTAATCAGCTAGTTAAGCTGCATTTAAGACTGCTTTCCATTTCTGAGAAATGCAAAAGAGTTGGAGTATTACCTGCTCTACTTGGGTGAGCACAAAATGGGCAAAAAATTCTACTTGTGGGACAAATAGATTAGAATTCTGATATAACAGTGTTTTTCCCTCACATTGCACAGGTGCCATGGCACTGGAGGACCAGTCAGACGTTCAGMTGGGGAACAGATAGATAGTGAGGGTATAATAATTCTCTGTGATGGAAAATTCTCTTTGTCAAAGAATTTGATAAGCAAAGTAAGCAGTTCTTTAAAACATCCTAATGGAGCTGTTGGAACAATATTCCTGGGCAAACTTATCCTGTGGTTTCAATCATTTTATTGAGCTCTTTTTCTAAATTTTCTCATGGAGGATCATTTTTGTGAAGGAGACATTCAACCAGACTTGTTTTAATCTTTTCCCCTGTAACTGCYACACTGTTGTCAACTACGGCAAATATTTCCTCTCCTGAACTTTCATTATTGTTGAATACTTGCAGAATTACAATTATTGTATGTACTAAATTACGTTCACTAGTGTTTCTTCAGCATTACATATCAATCTGTGAAGTCTCATTCCCACATCTTTATTCACTGCTTTATTCTATGACTATTACTGTGAATATTGTTGCCTGTTTCTGCTTTTCGCCAGTCGACTAGGTTTTATCCTAAGTTTCAAAGTCTTGATGAGCCTATCCAGTCCACAAATCAATAAAGCAATGTAAGTGTTCCCGTTGTCTGTCTCATGAGAGCTSTACCACACCGCACTTTTAGAGGTATTTTTCCAGCAATAAGACACTTATTTTGGTGTGTGCTCTATATATCTGTAACATGCAATAGTCCTGCCCTGTCTAGTCCTGCTGGTACAAGTAATATTAAGCTTATAATATAATTCTTTTATGACTTTGTTTTATTTTTTTTTACTGAAAATAAGCTTGATCAAACATTATCCCACTTAAGATTCATCTTCTGCCCTCAGCGCTCAAGCAGAATACCCAGCAAGCCCAAGCAGATTTGTGTGCGTGTATTTTGGGAGCAGAAGCTGGCTCGCTTTCTTTTGTTCTCTCTCTCGCTGCTTGCCAGCCCATCTTCATTTCATGACTTCTAAAAATTTAATTAAGGTCCAGATGACTTATTTTTCAAATCATTCTTGAAGAAATAGTATGTCCCTAAGAACATCAAAGTTCWTCCATCTAGATATGTTATTTTTATATTCTTCTTTACAGAGCTTCTCAGTCTAGTATTAAGATCATCCAGTTATTTTTTGGTCAAAAGCTACGGGTAAATTTTGTATGCTTGCTGCAAATTTTTCAAATTATTCTATACGCTTTTCTCTGCCAAAATGTCAAGTAAAAAATAAGCCCATTGCCTTCCTTCCCCCTGCCTTGGAAATCTGGCTCAGAAAAGCAGCATCCATCAGTAGACTGAGCTGCAGGTGAAGTGCCAAGAACTTGCAAATTCTGCTCTCAGCACAGCCAAGCGCTCGTGGTGTGCAGTCACAAGCAGGGCCTCTTTTCTCCAGGCTAAACTTTGAAGGAGCCTCTGACTGGACTGGAAATTTGCAGATATATTTTTGTTCCTTTACTTAATTGCATCCACGTTTTGAAGCCGGCGGTGAATTTTGGCTGGACCGGCAGCAATAATCAAAATGCTGAAAATCTCACATTTGTGTCTGCATCTACAAAGCTGCACCTGCAAAGGCATCTCTACAGGATTTTATGCAGCTTCCAGCACCTCCTGGAAGAAACAAAGCCACTTTTAAAAACTAAGATTTTCAAAGATGTTTCTCCTACATAAAATAGGGCGACAAAGAAACATCTATTTTATTAGAGATATTGCAAAGATTAAATACTTAAATATGTAAAGATATTTGAAGGCATCTGTAATTTTGTTCAGTGAGTGCAGCTTAAATATTTTTTCTTAACGTGAACAGGAAACTAAGACTCACAGTAGTCATGCAGCTCCTTCCTAAAAAGACAGCTTTAGTACTCCTGATATAGCTTAGTGATATACATTACTCATTTTTCTCAGAAAAAAATCGTTACTCTTATTTATGACCTATGAGGAATAATTTATTGTAAATATCTCTGTTAGTTCTGTTTATCGTGGTTACCGGTTTGGCAATGATTCGTTTGAAAGATACTTTATTTTCGTGAATGATTTATTGCTATGTGTCCAATTTTTTCATTCCCTTCTGCTCTGTACCATTCTTTGCTGTTGCTCCATATTTAGGCTAAGCTGTTTACCTGGCGCTTTTTCTAGAGCTATAACTACCAATGCACACATGTGCCAGAAGATTTTGACGTGCTCTCCAGAGGTATATTTGCAACTACAGTCTTCACAAGCAACAAATCTCAAACCTTACCTTGTTCACTTTTCTATCTCACTCTTACAACTTTTAATATTTCTTTTTTCCTGTCTCAAAGCAGACTGTTAACATGCATTTTTTTTGCCCCGTCCCTCTGACTAATATGTGCTCTGTAGCATCCTTCTTTCTTGTCCCTTGTAAACAGGTGGCATCAACAGTTCAGCTTTGAGAGTATCTCGTGGTTGTTTGTACCACAAATCCAAACATAACTCTTTCCTTTGTATTTCTCATCACCCAGGCAATACACACACATATCCTTGAGGTTATTTCCTTCCTAGGGTGTAATTTGTTTTGATCTTTCTTTTATGTTCTCTGATAAGAATTGCATACTTTATTCTTCTGTTCAGTCCTTGTTTTAAAAAATCTAAGCGTTTGCCTTCTACATTTGCTCAACAGAAGCTTTTAACTCTGGGCCCTTTTTTGCCTCCCTCTAAACTAAATCAGTAAGCTCACTTTTTAAGCAAATTCAACTTTATTAGACCCAGTCATGCAGCACACTTTATATAAACATTTGCATGACATCCTATTCAATTCTTAGAAAGGACCACATGCAAAGTTTGAATCTTCCTAGAATTAGAGGAACATCTTCCAGGAAACGTTATTTCTGCTTTCTTTTTTGATTTTTATTATTTGCTTGCTGGTCTGACATCTTATTAAGAACAATTACTGGAAATACCAGTAATGAGGTTTACAGGCTTGCCAAATTTATATYTTTTTATTGGACTGAAGAGAAAGGGAAAGATATGTTCCTTCAGAGATGTTCTACAGAACTTCCATGGACAACTTTAAAAAATGACATAACCACAAGTACAGTAATCAAAGGCACTTCTATATGATGGTTCTCCTGTGTAATTTTTTTAACTTGTRATTTTTGATGGTTCAGTGCCCATACCACTGAATCAAAACTGTCAATAATCAGATTCTGTATTGGCAAATGCAGGCAGAGAAGCCAAAGATTTAATTGTTTTATAAATTGTCTGTTCATACCCCGTACTAATTAATTTGATAGTAATAAAGTGTTAAGAATGCTTTTATAAAACTCCTTTTAATGTTAATTTGGCCAAGGTTTCTTCCCAAATCCCATGGGAACAGCAGATGGCTCTTGCTGTTCTTACGGTATCGTGGGAAGCKCTGTTTAGAAGAGTTTTGGTCCAGAGGAAGCCAGGTGTGTTTATTTTAAACATGATTGTAGTTATAGTAAGGATGTGTTAGCAGACAGGATTATTTGACAGTATTTCCAAAAGGCAGTTACACTGGTGTCACCCAGTCTCCTACTTCTTTCTAAGATTTATTCAGTTCTCAAAGTGGGAGCTGAGTTTGCAACTTGGGATAACTACAGACATGTGACACAATGTTGTATGGAAACTTTCCTTCATTTGGGGCCAAATTCACCCGCTCTCAGAGGAGACATCTTATACTCTTAGAAGCCCAGAGAAACAGTTCATGTTTCCTCCTCCATCCATGGAGTTGCCTTGCTTAGAGCAGAAGTAGTTCTCTTCCATGCCATGCRTAGTTAAGATTCAGATGACTTATAAAGCCAAACTCCAGTTCAGTAGGCAGAGAAAAGACTAAAGAGTGAGCAGGTAGGTTAGAAAAAGCAGTGGCTCTGCTGCAGGCCTCCATGGGGTTGAGCCCTTCCTCTCTCCTGGCCTTGCGTGAGCTTCGCCGCACACATCGCAGCTCCTGAGGCTGCATGCCTGTGAACGATCTGCTGCTTATCATGCAGTGGGCTAGGCAGTTATTGCCTGAACTTTACTTGAGAATGCGAAATGAGTGATCCAGATGGAAAGAGCTTTAACTAAAAAAAAAAACGGGGGGGGGGGGGTTGTCTCTGTTTTGCTGACTGAATAGCATTGATTTCAAGGTCTACTGGCCAGAGAGAAGTACACAAAAAAATATATATTGCTTTTRAAATGGCTGGTGAAGATTTAAAAGGAAGAGAGAAGGATTAGAGCTATTTCAAAATGACAAAAATATTCCTTTGCAGACTTACAAGCATTAGTCAGCTACTTAAATACAAAAATATTTCCCTGAGTTGAGTTCCCTATTTRAATTGAGTAGCTTTGGATGTGGCCAGTATGGAGAGACAGACTATGGATTCGGTAGTCTCTAAAGTCATCTTTGAAGGAAATTCAGACTTTTACCCAGTCAGTTTTTCATAAGGAACAGTCAACATTACTAATTCTCTTTTTCATTCTCATGCACTGCACCTCCATAGTTTTGACCCAGATCAGGAAATATCACAGTATCACAAGATTTTTTTTTTTTTCAATTCTGTCTTCCCAAATTCATATAGAGAAACCTTTCCCTAGTGTGACTACTTGTGAAGGTGGGGTGACGAAATCTGGCTGTGGTGTTTCCAAGTCAGCTCAAAGGAAGCAGCAGAAAAAGTTTAATCTTCTTTGGCTGCATAAGTCCATTCAAAGAGGGAATGATTGCGGCTGGGAGTCACCCAGCACTCTTGAGTCTTACAAGATGTAAGAGTTCACAACTGCACTGGTCAAGCATGTCTCAGCACCTTGTGACRTTTAGTTACCGGTAGTAAATACAAAGTATGCATCATTTTGACAAGTATCTCCTATTTAGCATCTTTTATATGTTGATTACCTAATAATTGGCTTTATTTAGTTAAGAGAATAAAATTTTGTGCTTAATTTTGAATGTACTTATCATTTTTATTCTTTGACAGGTTTTCCCTCTGCTCTGGTATTTTTCACAGTTCAGCTTGAATCATCAGCCTGGACCTTATGACTGCTCTTGCCCACTCCAGTTTGCTGCATCRGATGCACCATGGTGCTTTTCAACATCCAGGAGAACTCATTATTTCCACTATAAAGAATGTGGACATAAAGACCAGCCTTCATATTTTTGTCCGTGAACTATTTCCCACCTCAGAAAAGAGTTGTGTATTATTGAATAAGGTCCTATAACATAATTTAGAAGTACCAGCAGCAGAAAAAAACACCCTGAAGAGGGGGGAAAGACATACTTCTTGAACATTATTCATTTGAATCACGGAGATATAAGGAAGCAGATATTTATAAGATGCCATTGATGTGTGACAGAGTACTAAATGGAAATTCTTCAGAAAGTCAGCTCCATCTTTCCCAAGTCATCATGACTCTCTTAGTAGGCCATATTTTATAGGGAATCACTCAGCACGTGTATGAGCTTTCTCATTCCTAAAGTCTTTTAAGCTGCATATTTCTTCTGGAGTGAAAGCTGGAGACAGTATAGTCCATGAGCTGCCTAGAAGGCATTAAAACAACATTTCTCATTTTTAGGCGACTGTATGGTGGCACAGAGAAATCTAATGTTCCATGCAATTTATGTTTTTCCATTTTCTTGAGCAAATCTGTTTGTATGTAGATATATGAACTTGCAGTCTTGAATGAACTTGCAAGTCACAAGCCCTAGCCTTTCTGTCTTAAATGAAGAAATGATACATATTGTTAACATCTTGGTTTGTGAAAAGTATAATGATTCTTTGAGTTAAAATGTTGTTTTGAAATGTTGAAAATTGATTATTAAAGTTACTTGTTTGAAACAGAAGAGTATCAATTTTGTGAATTAATTATCTTTCTGACGAAGCAGAGAGGGAGCTGCTCTGGTGTTTCTCTTGAAAGAGGAATATCACAAGTCTGCAGAAGTGATTTGCACAGTAGATGAGTGAATGTTTTGAACCTTTTTTTAACGCATCTAACTTCCTCCAAATGAAGAGTCCCGTCTGAAATCTAAGGGGTTCTGCATGTAACTATCAGGTGCATGCTTACGTGTTCACACTAGCAGGACAACTGGCTGGCTGTCATCTTTGTGGCCACAGCATAACTCTGAAACTTTTATCCTTCATTGTCCCACCGGCAGCAGTGACTGGAGCAGGAGACTGAAAGCTCTTGGTTCACTTTTGCTTTCCTCTGCCAGCTTATTTTGAGACTTCAGCAAGATGTGTAACTGCTGTGTGCTATTTTCCAGTCTGCCATTAGAGGTGGACAGCATCTATCTTATTAGCACACTATGGGATTTCGTCCAGTAATATCTGTGCAGTGCTTTGAGATTTTTCTGCTGAAGGTGGTATTACTATTGCTCCTAATTCCCAATTCACTTGTGCTGTAACATAAGTAGGAGCTTTTGCGATCACAGTTGGTTCCCTAAAATGACTGTTTAGCTCCTGATTGAGATTTACTGACTCATTTACTGATGGCCAAAGGTTTTTTGCAAGGGGGTTGTCTTAATAACCCTCAGGCGTGAATCGCTTTTGCATCTTTACCAGCCAGGGGTTATTTATATTCCATATACTGTTCTGCAACAGATGAATTAAACTTGGTCTTTAAGTGCAGGAAAGAGTTGACTTTCCTCTTGAGAAAGTTTTAACTGCAAGGCAAGGAGGAAAATTAGCCAGGTAAGTTGAACATGGTTTTCTGGCAGAGGAGGTAGCTAGGAGCAATTCAGAGCTTTACATGAAGTGAAAGCTGCAGCGAGGAGTTGCTGTACTTCTCYCAAGTTGTACTTCTCCCAAGGTCCTCCAGGAAGTTGCTCTACTTCAGTTTCATCAAAAAGGGGAAAGCACATTTCTAATATAGATTYGGCAGAGTGTTCCATGTATGAACGTGTTTGTGCTTTTTTCTTCAGGCTCTGAGATGCATGAAGTGACCCTATTTCTTTTAGTGGGATTCCTGTAATGATATTTGTGTTTCTACTACTTCAGCTATTTCACTGCTCATGTCTGGGTATATCCATTAAAATTTTCATGGRGGAAGTCAAAGATTACATATGAAACTTGCTTTATTTTCACTCAGATCTAAGAGCTCTTTCAGGCTTCTGAGCTTGGTGAGATGCTGCTTTCCTTCGTCTAAAAAAAAAGGGGGGGGGAGCTGTTTGATGTCACTTGGGGCATAGCAACTGTTTGGTTTATTGTAATTAAGGGAGGAAAGAATTTAGAAACTATCCAAGGTAAAAGGCAGTGGGAAAATAGGAATGCCATTATTTCTGTCCCTTTTTTTTAGCAACAGAAAGGTCAGTGTTGTAAAAGCTGGACCAGATATGGATTTTGAGGTCGGCCCTTTAGGGTAAGAAGAGATAATTCTGATCTTAACCATCTCTCTTCTGCTCCTAAAGGTACACGTAATCATAGAATCATGCTAATATACAGAAATGAATAATCTCTACATTAACTTATGTACTMACTTGTAGACCCTAAAATGAACATTTTTGAATTTGTAGCAAGGCAGACACTAGAAATGAGCAAGTATGCTGTACTGCTTTCTGTCTGTGTCTCTAGTCTTACATYGACTAAGTGGAAACCCCAATAACTTCAGGGCAAGGAAACAAAGTGAGACTTTCCTCTCCCTCTAATCGTCATCTTGAGGTTGGTGAGCAGGCTGGAATCCTTGTGGGCCCTTGGGAAAACAGCAAGTAGCAGAGATGGAAACTTGAGATGATAAATAGCTTTGCTCCTTACAGAGATGTTGTTCTATCTGCCCTTCCTGGTCAAGATCCTGTGTGTGAAAGGATTTTGACTGTAGGTACAAACTGCATAAGGTAGTAAATCTGTAGGCAAAAGTCACCTGTTACTGAGCATTAATTTTGAAATAATTGATTTGATTTATTTAGCAATCTTAAAGTGTGTTTTTGGTAGTTGTGGCRTGGTGATGTTCTGGTCAATCATTGRCATGTAGAGTCCTTTTCTGGGAGGAATATGAATGTTCATGCTGAMAATTTCTTTTTCCTCCTGCGAGGGTCCACTTTCAGTCATTTTTTTTATTCGCTAGCATACCTTTACACCTTTGCTCTTCGCTGCTCTGCRTCTCTATGTTACATGTGTATTTATTATAGATGGTTCATTTTCTGTATGTTAGATGCTATTTCTTAGTTCTCTTTTTTGTCCCTAAAATCGGGTTTGTTCAGCTCYAGRTCTGCATTTTTTTACCRTGGGTGAGTTGTTTATAGCTGTGGGGCTGCCTGTGCCCTGACTCTTATCACCCCATGCCTGTACTCCTTTGTGGTGCATCCTGTGTCCCCACTTCTCAAGGCTTCTGCTTGTGAGGCCTGTGTTTCTCTGCACTGCATCATTGTGTTAGAGTCATAAATATCTCATTCCACACAGAATAACAGCTTGTTACTGCTATCTATATAAAACTAAAGTTGTACCGTACAAAGGAAAAGAAAAATGAAACAAATTACCTATAGACACCTGGTCAATTAGAGAAATTGTTGTCACAGCTAACCCAAGTAAAATAAGGTTGCAGGTAGGTCAAGAAAGGTTTGGTCAGAGCAAGCCTGGCAAGCCTCAGACCTGAGTTTGAGGCCTTGCAAACTCAGTACAGTGCTTAAGGCCTGTTAATAGCAATGTTAATGCCATATTACCAGACTACAAGGTTACAAATGAACCAAAACTCTGGGAGGTTGGGAAAAATTTTTGCTATTCTTTCTTTAGAGAACAGGAACCAGGAGTTTTGTAGCAAAGGACATACCACAGAGAGCTATTACCAGGCAGAATTATTACCAGGTGTTGTTTTGTTGAGCAGAAAGGAGTAGTTTATTTCAGAAGGGTGCAGGCATGCTGAACACATCTATAGGAAACTGGGTCTCACTAGTCCTGCTGCCCACAGCACTGGGAACCCAAGGGCCGTAATACCAGGAACTTCAAGGGACAGAGCCATGTCACTTTTGCAATGAGAGGTCTCCTTCATTCTTATTCCCATCTTTGAACCAAGCTGAGGTGGCTTTTCATTCATCCCAAAATACTCTTCCATGTCTACATGCTTCTTTTTTTTTCTTTGTGTTCCTCATCTGTCTTTATTTCTTCTATTTCCAAGTTGGACCTATTGTCCAGTGCTAAAATCTGCCAGCTACTACCTTGTCTTTGCCATCCAGAAGTGGTATATACACCTATTTCAAAGTGTCCAGGACACAATGTGGACTGTGGAAACATAGAGGAGACAGTGGTAGCTCTGCCATTACTGCTGGCACTGTTAGAAATAGATGAAGGTGAGCATGGAGAACACATAGGCAGCATTTGGGCTTGGATCATGCTTTCAGCTCTACAAAGGCAGATCTCTCTGTCCATCCTAAAGCCTATTTGCAGTCAGAGTGTTTCCACGGGTGCCCCAGGCTGTGGTTTGTTTCTTTAAATTGGCTGCATTTTAAACACTACAGAAGAGTTGACGTTTGTAGGTAAAGCCATACTGAGAGTTGGCATTAAAGGAAATGTTAGGGCATGTTRAAAATATGTATTTACAGTGAGGGGTAACAGACAGGTCAACTATGCTGTTCCTAAACCTGAGAGAGATTTCTTTTTGATCAGGTTGTATTTTCCAGATAAAATGTCCTGTTAGATAAGATGAAGCATGTCAAATTTCAGGTTGGTTGGTTGTGGTAGAATTGGGACAGGAAATGCAATGTGGGTTTATATTTGGCAAAGTTTGTGCTTGTTATTTCACWGCAGGTCACAGCAGAGATCTCTGCTTCCATCAGGACAGGTGAAATTAAGAGTCTAAATTGTCTGAACACTGACAGAGAAACAAATTCCTGCATGCTTGTAGGTTTAACCATTATCAAGTGCTTTTTCCTCACCTCTCAGCCTCCTCACCCTCATTTACAAGGGCCTTTTTCTGTTGTGATTTATGGCAAGTACTGCCCGTACAATGTTTTTCTTTTTTTGCCAGCAATTCCAGAAATAACATGATTGAGTCCATGGGAACTGATTGTACAAACTCAATCACCGTTGTTCCTTCTGGCCCTCTATTCTATAAATCCAAAATTCTAGTTAATAGACTTATAAAGTAGAAAGCCACAAGGGACCATTAGCTCATCTGGTCTGATGGCCCATATATCATGGGCAATTGCATTTTATGCAATAGCCTTTACTAAGCCCAGCAGTGTTTATGTTTGGGTAAAGCATGTTTGCCAAAAAGGCATTTAGTCTTGGCTTCAATATACCAAAGCAGAGAGAATCATCAACTTTCTCAGTAATCATTACTTTCTTGGTTAATCATTCTCCTGGTTAAAATGCATGTCTTATTTCTGATTTGAAGTTGCCTGGTTACACCTTCTGGGCATTGCTTCTTGTTATGCCCTTTCTTTGGTAAATTAGCATTCATTAATACTCAGTTTATTGTTGCTATATGTATCTTTCCGAATAAAAGAATGAGGGGTCTTTTTTGACAGAACAAACTCTTCAACTGTCTCWCAGTAAGGCATTTCTTTCCATCAAATTTTTCTATGCTCAGTGGCTGCTCCAGGAAACCTGGTAATATAGCCTATCTGTGAAAGYTGTTATCCAGTTAGAGTTCTCCTTTCCCAGTGGAATATGACCCAACACAAAATAAAACTTTTGGGTGCTTATAGTTGTGCAGATAGAAATTCATTTGCAGGAAAAAATTTCCATATCTTCCACAATTTATCTTTTCTTACACAAGGGACTGAAATAGTCTCCGGGAAGATCATTTAGATTTTCCTCTTCTGAGATCCCTGAACTCTGTGCAGCATAACTTTAAGTAGATTTCTGTATTACTCCTCAAAAGACAAGGTAATGGACTTGTTGAGAATTGGATAATAATTTAGCGTGTCCTTCCAGACTGAATTGCCTTCTGCTTCTCTTAACTATCCTGCTTAGAAGTCACCATGCTGGTTCTTCAGTTTCTGCTCTTTTTAATTCTGCCGAGTCTATGACAACAACCTCTGAGTATGCCTGTTCAGGAAATCTGTGTTAATGCACATGGGATGTAACACTAAATTATCACATCATTTTCTTCCCAGGTTGAGACACATTAAAATCAGTGCAACTCACTGTGATATTGAGCAATTCAGGTATGCTGAGCAGGATCATTTTAACCTCTTTTCATGCTTTGTCCTGCTGTTCTCAAAAGAAATGGTTCTCAGATGTAAAGTTACTTAGACTTTCCTCAGAAAAACTAAATTACTTAACATATGATGTTATAAATAAGTGTAGAAAATAAAATCATTTGGGCAAATCTAAAAGAATAGCAAGAAAAAAACTGCAGAGAGAAGAAAAACAAATTGGTAGAGAATCTCAACACAGGAAATCAGGAAGGATAGGAAGCATAACTCTGTCTGTGAAAGATTAATTGAATTGCATAGTTCCTTAAGCATCAAATAAATGAATAATGACTTTTAAAAAGAACTACTCAATTTGCAATTTCATATTTAATTTCAAATAACTTTTGTGTTATTTTGCTTTATTTTATATTAATGATTTGGATGCAAGATTGAAGTTATTTGCAAGATATCAGGAAGTCCTGTAAGCTTATGCTATTCYTCATTATGAAAACAGCTTGCTGACTAAACTTGTTCTTGGAAACTGAAAAATATTCTGCTGATCTAAAGATCTGTACAAGAATTTTATTTGTCTTGTTGACAACATTATCTTCAATAAGAATATAGAAGCCRCCATGCTGAATCAGTGCAATGGTCTATGCAGTCCAGTCTTGTATCTCAGATCCTCTGCCCAAATATCAACTGCTTTTCAGCAAAAATTGTCAGAAATCATACAGTACACAGTTAAGGTATAGTCTACCTTATAGATATTTTCCTCCTAACTATCAGTGTGTATGACCTGAGTCATGGAGACTGATATTATTTCTTAAAATATACTTAAAAATCAAACAAATAGTTTTTTTTTTTTTACTCTCCACACTGCAAAACAGACAACCAAACAAAAAACTCTCATACCCCAAAGAACCCTCTGCTTTACTCAGACAAAATCTTGGTTTCAGCAGTGTCTTGTAGCAACATGTTCCACAGTTCAATCCTGCTTAATGTGTGTGTGGCGGAAAACAATACTCAATTTCAGAAATAACACTTTCAGTTACGGGGAATGCGCATGTGATGGGTTCATGTGAGTCAGGAGAATCTGGCAATGGCTTTGTTCCGCAGCCAAGAGGGTAATAGTTTTAATTTCTGTTAAGTTGCAAAGGAATCTGGGAACTTGTGAAGACAGGAACTAACAGCTCTGCTATGAATACCGGAGTTTTCTTTCCTCCGTGCTTACAACTTTGCCTTGCAGAACTGTGCTAGTGCTAGAGCGCTCCCTTCCCTGAAACGCAGAAAGGCTGCAGTACTGCCKGCTCCCTGGAATATTCCCATTTTTAGAGTCAGACAGAGGGTTCTGGCTATTCACAGTCTGCTCGCGGAAAGGTTTGGAGGCTTTCAGGTCTGATTCTTCTTTGAGAGCCAACCAATCTGGGGATTTTTTATTGGTCAATAATATTGACTTAGTTCTGGAGCACCTGCAATGGGATTTYGTGATGGCTTAAGCCAATCTATATCTATGTTGTTTCTAGAGGGGCTGTTCATTCCCAGCCACATTCCTGTTCTCCTTCTTCTGTTAGCAGTCGACCCTGGGTAGCTGTGCAGGCAGGGAGTTTAGTYCTCAGTCTGGCAGAAAACTAACCTAGGAATGGAGGAAGGAAGGAGAAGGGGAATAGGGGAATTGGAAGGGGAGGGGGAAGAGGAAGGAGAAGGAGAAGGGATCACCATAAGATCCATTTCTGCAGCCCATGTGGGCTCACCAACTATCATCTCAAATCTGTTATTAGTTAAGATGATGAGACTGATCTGATCTTTCTTCTCTGCTTCAGCCAACATTTTATGTATTTCTCCATGTCTCTTCTTATTTCTTTCCCCTTGAAATAAATAGTCCAAACCTTTTCATTCTCTTCTCAAATCGGTCTTGTTCCCCTGAACCTTCCCTTCTCTAATATGGCTAAATTTTTCTTGAGATTGAGTGATGAGAATTGAACACAGTGTTCCAGGGGAGAGTGAACAAGTGATTTATATAAGGGCACTGTAATACCTTTGGCAGTATCCAGGATGTGTAACACTTGCATCCAAACAGCTGYCCCTCTTATCTTAGAGACCCTGGGAAGTTTCAGGATTTAATGATGGATGTGGGCAATACATAGCATGCCACAGTCCACAGCCGAAAGACAGCTTTTATGGTTAAGACGATGAACTGGGATTAGGATTTATTTTGAGGTTGCTTCAGTCTGGTCCAGTCAAATAAATATTGCATTGAATCCCAAACCATTTGTTAACCTTCACTCCTTCATCTAGCCCTGATTCCTACCCCTGAGCTCAGCTGCAGCTTCCTACTCCTCTTCCTTATTCCTCTTATGCTTCAGGTGTCCTCCTTTCCCGCAAGCAGGTGGGGAAGAAAGAATGGGGAAAGGTTTAGTAAAGCTTCAGTACAAGTTTTGTAAAAGGGCAAGTGTTTCTTCCTCCCTTTATTCTACCCTCTCGCAGCTACCATGGATGCAGGGTGGGAGAAAGTCCCTGTCTGTGYCGTGTTGCTGCTCCTGCCCTTGGCCCTGCCCTACAGCTGGCTCGTAATCACAAATTAGCACCTCTCTGACCAGCCCTGAATGACCCAGGGAATATTCCTGGCTCTTCCACTGGCTCCATGTGTCGTCTACCACACGACATTTAATTACATGGGGTCCGTATGCATTCTGGCTAACTTTAGACAGTKTAGATACAGATAAAATATCTAGCAGGAACCTTCTTTATTGTCAGTAGGGAGAAAGACCCATTTTCAAGGTGAGGCAGCCACCACGTTTCAGGTGTGTATGTCACGCAGAGAGGAACTGTGCCCTTGAGGTGCTTCTCTTGGACACGTCCACACTATAGATGCCCACATTTGTTCAGATAAATCCTGGCCTGACTCACGGTCTCCATCTGATATACTACCATTCTCTCTCTCCCCCTTTTAGAGTGCAAATCTTTATTTATGACCAGCTCTGGCGTTAAGGGGCACATCAGACATAACTCAGCTACAAATAAGCGATCAAAAATGATCACACAGTTTTTTGTTTCTATCTTCTGTTAATCTTTTCCTTCATGACATCAGAAAAAAGAGAAAAATGACCACTCTTTTCTCTCCCTGCATCCACTTCCCAAGTAATGCTTGTAATTTCATTAACCTTCTTCTTTTCACTATTACACCTCACTTTTTATTATAAAAGCAAACCATTACTGTCTGATCCTGTGCATGTTTGTATGTCTGTATATTACATATATTTATGTATACTTTTTGCTTCATGTTACTGTCGCAAGAAGGGAGATTTTTTTTGTTGTTTGTTTTCTTAGGGGATTAATAGCATACTTCTTATTCCCAGATGTCTGACACCTGACGGTTTCACTGGCAATTCTTTTTCCCCAGGGATATGAAAGGCAGTTCCAAAGTGCTGATGTTAGATGCRTTCACCCATCACGTTCATCTGTAGAAATAGCTGAGTATTTCTCTTCAGCATGTTAGCATTTTGAGTAGTTGTATGTTGTTAGCTCTCATTTCAGGGTGGCATTGTGCCTGCGACAAGGAGCCAAGAATGGCTGAAATTCAGAGGGAAAAAAACCTGGCAGTACTTGGTCTGGACCTGCAGTACGATATTTTTCTGCCCAGAGCACACTTCTTGGCTTCAGCTTTACTCTTTTCCTTTCCTTTCTCCAGCTTCTTTAAGCTCTGCCMCCACTCCTCCACTTTTAGGGGTTGTCCCCGATGTTGCAGCAGACCTACACTTGCTCTTCTTCCTTCTCATCAGTAATAGTGGCAACACGACCCAGAAAGGTGCATTTGACTCCGGTGGCATCCCTGCTCATACCACCTGATCAAACGGCTGGGGTCTACTGTTGGAAGTTGAGATCTGCCAGAACTCCTACAGGAACCATAGGTTAGAAGACCCCTGTAGCCTTCAGAATCATSTTGAAGGACTCTCACATTTGGTGCCAAAAATAAATAACAATCTTTAGAAAATTTCATATTAATCTTTCTGGGAAAAATTCTGAAATACTCCTAAAAGCTGTATGAAGTTGATAGAAATCAAAGGGAGGTCCTTGACATGACTTGTATGTTGTTCTCATCTGTACTTGTTACCTTCTGTCCTGGAATGATGTGAGATTTCAAAAATCACACAAAAATTCAAACAAAAGTTTAATACCAGGTGTTTGGAATTAATGTGCTTTGACAATTTAGACTTCATAACTTTTCCTTGTCTGCATCTTTTGGTGTATTGTGAACACAATGCTGTCTGACCCATCCTGAAAACAACTGCCAAGAGAARTCTCTATTCCTTGGATTGAAAGATAGGGAGAAAGAGAGTGAAAGTATACAAGTAACTCTTGAAATTGGTATATTCAACATGTCTATCTAAAACACTAAGCGTCGGCTGATGAGAGTTAGATGGCAACATGAAGATAATAAAACATCTGCACCTTATTGACTCCAGTGGGAGGCTGTATAGAAATAGTGAACTTTCTATAAAACTTATCTCACAAAAGAGAGCTTTGGATTCATTGAATCACAAAAAGAAGTTTAAGAATTTTTCTTGGCTGTGAGCGCTGCTCCGCGGCCTGAAACTGGCAAGAAAGGTGATAAACAGAGGGAGAAAAGATAAACGGGAAGGAGTCCTGGAGAGACCGCTGGGATCTCTGCTTGGTTTATTTTTGCAGAGCTGCTTCCCTAGTGAACCGTAAGGAGCTGTAAGCAGCATGTTAGCTTGGGGCAAGATTGTCTCCTCCTCCATGCAGATATGAGAGGGAGCATATGTAGTTGAGGGGAGGAGGACTAGCATCCGTGGGGCAGCTCTGTTCCCTTCTCACAGATGGGTTAGGTGCCGTGGGGAGTGAGGGAAGGCAGAGGGACCTTCAGCTATATTCCTCTGTTTCCTTCCATACTAACCAGAAGCAAGGAGCAAGCATGGGGGGAAAAATAATTTGCCGTTTATCTATACATGCTAACAGATGCCTCTCACAAGGGAACAAATTGTCAACTTCAAGGCACAGTGTGTTCCCAGGCTTGCTCTCTGCTCAGTTTATGCTGTGTCTCTAAAGGAGCACAAGATTTTCTTGCAAAGAGCCAAGAAGATTAACAAGATTAACAACTGGTAGAAGGGGAGGTAAAGGTTAGAAATAGGCAATAATAGTAATAGAAAAGATCCAACTTGGAAAGTGCAGTCTCATACATCCGAGGAAAAATAATCTGAGATTCAGCTATTCTGCAGGAGAGATATACTTAGAGTGCACTAGAAATKAAAAAAAATCCCCTAGAGATAGCAGAGGGAAACCAATTAGACGTAGGCTTGTATTGGCAGTAAAGTATGTGATTTTGGGGCTACACACAGAGGCAAAAACATTATCTTCCAGGGAGGTTATGTTCCAGCTGTATATGGCACAGGTGGAACAGTATCTCTGGCTTGGGCATATCTGTGGCAAACTGACATGGATGAATGGGAGGGAATTCAGAGAAAAGTGTTGTTAAAAGAGAAAGAACTGGAGAGAATTTCTTAAACAAGAAAGATTAAAAATGTATTTTATATGGCTTGGCAGTGACTCAAGTTGGAAAGAGCAACATTCTACAAAAACCTGAAGGCAGTAAATAGCAAGGAAGAAAAATACACTTAGGGTGACGGAGGGGCTTAGCTAGGTGTAAAGGTGAATATAGGCAAGAAAAACATCTTGTGGGCAAGACTAATACGTATGATTGTGAAAAAGCCCTAAAAGGGAGGTGGTCAATGCCCATGACAGACAAATTTCCGCCTGAGCAGAAGCACAGACCTTACGCTGCAGGCTGTTTGCAGAGCTGCTGGGGTAACTTGGTCACCTGTATGAGTGTGGCCCAGTAGCRCAGAGCTTAGAGCAGGCTATGTTGTCTTGACAAGGGTGAGGGTGGAAGAATCTGTGCTGAGATCCTTAGTTGGAGCTTTTCTACAAACTGGCTTCTTTACAGTTAGATTGGGTAATATGCCATAATGATGTGGCGGTCAAGACATGATCTTTGGCCCTGTAATGGAGCTCTGCCCTTAACTATCGTCCAAGTTTGACCTCTTTGCCTTTTTGGCAAACGTAGACTGTATCCCTTACAGAAATACAGCTTTACTTTTCTGCCATCAGGCAGGGTCTTCCAGACAAAACTTGGTTCATAAATGGAGGTGTCTTCCTGCTGAGGGACCCTAAAATTCTTCCTCAGCCCTCTCCTCCTTGCTCCTGGATCAGGTTCAGATCCCTTTGAGATTTAGGGGGTCTAACATGACCCCTCTCCTGTTGTTACAGAGACTGTTTAGCCTGGGGAAGAGAAGACTGAGGGRGGATCTTATCAATGTGTACAAGTACCTGAAGGGAGGGTGTCAAGGGGACAGGGACAAACTCTTTTCAGTTGTCCCGTGTGACAGGACAAGAGGCAATGGGCAGAAA
>NW_028186352.1:978128-1007002 GCF_003343005.1 Rhea americana | reverse complement strand
CCCTGCTGAGCAGGGAGGTTGGACTAGATGATCTCCAGAGGTCCCTTCCAACCTTACCGATTCTATGATGCTATGATAATCCTGGCCCTCTTTCCGCTTCTGCTTTCTGTCTTGGACCCACTAAATTCTGCGGAGGTCGTCTGGTTTTCCCACCATGTGTGACAGTGAGGCCCATTAATTGCCCTCAGAGTCTGCATGGGCTCCACCTGCAATTCAGGATTCCCACTTGGAGCCCTTTGTGTTGTTTGTGCTATCTATGGAGATTTTCAGTTGTTTCTATGGTGCCTTGTTTGATTACAACTTTTATAAGGGACTGGATAGTTTAGAGAATTAATATGYGTGTGTGGCCTGTAGCCTGTGGTTCAGCTCTTGCTCAGTGGTAAGGAAAGGTCATTAACATCTGATAGCTGTGTAGAGACTTTTGTATTATTCAGCAATTAGTAGTCCTTGTTAGTATCAAAAATGAACAGTAGAATATCACTAGGGGCCTAGGCAAATTAATATCACACATACTTTAATGTACCATTTATTAATTAATGGCAACCCTCCCATGTTTACTAGGTCACACTTGTTTGTATGTGTTCCTCCCATTTCAGTGTTATTTCACATGCARAAAAAACCCTGAATGCCATACCAAGACAAGGATGTGACCATGCAGCTGTGRGCTAAAGCTGTTCATTAGCACGTGTTGGATCTCTCCCGAGTGCTTTCAGGGACCTGGGGGGGGGTGCAGTACCACTGCACAAATCCAGACCCATTTTGGAGGATGCTTTCGAAACTGCACCCCAAACGTGACTGCRGCACCACAAAGCTTCGTGTGTTCACTAGAGGCAGCGGCAAAACTGCTCTTGTGTTCAGGAAAATATGAGATAGCAAATGGTCAAAAGATTCCTCTCGACAGAAAAGAAAAATAAATAAARAATTACCTCTAGGGTACACGTAATGTTTGTTTCTGAAAGCGTTGCCTAGCCACTGCCAAACAGACCATTTCACTCACCAAATCCACAGGGTGGAATTTGTCTTTTAAATTTTAGCAATGTGACACATCCTGTGAGGCACAGATGAGCAGCACAATTATTTTGAGACATTAAATGCTGAAGACCAGAGAGTCAAGAAAACCTAATCTATGTTCCCCTTCTTTTATTTTTGTACACTTAAAACCGCAGTTCTTCCTGCTTCTCAGCAACACCACGACCTGTAACACTGCAGCACACCGTGCGTGCGCTGTACGCAGAGGACAAGACGATGCGGGGGGGACACGCACAGATACGGGGAGCAGGCCGTGAGGTGCAGGTGCGCAGAAGTCTGTGTTTTGGGGGGGGGGGATATTCTTGAGTGTTGATGGCAGGGCAGTTCCTAAATCATATGATGAATGAGTGGTAAACCTTCTTGAGTCAACCCTGTGGGCTTCATTGCAAAGAAGTCAGGGTTGCRTAGGCTTTGCTTCCTTGTTTTTGTCCCCTGAATGTAAGGCAGAGAGCCTCAGCGGCAGCCCGTAGGCCAAGGAGATGTTGATATGGGTTCCCCACATACAGGCAGCCAACAGCACGTGTCCTCCAGGGGAAATGCATGCAGCTTGGGCACGCTTGTAAGCATAGTATCTAGCATTTGATTAACTGACAAGAGGGAAAGGAAAAATCGTTGGGGTTGGATATGCTCTGGAAAATGTTAGGCAAACTTCTTTATATTGGAAAACATGAGGTTGTCCAATTAACTTAAAGGAAAAAAAAAATTTAAAGCTTGGATCTATAACAACAGTAAAATAAACTTTGTGATGTCAATAGCAGACTTTGAACTAAGAAAAGCAAATAAATATTTTCCTAGTGAAATGAATCTTCATAGGAAGAAGAGTACTTAACTTGCCGTACTCCTAGATTAGGGTGATTTTGGCGACAGGCAGCTTAGCGGTCTTTTGTCTGGTTTGCAGTGTAGCCTGGGGCAGCCGAACCATAACCTATTTTCTGCTTTGACAAATCCTATCCCTCTGTTTTGAAAAGAGATAGAAAATAGGATCGGCAGTAGTTTACTAAGTGGGAATTGTAAAGCAGAGCTAACAGAAGGAATTGCTTGAAAAGCATCATAACACGTCCCTGTGTTCAACGCTGCAGAAGGATTCTGTGAGAATTGCAGCTGTCAAAGCAGTGGGYGAAGTGGACTTGACTTCCCACCGTCCGATATATCCAGTGGCCTCTTACCTCCTCGTCATCATCTTCTTTTGGGTTACATTAGAGCTTTGCGGTATTTTAGGGATGTTTTGCTTCGTTTTAGAGAACTTCTGGTTACAAAGTGCAAGGCACGCTGTGCAAGGCACGCAGACTAGCGTAGGAAGAGTGACAGTGATAGGAGTCCTTCAACGGCTGCATCTACGTAAGGGCAGATATGTTGGCAGTGTTTCTGCGATTCTGATGTGTTTGCGTATATGTTGGGATAGGTTTTACAGTGTAACACTAAAGGCTGGCATAAAATAAAACACAGGATATAAATTATTTCAATTTAAATTCTATCTACAGCTTTATATCACAAGATTTTTTTCCTGGATCTCCAAATGACTGAATTCTGTAATTTTGGGGAATGCTGGGAGCTGTATGGGGACCAAGTGTTGCTGCTCAGCATTATCCTGCCTGATTTCTGATATCTGGTTATATGCATAGTTCTACATCCAGCACTGGATCTCTTGATCAAATTTTGGACAAGTCATTCAGATGTTTAAGGGCTGCTTATATAAAAATCAATGRCAACTGTATCAAGTTGGATGAAATGTACTTAAAAACTTTCATATGGATTTGGAGCTTACTCCAGGCTCTGGTATGATAATGTTGATCAGTAATGAAAGTGGCTAATAATACCTTTTATCATTTTTTTTCAATAAAGCCTGGGTACGTACTCATCAAGTAGATGGAGTTCTTTTTCCCATTATCTTCATCTGAAACAGGACTAAGCCGTTAAACCAACCTAAATAATAAAGAAACATATAACATTCCCCATGGAAGTGTTTGCAGCTGTGTTCTTCTACCATATGTGCCAGTGAGGATCTCATTATAGTAAATTGGAGCCGTTAATGTGACAGTATTGCCATCATTATGTGTTCAAAAAAAAATGAGTCAGATCTCCAGAACTCCCGGATGTTCTAATATTGTAAATRTGTTAAGTGTTTTACTTTCAATTCTGGTTTCTAGGGCATTAGAGAGCAAACTGCCTGTCCCTGTAGGCTGTGAATTTTTAAGAGTCAATACAGCCTGGAGCAGCGATGCAGCCATATTCCTCCTTCCTCCCCACTGCTCCGTTTACCTTCTCCTCTCCGAGCTGTGATCCAAACTACTCCATCTCCCAGCCTCCTCACCACTATTTGATACCTTTCAGCTGYCTTCAGCACTTTCTCACCCTTCGTGGTCATCTTTCCCTCCATCTCCTGGCAGCAGCTTGCTGAATTTCTTGTGTGCAGCTCTTCTGCCTGTGGCTCTCGGTGAGAGGAGGTTGTTACCCTGCTAAGTCCCACACTGGACCATAGGAAACGGGAGCTCCCTTTCTGACTTCAGCTGTTCTAATGATAAAAAGAAATGATGGACTTTTTGAGTGAAGGGCAGCTAATGAATTTGTAGTCCTTCTTATTGCTCTCTGGTGAGACTTCAGAAAAACACAGAAACGTGTAATATTTGGGGCACTGAACAAGCCACTTATTTTCCAGGCCTGCCTTCTGCTTGGGAATGAAAAGGATAGAAAGCAGTGGAAGAATATGCAGGAGAGAGATACTAGGACTGCTACAGAGATTAAATCAGAGCATCTATAAACATTATATTGTCCCTRGTGAAAATTTTCCATTTCCCCATTACTAGTTTTTGATAAGTTAATTTCCTGGTTACTCATCTGACCGCTCCCATAAACRGAGATGCACGTGGGATTTGTCTGCCTTGACTTTGGTAATAATACTTAGCATTTTATAAAGTGCAATAACTTTCAAAGACTTTCCAAATATTATGGAACTAAGCTTCATTCATCTGTTGGTTTTTGCTCTCTCGTCAATGAAATCCTATATCTAATCTGCTAGAAGTTCCCATAGCCATTTTGTGCGTCTTTTATGGTTTTGTTATGGCAAGGCTGTCTAAGTCAAAGGCTTGTCAGATTTAAGATGTAACTTTTAATTGCCTGTTTTTTCTTGCAACATTTTTTTCTGTTAATATTTCATTTTTTTAATCACAGAAATAGATTTGTTTCTGTCTGCTGTGAGCACCCACGCTGCTTTAAGACAATAGTGAGCTGAACACTCTTATTTCAACGAACCATTAAGCTGTCATGTTGGGAACATGATTGTAGCTTTGCACCACGGTCCCTGCTGGATCAAAGCAGTCCCGGGGCTCTGATTCATCATTCCCTCAGGTGTAGGTAGGATGCAGAAGTGATTCCTAGCTCTCGCTTGCAGCTGCTGGAGGAATGGCTGAATGGGATATACGTATGAATGGAGCATATAGACTGCAGACTATAGCCCAGCACTGAGTTTGCATTGATGCTCAGCTGTAAAGCCACGGTCCGAGCAGTGGATATACAGACCATTCCCAACCGCCTCTGCTACAGGGGCATTAACTGGTGGGAGAGGGGTGGAGAATGAGGACCTGTCATCCCTTTAGCCATGCCACCTCTACCTGCCTGTGATCATGAGCAAAAGCCCCTATAGTTTCCCTCTGGATTTTTCTTCATCGCAGCACTTCGTTCAGTGTCTCTGCGTATTGAACACCCGCCGCCCTTGTGTCCCCCGGGATCTAAGGCTCCTACTTCATTATCCCTAATAACGTGTTGTAGAGTAGCTGAGTCTTGCTTCAGATGTGCATAAACCACAGCTGTTGGTGTGCCTGTCTGGCAGACGAGCATGGCAGATGTGYTACACCGGGTCTCTTTCTGCTCTTTCTTGTCCGTTTTACACCTGCATCTCCAGTGAATTCACTGGAGCTTCTCCAGATTGACGTCATTACCAAGAGCATACATAGAATTGCAAACTATATGGATTACTAATGGAAAAAAAGACGTAAAAACTAAATCAAGCGCTAGTTACGGCRGACTGGGACATAATTCTCATCATTTTAATAGAGAGCAACACCGAATTAAATCTTCAGGTTGTCCTGTTCTTAAAGCAGAGGTGTTTAAAAGGGATAATGAATACAGCCAAGGATCCAAGCTCTGTTTTAAAACAGACCTGTGTAAGTTTGTAGACCCTTTAAATAACGTCACCAATATGAGATTTACACTGCCACAGCTAGATCAGAATCTGACGTAACGTAAATAATGGATGATGCACATCAAAAGCGTTGAAAGAAAGATGATTWAAAAAATGATTGGAAAATAGCACAGATTATTTTAAAAAGATGTTTCTGAGCTGCAACAGTTAAAGCCAGTATCAGATATCAGATGTATTATGTCTACAATCCAGGACTGTTTCATATGATAATATAAAGCTTCAAATGCTTTAYTCATAATATTTGTAATGTGTAGCCTTCTATTCCCCCCCTTTTTTTTAAAAAAAAAAAAAAAAAACTAACAAATGTATTATTTTTGGTAAATACTGGGCACCACACTGATGTCAGGAAAATGAGTTGCAAATTAAAGCTATTTCAAAAATTTTGAGAAAACACCATATTTGTCCTTTTGTGTTTTTTTAACAACTACAGCTTCAGTATATAACATTGACTTAAACATAAACTCACTGTAAATCAGTATCAATATTTTAGATAACTCTGTGTAGTTCCTGTAGAAGTGAATTTTCCCATTACATCTGTGATGCGAGTTTTGCATAAGAAAGGATGCAAATTCATACTCAGAGCACATTCGTACAGACTGTTAAGGACAGGATTTGGATCAAGGCTTAATTGCCGTCATACTTGCTTTTACTTTTTCAAAAACAATGCAAAAGAACATGTCAGTCCAAAGAAACTACCAAAGTAGCTGGAGTGCRGAGCCAGTTTCGGCATGCAAAAGGTTTCTTCTGCAGATTAACTGGTATACTGACATTAAGGAATCTGCTTTTTTAACGTAGTTACTGAACATCCTGTTGTGTTTTAATCTACTTCTGAAGCATATAAAGCAGCTGTGCTTCATTAGCTTCAAGTTATTATGAATGCAGAATATAGTCTCGTTTTATGAGTGGGAATACTGAGCGTTCAACAAAATGTGATGCTTTTAATTGGTTTTTAATATTTTTTTTGCATTCCATGTAACACCATATTCCCATTATGCCTGTAGGCCTTACTGAGAAAGATCCATACGCAAAGCCTGCAAACKCAGCTCTGCTCACTCGTGGACCTAGTCTAAGACCTGCTAAGTGACTATGTTTCCTTTGCACATCACCATTGCCCATGTTGAGCTTCTCCAGTCATACAACCCCTCAGACCAAGGAAAGGGGATAGTATTTTAAATAAACTCGAGCTTTTACACACACTTCAAGGGCACCATGAGCCAGCTGTCAGACCCAACAGGCAGCAAGAGAAGGCCATTCTGTTGCAAATAGGAATCAATTAATGGAAACCACTGCAAGGAGYCCATAAAGTTTTTGTATCTTCTCCACAGACAAAAAGCATGTGTTGGGTAAACCTGTGTGGTGGCTTGTAAAATAGTATGAAAATACCAGTGGCAATGTTGTGAGATCTGTTGCTGAGCTCGGCGTGTGCTAATTCACCCTGTCAAAGAGAGTAGATTCGTTCTGCACCCTGCAGCTAGACCGAAGTGAGGACCAGAGCTACCGCACTGAGGTAACTCTGCTGTGTTACTACTGCACTACGCAACCTGCAGTGCCAAGTGCTTATTGAAATCCCTAGTGTTGCCAACTCTTGTAACATTATTTATTCAATATGGTTTTGATTCTTAGGGACCATATCCTGAAGTGATGGGATTCCACGGATGTTTCAGTTTTCAGTTAAAAAGAAAAATATTCTCGTGAATAGAGAAAAGCTTGGAACTAGTGATCATCACACACAGGTGAACAGGAGTCTGTTTGTTTGTTTTAAAATATCATGCCTTTAAGGCTAATACTTTGAGAGGTAACCTAAGATCAGATGGGAAAATCTCTAGTTTTCTCAGAAAAACTGTAAATCTCCTATAATCAGAGTCACAAAGTAATTTTAGCTGGAGGTGAACTCTGGAGATCATCTAGTCCCACCTCTTATGCAAAGCAATGTCAACTAGATCAGGTTGCCGAGGAACTTGTCCAGCTGAGATCTGAATGTCTGCAAGTTAGGAGATTTCACAACTGCTCTGGTGCCCTATTCCAGTGTTTTGACAACCTCATCTTGAATTTTTTGTTCCTTATCTCAAGTTGAAATTTCCCTTGACACAGCTGGTACMTGTTGCCTCTCATTCTATCACTTTACAGTTGTATGAAGAGTCTGGTTCCATYTTTTCTGCAGCTGCTACTACCTAGTTCACCTGTAGACAGCAGTGAGATCTTTCCTTTGCTTTTTCTTCTTAAGACCAAATAAATCTAGTTCCCTCARCCTCTCCTTTGATGCCATGTGCTTCAGCCCCTAACTGTTTAGATGGCCTCTCCTGGACTTCCTCCAGTATGTCAATGTCTTTCCTGTGCTAGGAAGCCGAAAAGTGGACACAGTGGTCCAGGTGAAAGTCTAGAGCTAAGCAAGACCCAACTTCCAATCACATTGGCTTGGATTCTTCTCTTTCAACTTTAGGACTCTTATCTACATCTGTACTGCTCAGTCCATGTTCCCTGTATAGGCAGTGGAGAAGAAAAGGTCCTTCTAGACTGCTATTTGCCTGTCTCTTTCTGCAGTCTACCTTTGGATGAGATGCTTTGTGTCCCAGAGRGACCATTTCTCTCCACTTACTATGAAAGCAATCTGATGTGACAAATTCAACTGCTACTGTCTACGCTATTCTTTTCCAAAGTTAGGTGAGATAATTCCCAGCCTGAGTCTTTATAGGAAAGATAAGGGCAACTGGTCTAAGTTATAATAATGCCAATAATGGTCACAGTCCTACACATGAGAAAAATGCATAATCAATAGGTCATTTTTGACAGCAAAAATGCTGTGTTCAGTGTTTACTGATGTCTCTTTGCAGGGACAATTAGATAAAAGAATGAAGGATTCACACTGTCTTCCAGCCAGCTATTGAAGGGATAAGGCCCACATCTAATGATTTAGTACAACTGTCACTCTTGTAGAGTCGCAAATTCTGCAAATTCTATATTAAGCATACTTTGAATACTCAAGCATTGGCCTTCATGTCTTTGTTAGAAAGCTAAGCCATAGGATGGCAGAAGTCAGATGTTTACTGAAAATGAGAAGTGTGGGTGTCTGAGAGTCATGAGGCTGATGACAGAGAATATATTAATCCTGGCATCCTTGCTATAGGGTATCTTTAAGTCCACCAAAATCACAATACATCRCTACAGCTTGCATACGGCTGCAATACTAATCAGGCATTGAAATTAAATTGTAATAAGCTAGGCAGGCACCRTGTAAACTGAATCATAAACCATAATCTGGATTCTTGAAAACAATCCTCTTAGCATTCCCACTGGTGACTTAGTCAATGTAATCAAATATAGTGGTCTTGTAAACACCATCTTTTACCAGCATTCATTGATCCTGAAGCCAGTGGTTCTGGTCCTTRTTTCCCTTCCTTTCACAGGTTATTCAAAGCTGCCTTCCACTACAGGCTGTAGGATACTGGAAATAACTTGATATTCTTTTGGAAAACAAGATCTCATTTATTCAAGCTAGCAAATATTACAGGGAACAGTAGTTTATTGTGCCTGATACATATTTGTTGGGCTCACTGCAAGGATGAGATGGTGAAATATAATGACTTGTGATATACAGCAGGTCAGGCTAAATGGTCTAATGGTTTCTTCTAAATACACGAATTGCTGGGCTGTGTGCCAGAAGCCAGGCAGACTCTCAGTGTTCCCACAAGTCACTATATTCATCTATCCCTGCTCTCTTGCACTCTGATGAAACTCCCATTTACATCATTTAGAGCAGGATATTGATGGGGGTAGTTAATGCTAAGATGAAAAGTGCTATGGTTTGTTGGGAACCCCTGAAGTGCTAGATAATGAAGGCGAGGCTAAATGGGTCCCGAGTCCCTCTAAACTTGAATGTTTACTTGAACGCTTGAGAGACTTGTGCTCCCTGGGATTAGTGTCCTTGGTTTTTACTTCTCCACTGTCCATCCCGAACAGCTCTTTGGCAACCGATTCCCAGCTGTAGCTTGTATTCTGCAGTGCATCTAGCTGACTACCGAAAGGGTCCCACTGTGTATTGCTTAGAGGGGCCTCTCTTGAAATTGCTCTTTGACACTGAACACTATTAGCGTCATAAGCTGCAGTTTCAAATTTTAACTTAGTCGTTCCCTGCATCTCTGACAGTATCATTGTCTTCTCTGAATTCCTTGTTCTTGTATCAGCTCTGATGCTCATCCAATTCCACGGTGAGCCAAGTTAGTTATAGTCAAAAAATTATTCACCTGTGTTCTACCAATATAGGTCTTATGTCAGCTCACTGTAGGATGAGACCCGTGCCAAACCTGGCACAGGAAAAGCAGCAGGAATACGAGACTCTAACTGAGAGGTAGTAACAGGAATGTGCTTTTTCAAAAGGGCAGCTGATTAGGCTAATTATGACATGCAATTGCATTTTCAGAGAGACAAGCTAGTGGTAAAATTCTGAGCAGCAAGAACTGTGGTGAAAGCAGTGCCATAGGCTGCGTTCAACTTACTTGTGCCACCTAGTCTCTTAACCTTGGATGAGCTTTTCGGACCTGACTGCATTCATTACATTTATACAGGAGAATATTGGCTTTTTYCTTCTGGCCCGGGTATTTTTCTCTGTTGGAAGCCCTGATGCTGATGGTGTCACTCCAGACATCTCTCTAAGTTACTCTGAATACAAAATTTCAGCTTTAAACGATTAGTTTCAAATTGGCTTGGTGCAATCTCCGCTCTCTTTTGAAGCAGGTGCTGTGACAAACTAGCAGCTCTTTATAGCTGTATCGTCTTAGAAAGCTCTTGTAAAACACAGCTGGTTTCCAAACCGGCTTACTGTCCTAGAAACTGGCAGGAAGAAGAGATTTATTACACTATTTTTCTGCTCACTTTAATGATATGGAATCACAAAATAATATAGGTGAGAGGAACCTTTGAAGAGCCCAAACTATTGCTCAAAGAGGGGCCAACTTAGATCGGATCAGGGCCTTATTACCTACATTTTCAGCTGTTCCCTCTTGCAGTGTTTGAGCACCTTCATGGTGATTTTTTCCTCCTATAATATTGAGTAGTTATTTCCTGTGTTCCAATTTGTACTTGTTGCCTGCTGTGTTTTCACCGTGCATGTCTGAGAAGAGTCTGGCTCCATATTCTCCACACCCTGCAATTAGGTATTTGGAGGCAGCAGTGAGATCCTTTTTCAGACTTTTCTTTAAAGCTGAACAAACCTGGTTCTTTCAGTCTCTCCTAGTGAGAAATGCACTTTAGAGATTTTCAGGAAATACTAAGCCCCAGAGAGCTYGCCAGAGACACAAAGACCCATGTTGTCTTTGGTGTGGATGATCCACAGATCTCATGGACCCAGCGGATGTGCAGGATAGGAACTCTCACTCCTCAAGTAGCCTGGTGGGCAATCCCTTGCCCATTGTATGAGTTTCCCTTTCCTTGTTGTTCAAATCTCTGCAATACTTTAATGACTCATTTGGTCTTTATCCACCTGATCTCTGAACTCCTGTTCCATGAGCAACCACTTCAAAATAGGGTAGAAATTCAACTTATAAACCAAATGCAAGATATAAAACTTGAGTTATGTTGTTGTGTACAAACTTCAGGCTGTCAAAGGGGCTTCAGGGAAAATCTTCTGTTTTAGTGAAAGTTTCTGATTCACTCAGTCCTCCTATTTTCCTAATTTTAACAATAGAGACATTGATTTATAAATTAGTGGGCTATTTTAAAATAACATGCATCTTCTTATCTTTTAGATTTTTTTTTCTGACAAGTATTTTAAAAGAAACACAATTTTATTCTGCATGCAGTAACAGCATGCTGGAAATATTAGCTTTTTTTCTTGTTTATGCTACTTAGAAGACTTTGATCAGGAAAGAAATTCCTTTCTATATCTTCTATTTATTTTATTTTCAATGGAAGAATTGAGACACTGATAATCTGAGGAGACGAGACTGCTTAGGCATCTAGGTTCTTTGCCAGCTGTTTCTTGTGCAACTGCTGTCAGAGCTGGGTTCTGCTCTATGTCAAGTCACAGTAAACATAGTTCATGTTTTGCTATTTTCTAACGTGCCAAATGTTAAATAGCTTGGTCTCCTGTGACACAGCAGAAATACCCAAATCATTATTCTACTTCACTTTCAGGAATTGTGTTTTTTAGCTCCTGCAGACATTTGACAAGTCATCCTGTTCAGATATGTTCGCACTGTCTTGAATCCCTCCAGACTTAAGATGCTTACCCACTTTCAATCCTTGTACACACAACCATTTATTCTGCTGGTTCTCTGTTTTTTGTTTTGTTTTGTTTTTTCAGTTATCCACTGCTTAATGGATCTTGTTTTTTCTTGGTGGCCATCTATTCTGTTGCATCAGGTTGGTAGATCTATTCCTCATCCATGGTTTATCTGAGAATTTTTACCACTACTTTTCCCTCTTATTCTGTGAAATAAATCTTGTGGATACTAGCTGTATCTGAGTTTGGTGCAAGGATGGCTGCAAAAACAATCATTGTCCATGACGCTTTGAGTTTTTCAGTTATTTAATAGGAAAATGCTCATTTACCTGTAGTAAGGTAACATTTACTTAAATAACCAAATAGTCATGTGTTCTATACCACTCATGATAGTCTTTTAAGATAAAGATCTGTGGTATAGACATAAAAAGAACGATCATGCTGAGTGAGGCATTACCAGAAATCAACTCATACATCACTCTTGTATTTTCCTAAACCGAAACATTTTTCCGAGAGCACCTAAGAGACTTAGCAGTCCAAGACATACAGAAAGTCTTGTGCAGTACGTTGGATCAAGTTAAAACCAGACCTAACTCAACGAGTTAAAGTAGTTGCAGTGGAGAGGAGCTTCCCATGTATTAAAAGTACTCCCTTCCAAACCCCAACATTTCTCAAACACCGGTTAGAACTGCGACTTCCATTTTTCATTCTCTTTGCGTGTTACAGAGGTATTTTTAGACACTAACAGAGRCTAAATGTGTACTTTACGTGTTTAACAGAATGCTTTAATGAGTGAGGACGCATTTCAGATAAACAACTGATGCAAACTAATGGCTCTCTGCTGTTAAGGTGATCATTCATTTCTGGCCATGCTTGTTGGCTCTGGCATTCACTGGTCATTTCCTAGGCTCATTTGCCTTGCTGAGCTGGAAGAAAAATAACCCAACAAAAAGTGCATAATTGCCTGCCAAATTAGTGAGTTGAATTTTGTCAGTAAAAGAGCTGGCAAGTACCATAGTTAATGCAAGGAATGAAGCTGGTTGGGGTGGAGGCAAGGCRGTGTGGGGAAAGAAGAGATGGAGAAGTGGGACCGTTCCTTTGGGTAGCAGCAAGGCAMTAGGTCAGCTCGCACCAAAACTTTGGTCAAGCAGGACTTGCCTCTCATTTTCTGTTTTCCCAGGTTCCTATCTTGAACAGCTAAAAAAAATGATATGCCCATAAAGTTTGCAGTTTAGCGTAGGCACAAATGACTGGTTTTCATTAGTTGTTTTGTAGTGATATTCAGATAATTTAATTCCCTTAACAAATCCTTGAAGACACCTACATTCCCTTTCCCTGCAACCAGACTTACAACCAAGACTCTTGCTGTGCATTACAGATTTATTACTTAGACTATTTCTGTAGAAAACAACAGTATTAATATTTTAATAGTGATCCACCATCTCTCTTCCACAAATAAAGCACAAATGATCTGATTCTGATCTCACTTTCCCTGGGATAAAGCRTAAGCAATTTTACTGAAGACAAGCATTGCATCAGTGCAAAATGCTGGAGTTAAATGAGAACTGGCAAAGAGTAACAGCTTAAAAAAAGATGCCTGGTCATCATTTTAACTACAGAATATCAGAAGGACATACTGTTAAAACCAAATTTTTTAGGTAACGAGTGTGAGGCRTGGTGGCTCTCCCCACCCCTGTCAGTGTTACACTCGTTCGAGAGGATCATGCTAAGTCCATGCACCGAATTAGAAATCAGCTGTCACTAAGGAGCGTTTCACAGTGTAAAAGGTTCCCAGGCGTGATGGTGTGCACAAGAGGCAGCCGTGGGGATTAAGCTGGCTGGTAACAAAAGCATTTGTATTTACCAGTCTGGTTGACTTCAGATCAGCCTTCTAAACATTTCCATGGAAACAAGGGAAGTTTTGGTTCACTGTAAGTGGCTTAATTTATTTTCTCATTATATTGAAAAATAGAATATTAAGCAGAGACAAAAGTAGCTCTGAAACATTATATTTTTACTAATTTGATTTTAATCAGTCATGGCATTCAAAAGCCATGATGTTACTTGCTTTTCCATACTGCCTGTCTGCAATTATGGCTGAAGMTTTTCATTGAGTATCTGCTCCTTGAATCTGCACTGAACAGCACAAACAAAGTGAGTCAGGAAAAGAATTGTGGAATTGCTGAGGGGTTAAAATCTTTATTTTTGGTTAAAAAAAAAAAGTATCCCATGCCTTTGTTTATGAGCTTTCCTTTTTTTAGACAGCATGAAACTTRATAGACTGGAATGTGCTTACATCCTAGGGTCTTCTTATTTTATACTGTTTCACCAAAATGTCATGTATAAGTTTTTGTTAGAMTAATCACTTGTCCCATCAGAGGCATGAAACATATATGGATACACTCATTAAGAAAAGTGCTCAAAATGTGTTTCATTTAGTTCTGGTATTTTTAAAGTTACATTCTAGAAAACCAGCTCCAGGTGGATTTTGTCCTTGTTTTCTAGAAGGAATTTGCCACTTCCATACAAACCAGGWGCTTTGTATACCGTCAGAGTAGAAATATCCTGAACATGGTGTAAAGCAGCAAAGTCAGAAGGACTATACGCTGACTCGTGCTAGTTCTTGCTAACTGTCCCGTGGGATGGAGGCAGAGAAAGACGAATTGGTTGTATGACTCAGGAGGTATTTTCCAGGAGAAGCGATTCTTACTCCTATAATGCTAATAATTGGTAAATGTATGAACTACTGGAACAGAARCAGCTTTAATTATGCATGAATGCCAATCAGTCAGGAAATCAATTTGGCTGACTCACACTTGAAATTTAGCCTTATGCTCTGAATTTTGATAACTCCATGTTTTTATCTTAAGTTATATGCTAAGAGTAGTCAGAGAGAGCAGGGACACTTGCTGTGATGTTTACCTGAGCATCCGTAGGCKCGTATGTAATATCTGGGAGGACAGGACTCTACCGCCGTAACTGCGTTACGGAGCGAGCGGGGTCGTCTGTATTAATGCATCAAATCTCCCAGTGCGCTTAGGAAGCAGTAAGGTCACCGTTTTACATATTGGGAAGCTGAGACGAAGAAACAGCCCCTGGTTTGTGCAGTGCCGCGGAGGTTTTTAGTGTTCCAGGGAATTAAGTTTCCGATACCTGCAAACCTGATCTCAGAGTTAACCTAATACTCTTTTCCTGTTGCTCATCAGTTCCACCCACAGTGGATCAGCTCCATCTATCCGCTCTTCCTAGAGAAATAACGGCGTGTCAGGCACTAATCTCCAGGGCATTTTTATAGTAAAACATAACCAAGAATTTCTGTTTCGACAGCAGATGCATCCAACCTTAGTTATTAAAACATGTTGTAACAGGTGGCTGGGTGTCTGGCTCCGTTTCATACCTCCCTGGACAAGAATTCACGCAGCTGACGACAAGCAGCTGTATGCGCACTTGGAAAACTTTGTCTGACATGCCTGCAGCTGTGCAAGTGGCTTTAATCGAGAGCAGAACCAGCCAGAGAAATGCAGAGGAAATGTGACCAAAACACTCTCCTAGGTAACTATAGTCTTTGGAAGAAAACCATGTTAATACGTTGGCAATGTAAAGGTATTGTTTCCAGGCATAAAAACCTGGAAAAAAAAAAAAAAAAAGACTCTGAGCCTGCTAACATATCTCCAACAGTGAGCACAGCATATAACATTTTAAAGTGATCTGAGTGTTTATGTAAACTCTCTAGCGGCTGGAGTCAAACAAAATAACAAAAGGATGTTAAGTTTCCTACAAAAGATGCTTGTCCTCGCAAGAGCAAAAAAAGCAAAAGGTTTGTAAAGAGCAATACAATGTAAAAAAAACCCTCAGAAACCAGAATTCTGGTGTGTGCAGTAATGACACTGCGAGTAGTCCCAGATGGGACTTTTCGTATGATTAACATGTGTGTTTACAGTCTGAGATCTATATTCTTTGAACAATATCCCGTGCTTCCCCTCTCCACTCAAAATTTAAATTCTCATTTTTAGCACAGGTTGCTATAGTAATTTGTTTCTTCTCTAGTACTTCTTTACATCCATACAACCTGAGGTCCTGAGCCTTCGCTGTGTGTGGGTTTGGGCGGAGGGCAGAATGAAAATGACTTGCTGTGTGCCGCACTGATTTTAGTCTAGCGCCGCTGAAGTCTAAGAAGAGAGTCAGATCCTAAGCTGTCATTAAATTGCATCAGGAGCAAACTAAGGAAACGCTCCAAGTGGAACAACAGAGCACCGAAAAATTATTACAGTGCTGTAACCGTTTGGAAATGAAGAGAGCAACTTGGGAAAGTTTAATCCGTGTGTTATTCCCTGTCCTCAAAAGGGGCCGGTGAAATGCAGGTTAGCAGGTAGCTTTGTTCTTGACAATGCATTTTGGAGGCTCTTGTGGTTTTGGTAATCTCCAGATTTCTCTGGCAGAGAATGACTGTGAAACTGTTACGTAGGATGCTGAAGTAGAGTGAGCACCAAGGAAAACAGGATATAGGATAGTCTCTGTGCAGGCCCAGTGCTTACCTCGGCTGTGAACAGGGTTTTCATCTTCTTAGAGCGAGCCATAAGCGACAACAGCGTTAGACCTAAAGGCATCTTATATGGGCTGTGGGGAAGACTACAGACGGAGCTTGTGTTAGCTGAAAATTGAGTACRAGTAAATAAGCAAATGTAGTGAAAGGAACGATGAAAAAAGAGCCAAGAGCTGCGGCGAGGATGCACAAATGGCGGTTGGGTTGCTGCCTGTTCCAACACGACTCTCTAACACCCTGCAGTCTTCAGAAGGGCTTTGCAGTGTCCYGTGCAGCCAGGAGGAGGAGGATGGGAGGACCCTGGTGACCATAAGGTCTTCTTCCTTGCCTTGTTTGCTCGGGCTCTGGGCAGAGCACCCCTGACTGCTCCACCAGATCCCTGGAGACCTTCCAGGAGCATGAAGTGCTGCTGGGGTACTTTATCCAGGGTCCCTGCTCTCATCTCCGATCAATACATTTTTGAGCCTGTAATCTCTGTCCACTTCGTATTTTTTATTATTTTCACCAGTGTTAATTGTTCCTTCTCCTCGTGATTTATTTTCTACTTAGCCCTTCCAAAAGGGCTTGGAGTTTTTTCCAATTTTCTGTGAGAAAAATATACACCAGATTTGATAGGTATTTGTAACTGAGCAAACATCTGGTTAGTCCTCATTGTTGATCAAATCACCAGTTTATCCCTAAATAAATAGAAGACTGAAACATCTTTCTTTTACAAATTGGTGCCTAGAATTTTCTCTACTACTACAATTAATTTCTGATGGCAAATATTGTTCCACCTAAAAATAATTATTTTCATCTTCTGCTTAGAAAATATAAAATGGTCAGTTCTCTTTTACTCAACATTCTCAGGAGTGTGGGAACCTGAACTCATTGGTATTGAGAAGGTTTTCTGTTTATTAACTTAAAAATTGCCTATGTAATCTGTCCTGGAATGTCTGGGGAGAAATAACAAATTATGCATATGGAAAAATCCATAAAATTCTATTTTCTAACAGAATGCATCATTTAATTCTAACTGATCTTAAGCATGAATTGCACAAGCAAGGGACCTCAGTGCTTTATTTCTTTTTATCTATTTAAAATTGCTTTTTGTTTTAGCTCCCTATTTGCTGCCATCAAGCAGAAACACAGCTCTTCCCCATTCTCAGTATCAAACATACTCAGTTGTTCAGGTCTTTGAATAGGTACAAAATAAGCTTTTTTACAGACTGAAAGTCATCTTCAGATACTTCAAAGACTTCTTTTGCATTTGTTTCAATGTTTTGAGAGCTTCTTTAACACTAGAGTAACCTGTGGCAAAATTTATTAACCTTTGATTTACATTCTCTTTTGATTTGCATTCCTCTTCTAAGTTATCAGTTTCTGATCTAGTTTTTCAAATTTTTTCCTCTGAAATAGAGACGCGGAGCCAGAGKTTCAGCTGCTGCAAACTGGTGTGTSTTAGCTCCCAGCACTGAGAATCTGACTTCTTACATCTTCTATATATTTTCTCAAATCAGATGTTATTGTTTTCATCTAGAACTTTATTTTCAGTTGCAGTAGAGCTAGTAACATCTGGCACGAACTTTGCCTTGCTGTGACAGGCAATTGCTAGTTCCTCATACAGCTGTGAACAAACACAATATTGTTCACTTCAGTTGAGCTACATTTGCTTTTCACATGGCAAACTSTTAGCAGAGAGTCCAAAAAAGATTTATGCTTAGCAATGAAGCGATGCTCTGTATTTCCTCTCAGCTGTGATCTTTTCAGATAGTGTGAGGAAGCTCTTACCTGCCCAGCTTGTATTTGCAAGTCTTATAAAGCAAAATTGCCTGTCCTTTCTTCCTCYGAGTAACAAACTAGCGCCAAGAAACAAGAACTAAATCAAACATGATAACTCTGGAAACTTCTCATTAGAGGTCTGCATTAACCATTAATCCTGAAGKTCTCTGTGAGTGGGACTGGATGATAAGTTTAAAAGGCTCAGAAACTCAGAAAAAAATGTCTTCAAGAGAAAAATCAACTCAGAAACTTCTCTTCATAGTACTTGCAATTTCTGTATGTTGAGTCATATCTGCTAATTGTAATCCCAATATCCTTTTATCATCGTGGTCCTGTTGATCTAGTAACACTTTGAGAGAAGGAACTGAGTTCTAGTCCTATCCATGTGCCATTAATGGAATATTTTACTAAGCCTTGGTCGGAAGGCCAGGCTACATGCTTGGGAATAGATCTTGATGGCATCACTGAYGGCGTCACTCTAGGAGTTTTGCTCCCAGTCTAAGGAATAGAGTGGAAGGGCTGCAGCTTGATTCTGGCTGTGTACAGCGCTTCAGGGCTGACTTCAAGCCAGATTTGTACAGATCTGTGAAAAGCAAACTTAGCGAAGAGGAGGAGAAGAGAGTGAAAGAAGTAAGTAGAGAGTAAAGTGATACCAGACACTGACGGCTACCCATGAAGTTTTCCAGAAACCATAGTATTACTAGGAGAAATTAAGATGGTGTAAAAAACAGAAACACAAAAAACAAGCAAGAAGAAAGTTAAAAGGATTAGAGAAGATGGTCATGTTTTAGGAGAGAAATGAAATCTTAAAGACTGAGTATATACACCCAATTTTTTTAACATCATKTCCAAAGAAACCCCCACTTGAGGGTTTCTTAAAATGAAGCTTAGGAGAAAAGTGACGTTGTAGGAAGGCTGAAAGTTACGGAACAGTAGCAGATTCTCTGGATGAAATTCCATCACTTGAGCTACAACGTCCAAGTTTCTGTGCATGASATGGAGTCTGCATCCACTGTTCTGTGACAGGCTTATCATCAGCAACGTAGGCTAACCTGGGAGCAGAGTGACTTCCACCGCTAATTACTGTGAGAGAAGAAYGGGACCTAAATGACCAGTCTATGATAGGTTCAGAACTGGATGATTTCACCTTAAAACCTATTCTTCCTTTTGCAATTAGGAGAAGGAAGATGGGTGTCTCCTTCAAGCTTGAGGCCTGRTTTTGTTAATTGCTTGTTCAACACAGAGTTTAAATTAACCTCATTATAAGTGGCAGTTCGATGGCATTTTATAGTGCAGAGATTTGTCTGTTTAGTTAAGATGGCTTCTTCTGTTCAACTGCTGCTAATTAACATCCATCATTAACTGGTCCAGAGCTTGCAGCTCTATTCATTTAAATGATTGTTAATGGGAACTAYAGCCATTGAGACATTGAGTTAAATGCCAGTTTAATGAGTGTGTATTAGTTATTTCACTGTAACTGAAGCTCTCTGCATATGTTCAGAGAGGTAAAGGTTTCTCTCCTTTTTTACTGAAACTGTGGTCCTGAGCCTATTCAATTAAAAGAAAACCCATCAACACTAGAGGAATCGATTAAGAAAGTGGGACTAACAGAAAAAAAGAAGATAATCTCACAAATTAAGTTAGGTAAGAGGACAAAGATTTAGCTATTAAAGCCAATCTTTGGTTTTAATTGGAATTGTATTAGCAATTTTMCCCTAAAAGGTATAATTGCAACAAATCTAGAAGACAGATTCTGCTTTATCCACTGAGGTGCTGCAGCACAGAGAAGCAGCACAGCAACTGTGACAACCTCTCTCTTGGAACGACACTTTGCATATTGAACCAGGGAGCTCCAGAGCTGAAAGCACAATCATAGAATCATAGACTCATAAAATCAGTAAGGTTGGAAGGGACCTCTGGAGATCATCTAGTCCACCCCCCCTGCTCAAGCAGGGTCACCTAGAGTATGTTAGACAGGCTTGCATCCAGGCGGACCTTGAAGATCTCCAGAGAAGGAGACTCTACAACCTCTCTGGACAACCTGGTCCAGGGCTCCATCACTCTCACAGGGAAGAAATTCCCCCTCACGCTCAGGCCGAACTTCCTGTGCTTCAATTTCTGCCCATTGCCTCTTGTCCTGTCACACGGGACAACTGAAAAGAGTTTGTCCCCGTCCCCTTGACACCCTCCCTTCAGGTACTTGTACACCTTGATAAGATCTCCCCTCAGGCTTCTCGTCCCCACGCTGAAGAGGCCCAGATCTCGCAGCCGTTCCTCGTAGGGCAGGTGCTCCAGCCCYCTGATCGTCTTTGTAGCCCAACACTGGACTCTCTCCAGTAGCTCCATGTCTCTCACAAGCAGCGACAGCATGAGCAAAGCACGTTGCCAGCTTTCTTCGCCTGACTTTATAGCACAGAACCAAGCTCTCAGCCCTCTCCCTTATGAACATAAGGCTTATCTTGGGGATATCCTCACCTGGAGTAGGAAGACATTGCCACTAGCTGACCACTGTAGTCRCAGTGTTTCTATAGGGAGTCCTGACGTATGTGGCATAGTCATATGACAACCATTCAGTAGCATTTATCTGGTGACAGGACCTCAAAACTGATATTTCTTTATCTATACACTTTCTAGGAGTTATAGAAGTGGGAAATTATATSTGTATGAAGCCAAAACCATGAAAGAACACAGAACAGATGAAGTGAGAGATTTTGCCTTAAAATAAAACTTTCTCTTCTAATTCTGATTTAGATTTTCTCTAATCCTGCCTGTATTCCCTGACCTGCCTTCTCCAAAGTTTTCAATGGATCTTACCAAGCCAGACCTATGTATATGCCTCTACCTTCACTGACCTGTCAGCTGCTCTTGATACCATTGGCTGTACCCTTTTCTCAGGGAGGATGTTCGTCCTCCTTAGTGACGTTAACTTCTTCTGAGTCTCATTTTGTCACCCTGTCATATTTTGTTAAATTTTGAATCACATTTGTCACATTTTGGATCACATTTTGGACCACATTTTGTCATCTTCTGACCTCCTCCAGTTTTCTGTGAAGAGACCTGCCCTTAATCTTCTTTTACTCCTTTTTACCTTATTTCTTCATATTCTAATCCACAAACACAAATTCATGTTTTCATATCCATGTTGATGGCTCACAGACTTGCTTTTCTACTCCAAGTCTATTTTATTCTGTCCAGACAATGGTCTTCATTGTTTCTCTGGCAGGTTTGACTGAAATGTATATATCAATTCAAGTAAGCACAAACACGTGAAACTACTGTTAACATCTTCCATTGCTGTCTCTTTTGGTTTCTTTTTGTGGCAAAGTCACAGCAGTGGGCTTTCCTCCCTTCAGTTTGGCTGGATCTTGCCCTCTGCATACTTTCTGCTAAATATATGGGCTTTTTGTAACTGTAACATAGCTAAAATTCTTGTCCTCGAGCTCATCCTCTCACTGACCGCAGGATTCTTTTCTGCAGCTTCGACAAATATAACTTTCTTTTGTTCAATCTGATTCAAAATTCACATGCAGAGGCATTTTCCTACCCCAGTGCATTGACACTATCACCTCCTTCCTGCATTCTTTTATTAGTTTCCCTATCTCTGTTTATAAAACATAATCTTGTTTTCATTTTCAGCAATCTTCTTGTCTCATCCCCACATGGCTTGTCATCTCCTGWTCGTTTCTAAATGTCAGCTTCCATCTTTGATGGGCTGATAATGCCAGCCCCCTTCCTCTTGTCATTACATCTTCAAATCATCACCTTTCTCATGCTTACCCTCACGTTTGGAAGGAACTTTCTAAACCAGCAGCAAGTCATTTTAGAAGTCTTTCTTTCTTGTGATGCCTTGCAAAAACCTTGACAAGCTGATAATGTGCCAAGGCAGTTCCTTTTCATGTTAACTGGTATTTCTTGTATTCCCTGGCTGTCAGCAAGCCTGTGATCTTTTCTGTTTCAAACAAGGATCTTCTTTTTAATCACCTATCCCAACAGGGCCCTGGTCAAGGACTAGTGATCTGAGGGACACTGGAATGAACTTGCCTTCATTCTAGGCACAGATGAGGAACAGGTTCAAGCCTGTAACACTCTGTCTTTCTCCTTTTCTTCCTCTCTCCAACCCACTCTGTAACTCTGTTCATCTCAGATTCGTAGTATTGATGATATAACTAAGGTGAGGCCAGGCGTCTCCTAGAAACTAGCAAGTTGAATGTCACCGACTGCTAAGCACTTTTCTCTCTGATTTATATCACATTATTTGTTTGGTAATTTAGTGTTTGTCACAGCTTCTCCTGGACCTGAATCAGGTGGGAGAAACAAGTGGGTTTTGCACAGCAGTTCAAGAACAGTCTCTGTAGCGTGACCGGTTACAGCAAATGACCTCTGAGTGRCTGGTTCCTGCACCGGTGGGTTGTAACTGGTACATCAGTCTACCTGCCCTCCAAATGTGGGGAACAGCACCTGAACACTGGGGACATTATGTGCAGCTTGAAAACCATGACTCTTTTCAGAAAAAGATTCTGCAGTTCAGTTGAGTAAGCACAAGCTACCCAGAGCATGAGCACAAGCTAGATAGATGACATGCACCTTGAAAGGTTTATTTCAGGTCCAGAATCCCTTTTTGTTCATGKAGGAGTATAATCAGTGTAAAACCTTGCCCTTTGTCTTAGGTGCAATTCAAATAATTCTTTTCCTAAGATGATTCTAGCCAGAATCATCCAAAAAGTCTGGATCTGAGTCTGAACGTGATCAAATGTTGATGGGAATCTTGCAACACATCCCTATTTCATTGCAGAGGCCCTCAGTTTCATACTGTACTCATGGCATTCATCCAGCCGCGTGCTCTGGATGCTTTAGTTCAGGGGCTCTCAGACCCTAGAAAGTCTCATCAAGGTTGAACATCACTGTGCCGTACCTCTGAACGATATGGACTTTCAGGAGGAATGGGTTTCACAGAGGGTTTGAAAGAAGAAGGGAGTCCTTGATTAGACAGAGCACAGGAATTAGAGTCAAAACCTCTGGAACGGATTCAGGAATACAGCACATGAATTCTGACTAAAGTCAGAGCGAAAGAGTCTAAATTTTGAAATTTAAGAAAAAAATTGCCATTAAAACTGAATCATAAGTCCTTTTGATTTTTTTAAAGTTAAGTCATCCCTTTCTAATCCACAGACCAAAAAAGCCATCTGGGTTTTATTGACCAGTGTTTGTTGTTCTGCCTAATGACRTTTCCTGTGATTAATGTGCCTGTTTCTTGAGAATGCATATGCTTCACGATGCATTACAATTAACCGCTGCTACTCGGTGTGGTAAGGAGGGACTGTCTTTATCTGTAACTGCATAACTTCTATCTGCATTTCAAATGGCAAGTAAACAGACAGGTCCCCTATCCACTTCTCTTATCTACCTTTCTGAAGTGAAAAAAATTGAAATTCATGCTTAGGATTCTAGTAAAGCTCAGCATATTTTGGAGAGTAAATTGGACTGGAAAAATAAATAATGGAAAAAGCACTAACCAAGAATCACTGTGGATAAGATGAAGAACACACACGCATCTCTCAGTGTTATGAACACTTGACATTTATAGCTTTTATTTATTTGTGTTGGTAGAAATGTCAAAACGTATGAACTCTCTTTAACACTTTTGCTAGTTTTTCTTTTCTTTTCTTTTTTTCTTTTTTTCCTCAGTGAAAATTATCAGGCTAAAGGTGTTTTTCAGGATTGGCAAAGTATTTGTCAATTTTTAAACTCAGTGGGAGTTTCATACTTTGACCCAGTTCTGCAGTGATGTACAGCTGYGCTTAGCTTAAAACTGTGCTGATCTGTTTGTTTTTAACAGATCTGTTCACATGTGTGAAGTAAAACTTGTGTGCACTTGCCTACAGCCATAGAGGTTTTGTCGTTGCGGCTTTGCCAACGTCTCAGGCATGGGCTRAGTTTGAACATTTTTACTGTTTTAATTAAACTCAGTATCATAGAATCACAGAATCAGTAAGGTTGGAAGGGACCTCTGGAGATCATCTAGTCCAACCTCCCTGCTCAGCAGGGTCACCTAGAGCATGGTAGACAGGGTTGTGTCCAGGCAGGCCTTGAATCTCTCCAGAGAAGGAGACKCCACMMCCTCTCTGGRCAACCTGGTCCAGGGCTCCGTCACTCTCACAGGGAAGAAATTSCCCCTCACGSTCAGGCGGAACTTCCTGTGCTTCAATTTCTGCCYRTTGCCTCTTGTCCTGTCACACGGGACAACTGAAAAGAGTTTGTCCCCGTCCCCTTGACACCCTCCCTTCAGGTACTTGTACACACTGATCAGATCCCCCCTCAGTCTTCTCTTCCCCAGGCTGAAGAGGCCCAGCTCTCGCAGCCGTTCCTCGTAGGGCAGGTGCTCCAGCCCTCTGATCATCCTTGTAGCCCTATGCTGGACTCTYTCCAGTAGCTCCATGTGTGTCTTGTMSTGGGGAGCCCAGAACTGGACACAGGACTTGAGATGAGGCCTCCCCAGGGCTGAGGAGAGGGGCAGGATCACCTCCCTCCACCTGCTGGCAACACTCTTCCCAATGCACCCCAGGAGACCATTGGCCTTCTTGGCCACAAKGGCACATTGCTGCCTCATGGTCAATTTGTCATCCACCAGCACTCCCAGCCCTTCTCTGCAGAGCTGCTCTCCAGCAGGTCAGCCCCCAGCTTGTACTGGTGCCTAGGGTTATTYCTCCCTAGGTGCAGGACCCTGCACTTGCCCTTGTTAAACGTCAGGAGGTTCCTCTCTGCCCARCTCTCCAGCTTGTCCAGATCTCTCTGAATGGTAGCACAGCCCTCAGRTGTGTCCRCCACTCCTCCCAGCCTGGTATCCTCAGCAAACTTGGTGAGGAGGCACTCTGTCCCCTCATCCAGGTCGYTGATAAAGAAGTTGAAGAGGATKGGACCCAGTATTTCTGTCTGAGGGACATCATTTAGTAGATGAACCTAAATCATTAATGCAGATTCAAATTTCCTTAACCATTCCCAAACCATATTGTTTAAATAGGTGAGGCATAATCTGCTAATGTTTCTGCATGTGACATGACCTAAGATAAATTTTGGGTTTGTCAGTGCTTGATCCCCCTGATAGGCCAGCAAAAGCAATGACTTCCARTAGAAGAGTCTTTGGCATATATGGGTATCTTCTCACTTTGTACTGAATGCAGATTGCTCCACCCATGTTATGGACACCTTCAGTAGCAAAGAGGTGATGATGAATCGATAGCCCCATTATCAGATTGGGATAGACAAGAAACAGTGATCTAGAAATGAAATAAGCTCGTATATGTAAGGAGAGAGAATCCAWATTCTCAGTCTTTTTAGTTCTTCACTGGAAAAGCAAAGACGGAATATAAGAAGTATTTTGAGCTTCATCTTGTTAATTTATTTTCATGCTTTGTTCTTTGTTTCTTCCCATGTCTTCTCTTCCCCTCTTGGTAATTTGATTTGCTTCTGATCTTTGTAAGGTCCCTTCCTGACAGCTAATTTCCCCTTTGCCAGGCAGYGTTTTAGCTGAACCTTGATATTCTGAATGTGTCTGGTTTATCTGAATAATATAATCTATGTCACAATAAAAAGAAGATAAATGTCATGAGGAGTATGTTTTTAATAGGCAGGGATGTGACATCCTTGTAGACAGAACAATGAAAAGTTCTGCTCCATGCATATTTGTAATAAAAAAAGGTTGACAGGATGTGAGAATTCCTAAGGAATGGGACAGTAAACAACACAAAGAGTGCTATAAACCTTTTTACATAAAACAGTTGGTGAAGCCAATTTTAATCCTGTTCAGGAACTGCCATTTTATGGCAAAATGAGATAGCAGAGCTCTAGGAGTATGATAGAGCTGAATGAGGTGTATGATGAAGGGCAGTGAAACACTGATATAAGAAGTGATTAAATGAATTACAATTTTTAATTTAGGAAAGAGACAAATAAAAGGGGAATGGGCCAAAGGATGCAAAGCCACGAGAAGGAGGTTGGATGCCTTTATTMTTTTTTCCTTCTGGCATAATACCAGGATATTTAACATACTTAGAAACTGAAAAATGAGAAACTATGGAAGTRTTTCTTTTTATACTGGAGAGTGGCCACGGAAAGAAATTCAAGCTAAAAACTTAAACAAAAAAAGACTGAATATTTTACATATACATCAAATACCCAGAATTATTACTGAGGAAAGGGATTTGCAATCTAACGCCTCGTGGCTTGAGCCTGCCACCAGCAGAGAGCCGGATGGGTACAGATTATGCCCCCTCTGCCTATTGAACATGCCTTACTCCTTCCCCCAGCGCGTCTCTGACTGATCACACTCAGATCACTGTCGGAATCGGGACTGGACTCACAGGTGTGTGATCTGACACATTATTGAGTATTAAAATTTATTTTCAGGGTGGTATAAAAAAAGAGACGTGAATATCTTTTTAATTATGTTTGGTATGCTGCCGGATAGCCCTGTTTTGAAGAAGAACAGTAACAAAYAAACAGTAGTCTTAAATTTTTGGAGTGGTTTCACTTGCTATTACTACTCAACCAAAGCATTAAACTCAGAAAAAATACTCTAAAATAATCATAGAAATTATCTGACTGATACCATTTCTCTTTGAGACATGGGATACGAAGGTAATAACTCAGCCAAGAACTTCAGTTCTAGCTCTGCCTTGTTTTACGCATCTTGTTCTGAGCAAATTGCTCTGGGCCTTTCTCCCCACATAGAACATGGTTAGTACTTCTGAGGCCCAGAATTAAAGATACTGCTTTGTAAATTAGGCATGCCAGATGGAAATCTAAATTTAATTCTCCAGCTTTTTTTTTTTTAAGTATCTCTTAAGATTTTTTGATAACTTTTTCCACAAATCCATTAAATTGTGGATGATCTAGATTCAGGATAATGCAGTTAAATTTTTGCAAAGCACTTAAACTCAAAACAATCAAATTGAGAGCAAATATTTGTCATTACCACAAAAGGTATGCCAGGCCCAATATTTTATASATATGGTCTTTTATACATGTATATRTATATGCATAGATATATTTAATTTTTCTATTTTCCAATAATAATTTCTATATAGTGAGAACAGTCATTCCAAATTAGTACATAAACATTTCCAGCATAGACAAACATTTTAATATCCACATAGATCTAAAACTTCTGGAGTTATCATCATGGAGTGTTTTGTCAGAGTATTTTTCCTTTTTCTACTCCCCCCCCCCAGGTTTCACATCAATCTGCATTTACTTGACTGTATTCACCGAGAGCATGTTTTCTCTGCAGATGGTCTCCTGTAAAATCACATTAAACTACCCCAAACCCTATTCAACTGATCAATGATAGCTCACTGCAGGTACTGGAGGTAAGTGCCTCCTGAACAAGTCCATGACAGCAATTTACTTCTTTTTAGGACATTCTGGCTTCTGTTTCTTGCAAATATGGAAGCTCGTTCCAAAGAAGAGACGTCTGGTTCAGGACCGTGCTTTTTGTCCGTTCTCCACGCTGGTTTTGCAGATTYGCTCCATTTGCAAGTCGCAGATTCCTCCCGAGAGGTTCTGTAATCCGGTCCGCTGTGCCTTTTCCTTGTGAAGCCTGCGCTCTGCTTTCCTTGTGTTCTAAGTCTTGGAAATGTTCTCTCTTTTTCCAGGGTTTGGATAAGGAATTCCTCACATTCTTTCTTCTCAGATTTGGGAATTATATTCCCAATACAATCTGATCTCCAAAATTAGGAATTCCACAAGCCCTCCAAAATTGCACATTTGAATCAACAGTATGAAATCTGGTATAAATTATTCAACTATTTCCTCTTTCTTTTGAGTTCTCTTATGAAATGTATCTCTCCCAATAGTTTCATTTCCCCCTTCAAGCTCAGTATTCTTCATTTTTGTGTAGCATATTCTGATAAATGATTTTTCTCTTCCTCAGTCACAAGCTAATAAGCAAATCTAGCACATCTGATACTAAAATAATCAGAAGAAGAGCTACCTGTTCTTGTCTCTGCTTGACACTCTTGCTTTAACTTCTCTCAGTTTCCTGCTGCATTTCTGGAGAGCTCCAATTSTGCATGAGTTTTAGTGCTCCTTTTCCATAGATTTAGCCTTCAGTTTCTGTAGCTTGTGATTCCAGTGTCAGACTATGCAGTTAGGGAGGTTATAAATTGAAAATCTCAGTTAGGCATGTAAGTAATGTATCTCACATAAGGAAAGCAAGAAATATAATACAAGAGAAAATAGTTTCGGAAATAAGAAAAAATTAATTTCCTATGRTTTTGTACCATACACTAATCAGTCTGTATCAGAGTGTTCAGGGATGTCATTTCAAAGACTGAGCAACTGTCCAAATACAATTACAAAAGTCTATAGCAACAAAAAGACTATTTACTCATGTTTTAATCCATTTTTTTTAACGCATGTTTTTGTGCAAAAGTGCTCATAGCACTAGGAATGAAGATCTCATATTTTCATAGAGAACAAGTTCCAGGAGAGGCCAATAGCAGAGAGCAGAGCTACAGGGAATTTTCAGGGAGGAAAGCTTTTCTGGTATAAAATGCTGATTTTGCAGGATCCAGATGACCCAGCTGCTTGCAGGGGACTTGGCTTTATTTCTTTCCAGCTCAAGCAGGCACCTATCTATGCACTCACCCCACTGCTTTCTCTTCCACTWAATAGTGTGCTACCATGCTGGCTGCCTGGTGGGATCCCGATTTCCCCCATCACTGGCCGGGTAACTGGCTACCCAGTGCATTGGCTATACCTGCGGCTCCTACCACCCTGCCGAAGAGGCGACAGGGAATTGCAGGGCATTGAGCAGCCCACYTGCTGGACAGTGAGACAGCAAAAAATTACATTTTTGTTCCCATAGGTTTTGATTTTCTACTATTCTCAGGACTCCTTGGGGAGACAAAATTTTTGGTGCCATTTGTGGCAAGAAAAAAACATTACATGTGATGATGAATTTCCATTTTCCAGACAGCTAAGTCTATGATTGGGTCTTTGAGGATATGTTTGTGGTCTATCTGTAGAAAAACATTTTGGAAACATCTGTAAAGCCCTATTTCAAATGTTTATTATTTGGCTGACTAGAGATGAATACAGTCTCCAAACTAAAAAAAAAAAAAAAAAAA